>NC_046612.1:4007942-4607942 GCF_900324465.2 Anabas testudineus | reverse complement strand
CTACATTTTATCTAGTAATGTCATTAAGATAAAACACCACCACTTTTTAAGCACTTTAATTCATCTTGTTACATATCTTATTGTTGGCAGGAGATGGGAGAGAAAATGAACGGCGACACGCGTTTGATAAAACGATGTTGATCGTCAATGCACTGAGGACGCAGCGTGGTCGCTTTGAATCTAATCACTTTGATGGCACTGCTTTGCCCAGAAAGATGTGTTGAGGTGAACAGTGCCCTTTAGGAGGTCAAGCTGTGAGAAAACATCTAAATCTTTGTTCATTTTGGTTTCATCATATCAGAAATGAGCACTGGGCTGTTAAAACCAGATTTCAGATCAGCTTTCCTGCTTTAAAAGGACAGATAAATGTGAGCCAGTGTTTTTTTATGAATGTTTTCACAGTTCATTACACAATTTAAAACCAAGTTGAATATTATATTCTACTCTCAAAGAGTGGAAGTAAAATAAATTCTCTATATTTGAGCTGTAAGATAGCTTATGCAGCTGTTGTACATTTTGCCTAATAAATTTTATATTTAATTCTCCTTCTGACTCTGACGCCACATTGTTAATTTTAACAGTTGTGCTACTGGAAAACGGTGAAAACTAAAGTGGAGTTAGCTGATGTCAGCTGGACACCGATCAAGGAACCAACAGTAAATATTAACAGGAGAAGATTCAATCATTGAAATAACACAAAATGTTCAGTTTGTAGCTTGGTTTAATCAGAAGCTGCTACACAGCCAAGGCAACATACTGTTGGCAATATAATTAATATTAAACTGTAGGATTTGTTAAGCTGAAGGGCCACAGTGATAATCAACATTTTGTATTTACAAGATACAGTCGAACCAACACTGTACATGTCCCACTGAAAGCTGGGGGATTTATCAGAGGAAAAACTACAAAACGCTTTAGTCCTGGATACAGTTCAGAAATGTCTCCTGTAGTATGTAATGATATGACATTTTTAAATATTTAATATTAATATTTATGAAATGAACCCAGGCCTGTATTTCCTCTTTGTGAGAATGAATACTTCCAGTTCTTGGAAAGATCACAATTTGTAAACATATTTAGGTACAAAACCAGAGTGTGCAGAGGAGTCGGTGTCCTAAACCTTCACTGAAGTCTGTGACTTCATGAGCATTAGTTTGACAAATATCTCAATGCTAAATTAAAAAAAACCAAACCAAACCAAAAAAAGACAAAAGAGGTTTAGCGTTTCAAACTTTTCCTCTCAGGAACGGAGCAGCAGTTAAATGTGGTTCCTCTAAAATGTCTCCATCTACACAGATCACAATTAACTTCTTGTGCACTAGTTCAAACGAGTTCCCTGGTCCTTTGAAAGTAAATATTAATGTGCTTAAAATATAAAATCAAATATAAATACTCTGAAATTAATTTATATGAAAGGTATTCTAGTACTGGAAGTGTTAAGACATACTTTGTGGTTATGTTGTCGCACGTCTGTTCTTAACAGTCAACAATTTGTCAGTGAATTCAGCAACCAGCAATGTTCAGCAACCAAAGAGCCAGTTAGACGGTCTGACCGGATTCAATTCAGTTATCAAACATAATGATGTCAGCATCCACTGCACTAGTGTCTCAAACAAACAGTGAAATGTGGCTTTAATCTAGGCTGCTTGCTTACCTGTACTAGCTCTAGTCTAGTGCTTCTACGAAAAAAACCTCTAGATAGAAATACAGGGTTTGTTTTGGCACCAAGAGACGCACAAGTAGGTGATTTTTGTTGCTCTAAACAGGCACAGATGGCACCAACACTGTTTTTTAAAGAGGTTTCAGTTCTACTCAAAGCCACTAACTTTGGGGAACTAGTCCCATCACTGCGTCAGCACAGACAAACCAGCTGCAAACTTGTCAAGTCAGTGAACAGAAGAGGGCCTTATAGCACACTGAATATCTTCAGGCTGCAGATCTGATTCCTTTGAACACTGATCTCCAGTTTATATCCAGAGCATTCAGTTTAGTTTCTAGTCAGATTTAACTTATGATGTTACAGCATTCGAGCTCGAAGCTTGGTGCATATGTTAAATCCACACACTACTACATGGGACTAAAGGTTTGGCTGAGCTGCATTCAGCTGCAGCAGTGCTCCTCATAGTTGGTGCAGTTTCACTTTCAATTCTATTTTTCTATTTCAATTTTAAAGTTGTTCCTGTTTTTTTTTCTTTTTAGTACAGTTTTGTCCTCGCAGAGGGAATTTTTAGCAAAACCTGCTGCTCAGCGTCAGTGTTGGTAGTATTTTCTTCATTATATTTAAACTTATGCAGCCTTTTTCTTGCAGTCCGAGCCGGAACAGTGCAACACTTGGACTGATTGAAAGGCAACTTGTCATTCACACATACCTTTAACTGTACATCAATTTATATCACTGATTTATATTTAGTGCAAGTGATTCGACAGACACTTGTCATGATTGTTTGATATTAAATCAGACCAAAGACTTGCTGCTATTGCTCAGTATTTCCAACTTGTTGGTTTCCAATTAAATAACGTTGGTGCTTGTTCTAGTTGACTGTGTTACACAGTAGACTGTGTGCAGATAAAGCAGTGATGTCAAAAAAAGACTGGTCTGAACAATAAATAATAATAAATGACTGCACATGGTTCGTTCCTAGCAGCAAACACTGGTGGAATAAGTTAGGAGTCTTACAGAGAACTGCAGGGTGGGTATTTACGAGTGATTTCTGAAGCAGTCCTGATGGTGGTGGTGTGGGACTCGCTCATGTTGGATTGGACGAGCATCTCTGGAGGAGGAGGGCGTGGCACGTGTCACACACTCTCACTGGTTTTGGCGAAGCCGGCAGAGGAAGCTCGTTGTCGGAGCAGCTGTTGCAGAAGATCTCCCCACAGTTCCTGCAGTGGTGCTGGAGACAGAGAAGAAGAGTTAGTACCACAGTAATGGAATACTGTTGGTGTGTGAAACAACAAATGTTAAAATAACTGATTCATTTTCTACAGAGTGAGTATGAATACTTAGTTTATAGAAACCTAATAACACAGCGTTTCTTTTTTTTTTTTCTAAACATTCAATCCCAGGTGAGTGGTGTTCAAACATTTAATACCAACATATGCACATATTTTATAAATATATACACAAATAAATGTATCGGAATCTCTTTTTCATACTGTACGTATACAATAATGCACAAATCAGATGTTTTCTGTTTTTCTGATTATTTTTACATGTAAAATTTCCACAAAAGTTCTAATTTTCATCTCAGACATTAAAAGAACTTTTGTCAAAAGGCACATAATAGTTTTACTGTCAAGTTGGAGGTTTATAGCCTCTATTTTTATTTGATTTGCTCCACCAGAGATTAATTCTGCATACAAAATCCCATCACATCTATTTATATTATTCTTTAAATAATAAAATTACTACTAAAGGAAGTAAAATAGAACTTCAACTGTTGCATGTATCTGCCTGAATAAATTATGCAAAGAGGATGTGGATCACTAACTCAGTAAACAGCTGCGAGTCACGTGAGGGAGATGGCTCCAGGTTTTAAAAACTGACCTTTCGTCTTGAAATGGAAAACTCCTTCTCGCAAAGCTTGCAGTGGCTGGCCTCCTTGTCCTTCAACCAAACCTGGCCTCCCTGAAACAACATCGATGTTATGTCCATGTCACAGAAAACACTCTTTGGACAAGATGCAGCACTAAATGTGTTTTTTTTTTTATATCTTCCCAGATCCTGTTCTGCTGCTTTACCTGAAGAGCTTTGTTGGCTTCTTTGATGTCTTCAATCTTTAGTTTGGATCTGACGGCAGAAAGAACAAACAGTACTACATGATCGAAATGCTTTTATGATGCTTTTAAGAATTGAAGATAATAAAGACACTGCATTTGAGTTTTTAACCTCTTTTTTTATCTGCAAACACCAACTTGACACTTAAGGCTGACATACTCGCTGAGTTTAGATCCCAGTTCCTCGAGAGCTTGTTCCTGGTCTTCACATATCGTTTTTAGCTGAATGTTTTCATCCTGGAGACGATGAAACTCCTGGGAAAATATCAGAACACAAATAACTGCAGACATGAATCCGATCCAGCACGATATGAAGCACTCTGCACGTTTGTTTCGCTCTCCTTTCTTACCTTTTTTAGTCCGATGATCTGCAGCGCCTCAGTGCTGAGCTGAGCCACCGTCTCTCTCTCTCTGTCCAGATCACTTTGTAACGTCTGCCTCCACTCCCTCTCAATCTTCAGGTCTGTCTCCAGCTGCTGGCTACAGGAACCCCCCAATATTTCCATGCAACAGCAATAACAGGAATAAAGATGATAAATGGAGAGACGGGAAAACATATTAGAGCACAATGATTTGTATAAAAACAAAAGCAGTACTAAGGAACACACTTCAGCTAAGACAAAGCTTTGAACTGTTTTACTTGTGATTAGCTCAGTCTACCAGTCAGTCTGTCTCTGGTGGGGTTTTTCTTACAGTTGCCTTTCTCTGTGTTCGATCTGCCGCTGCAGGCTGTCGGCCTTGTTGGCAAAGTCCAACTTGAAGCGTCTGGTTCCTTCCTCAGCCAAGGTGCGGTACTTCTCTGCCTCCTGTAATCTGCACCATTACAACCAGGGACAAACTCAGGACCATGGAGAGAAAAAACTGGGGGAGCAGGGGGGAGGAATGAAGGGAGAAAAGGAACAGAGCAAGAGGAGGAGGACGAGTGAGGATGGAGGCTGGATGGAAAGATGGAGGGGCAGCTGAGGGGGGGACGAATAAGAATGAAGTAAATGATGGTAAAGAGTGAAACCAAGGGTGAAACTTGAACTGTGGGGGTTAAAAACAAAACTTAAAGTAGTACAAAGAGGTGCAGAGCCCAAAAATAAAGGTACATGATAAAACACTGAGAGGAAACTATCTCAAAGCAACTAAAAGGACAAAAAATAAGAAAGCTAACAAAATGCAGCATCTAACTGTACCCAGACCAAGAGAACTGGAGCACAGCATCAGCATGTCGTGTTTTTCACAGTTACCTGACACATTCACAGCATTGATTTAGAAAAACAAACCAATTTGATTGTTTTTTTTTACCAATAGGAGTCTGAGATGTTGTTGAGCTGTTGATCTCAACAATCCCAAAACACGACGTACACCCGAATGAATCAGTGGCCAAAAACTCAAACCACACCCAACACTTTCAAAACATCTAACTTTATTTGTCACGGTGGTAAAAGACAGTAGTTGTGAGTTTTAGTAGTTGTACTTTTAGATTTTTAATTCTTCTACAAACCAGGAAGAGTTACAGTACTATGAACGTGGAGATAGAATAGATAGAATTATTACTTCCTAATATCACAAAGGCCAATAAATATGAGACAAGACACGACAACATATTCAGGGTCCCCTTACACTGGGCTCAGCTGTTTGTTCTGCAGAAACATGAATTGAGCTAAAGCTGCACTGAGCTGTTTACATCTACAAGACCTGACTCGACCTTACAATTTTCAGTTTTAAGGACATAGAGCAAGAAAGAGAAGTGCTGTATCCGAAATCACTTGCTTTTCAAGGTACAGTGCACTGTACTGTGTTTGTCTTTCACCATTTATTCTCTAAATTTGTAGTGTGAAATTTATAATTTGTGTACCGCAAAATGCACATAATCTATTTACCTGCTCACAATCCCAAGTGCTCACCAAAGACATATAGCAGTGACTGCGGGACTGATTTTGGACACAGCAAGAGTCATCACAGGCAGTCAGAAGCAGGTCAGGAGGTGCAACACATGCAGAGCAAACTGACAACAAATTAAAAGCAGGAGGCTGCACACACGTACTCCTGTCTGACTAAACGTCTGAACACCACTGACTGACAGTGATGAAATTCAGAAACACTTTGTCTCAGTTGTACGATGCTTTTAATGTACTTAATTCAGACATAAACAGTTTCAGATGCAAAAACCAAGTTTCTGACGCAGTGACCATGAGATAGCACAGAAGCATGTACTCTAAAATCTCTGCCACTGAAGAGCTGTGCAAAAGTTACGAGGGGGTGGAGGACTTTCTAAAAGTGTGGTGGTTATTTTGGAGCATGGACAATTTACAGTCACATAAAATGTATCACAAAAAGTGACAGTGATGTCTTTTAGTTTAAAAATACATAATGAAATATTCTGTAAACGATATGTTTGCAGTAACTTTGGAAAATGCTAATTAGACCAAAACTACAGTGAGATGTTGAGTATGTTTAAATTGAAGGAGACATTGAATTCTTTAATAAAGGGAAAATGAGTCAAATCAGATCTAATAAATCCAAATTAGCCTGAAGGGACTTTAATCTGTCCAGCATGATCTATGACCACGTGTCCTACCCCAGTAATTTTTAGAACAGTCCTTAAAAAATACAGTGACTGAACTGTATTAACCTGTGGCTCTGCGTGAATTAGCTCACTGTACTAATTCTAAGTCGATGTGAAAAATAACCACCCTTTAATTACATTTCAGAGCCCAAACATTCAGAAATCTTAGCGTCAGTGATACTGCTATAAACCGACGACTGGATGAAAGTATGTGCACACCTGAGCATGTGAGTGAGCAGTTTAAGTAATATGTGATTATTTTTAAAATGTTCAGACAGAAAGCCAAATACAGCCTTAGATGATGCTAAATAAGAAAAGTTGAGACTGACAGTATGTATCTTAAAACTCAGCTATTAAAGTTATCTGCATGTAATTTATCTGAAGACGTTAAAACATCTCGCTGCTGCTGATGTTTCAGTAACTAAAGGACCAAAATAACACATTCCAGCGTCACCTGATTCTGTGGCTGCGCTCTGGCCATCAAACCATCTGATAATTATGTGCAAAAAACAGGAATGTTCCTTTAAGTTAAGTCCATTAATTCTTTCTGTGTGTGTCTATGTGCATGTCTGTCCTCAGAAGGAGATGTCCTTCACTAGCTTGTACTGGTGCTCTGTATCTGTGCTGGCACACTTGACAAATGACATAGCCAGTGTTCTGGTCTGACTAAGCAGATCCTTATCGCTGCAGGAAGGAGCAGGGAAAAAGAAAGATCAGGGAGAACAGAGGCAACATGGAGCAAAATGGATGGATGGATGGATGGATGGTATAAAAGAGACAGACAGAGGGGAGGAAAGAAGGTGGAAAGAAAGGAAGGAAGAAAGGACGTCAATACATCATTGTTCTAAGTGGCCCCGGTTACACAGAACACTTTAAGTGACTTTTAGCATCACATCACAGCAGGAAGTGTAAATTAAAGATATTAAAACACGGAAATCTGATTTCAGGCTGCCGGATTCACTCTGTGATCAGATTTCTGCAGTCTGGATATATTTCCTTTCACAGTAAGCACATGAATGATGACTGAAGGTGTGAAGGAGAAGCAGGGAAAGGTAATGTGGACAGACGGGAACATAACTCGAGCAGACAAAAGCTGGACCTGTGCACTAAACTATATTATTCATGTTCACAGCAACACATACAGTAGTTACATCATTGATAGTACAAGCAACATGTTATTCTGATTATTAGCTGTGAAAAATATCTACATTTAAACGGTGGCTCTGAAATGTTTCACCTAAAACAGAACAAAACTCCGGCAGAGAACAACAACAGTATCTAGGGGTCTGTGTCCAGCCTACATCAACATTTAGAGCAGCAAAAACATTCACAACTAATCACAAATAGGATGGAACAGACTTAAACCAACTCAAAAGGGGAGGAGAGGGATGGAGTGTGTCGACTGAAGGACGACGGGATGAGGAGGGATCGTAAGGTTTCTATGAGCACTATGGAGCATGAACATGTCTGCAGGGTATGTTATCATCAGCTTGATGATGACTGGTTGATTGAGGGCTGCAGAGTTTCCACAAGGAAGCAAATCCTGACGTATCTCATAATCAATTTAGTTATCAGGTGACGCCCTGAACTACAGCTACCGTCACCCAACATACAGTACAGTCTCCTATGTGAGCATCAGCGTCTCTGCTCGTCTTCAAGATTCATGTTTTATTCCATAGAAATGTAATTCACAGTGTTATGATTGAATAGAGGTGGAGAAAGTAGTTTAAATATAATAACACTGTGCTGTTATGCTTCAACCAGGAGCCAGTTTGACAAAGACATATTGAAATGGCTTATATCCAACAACATTAGCAATGAATTATTTTTTCAAACTAAAAAACATGGCCGATAGAACAGACACCTCCACTCCTGAAATAATCATCAAAGAATATAACTATACAACCAAACTCTTCATCTCCTCATTCTTTGCTCAGTAGTTTTATCAGCAGATCAAATGAGCCATGTTGTCCTGCTTTCTGTAGACGGTGCCACTGTCTAACTTTAGCATTTAATTGATCTAAGAGCTAATGAGCGTCCAAAATGTCTCTGTGAAGCTGGACCAGTTGTTGTAGGGTAGTCTCCACTGAATGCAAAAGACGTTAGAACACACGAAAGCACTTTTATGAAATAAATAGATAGACAGATACTTTATGAAGAGGAGAAGGAGCTTTTCCACATAGTAACAGTGCACTATATGCCTTCAGCTATTGTTCAGACTGCCACCTGGTAACTACACAAACAACAAGAGACACTGTGGGACTCAGCTCAGCAGATGACAGACTCAACAACCACATCCCACTCTACATTATCAGGTAAAAACCCCAGCGATGTCAAACCAGTTGGATCAAATCAGTAAGGTTTTGTACTTTGGGATACTTTGTGTTGTAGCAGAGAAAGAAGTGAGAGAGAATTTCCACCTGCTGTCCCGTGTCCAGGGGGAAAACCTGAGCAGAGATGAAAAATATTTTCCCCACGTTTCCTCACAGTTCTCTACTGTGTAACTTAAATCTAAGTTGTGTATACTCATTATTAAATAAGATAAAGATAAAGAAAGAAAGACAACTAGCCTGAGCGGAGAACTCGTCCTTATCTATTATTTAGTGTTTGCTGAAGTGGTGTCATGTATTTCCATGTAGATCAGATACACAGCTGGTTTAGACAGCCAGGGGCTCTGACGGGACAAAGAGATTTTTCTGTCTCACCTTTGCTCCAGCTGCTTCATGGTGGCAGTGATCTGATTGGTCTTCTCCTCCAGACGGCTGATCACATCATTCTTCTTCTTCATCTCCTCATCAGATGACTAAGAAACGAGATGAGAAGCAGTGAGTACTGCCGGAAAGGTTTTGTCCTCATTTGTTTATCTCTTAGATGACATGAGCTTGTTCCTGTCTGTACCTGCATTTTCTGGTACATTTCTACATTGATGGCTTTGACCTCGTCCAGTTGCTGTCTCAGTCCGATCAGTGTGTCCTGTTAATCAAAAGCAAAGGACTTCAGTTGTGAACTGTTTATAAATTACTAGACAAGCTGACGTAACAATAAGAACAGCTGCATGCAGCACGGGAAGAAAAATATCCCCATGTTAACGACACTGACATTGATCCCCAGTCTGAACCGAGTCACCTGACAAAACCGTCCTGATGAAGCTACTGTGTGTCACGGCTCGGCTACAAATGTCAGACGATGGTGTTTATGTTGCAGAGTTGACAGATTGTTGGTGGCCTCTTGTGGAAAGTAAAGGCCGGTGTTATATTTTTAGTTTATGTCCCCAAAGAGCTTGTTATTAATTTGACAAATCTGAAGAACATCATCTTCATTATCATCAGGTCAAAATTTACCTCACCAGTAATAATACCCATAAGTCTTGTGTATTTGTACACTGTTGAACCAGGACCACTTGACTTTCTTTAATAGACAAGTTTGTAAGTGTTTGTAACCTGATTTCTCTGCCACATACATGCATAATTGTGTTCTTTATCTGTTTATTATAAGTGTGTTTGTGCCTGACAGTAGTGCAGTGAAGCGTTTGGATGAATGATGAGACCTTGTGAAAAGAAGCTCCTGTATCTGCTTGTACTTTTCTACCTGCTCAAAAAAACATAAAGCTTTGTCGCCTTTCTCTGTATAGTTACAGTCTGTGAGCCATACCTGCAAAGCAGGTCCAGGGTAGAGGAGTAATCTGATTTGATCTGCAGCATGCAAAAGCAGATTATGACAATGAGGAAAGACAGAACAAAAATAACTGCCGACCTGTTTCTCATGAATGTCTTTTTCCAGAAGTTTCATGGCCAGCTCCATTTCCTGTTTCATTGACACCTGCACAACCAACTCGTTCTCCACATCCTAAAAAGAGAAACCACACACACATAATCTGTTATTATTCATACAGTCACTACTTAAACTACATATATTTGAATACACAAGCAGATACAGTGAGACCTGTCTAAGCTGACACTCCTCCTTCAGCTGTCTCCGAGCCTCGTTGTACATCTCATCCAAACCCTGACGAGACTGTTTGTATGTGTCTCTCTCCACCGTCACGTCACCTTGAGTTACCTAGAGTAAACAACAGGAAGAACATGTCAGCGTGTTGGACAACAGTTTTACCATCTCGTCCTCCAACTTAATACTAATATTAACGACTGCAGTTGTAGCTTTATGGTCGGGTGCAGCTGATAAAACTCTTTACTTGCAGTGTGTGTGTGTGTGTGTGTGTGTGTGTGTGAGACTGTACCTCTAAATGTTGTTGTGTCTTCAGCAGAATAATGGTGTTCTCACTCCTCAGCTGCTGGTTTTCTTCCTGCAATTTGATGATGTTGTTCTTGGCTATGGCTAACTGCAAACAAAAGGAGCACTTGACGTAATGAATCATGTCACTAACAGCAGGTTATATTCTGATCCTTTTGGCTTTAATATGTTTAGGTCTCGTACAGTTTTCTCCTGGTGTCTATTAACTTCCACCTTCACTCTAACATATAGATTTGGAGGGTGGGCCTCACCTCCTCTATGAGTTTAGAGTTGGACTTCTCCAGAGAGTCCACTCGGCCCTGAAGACCGTGGACTGTGGTGCTAGAGACACAAACACATACAAACATGTTAGAGTCTCAAAGAATTTACCACTTTTCAGAACATAGTGATGGTTTGTAGCATTACTATTCACAGCTGAGGTGTTAAAATGGGAATATGAAGTTCCTCTGGTTAGATACCAGTCAACTGATAACTGTGACAGGTCATCAACAGATACTGTGTGTCTTGAATCGTCAGGCGTCCTTATCGACACTGGAACAGGTTTTTCTTGCTGTTCCTCGTCTTCATATCGGTCTTTATAAGATCACTTCCCAGTGCACAATATGGGTGACAGGGGTCAAAATTCCCAGCACTTGTTTTGTGCCGAATGACATAGTTTATGAATTCAGAAGTCTGAGTAAAAGATAAATACAGTGGACCTCTTTAAATGTTACACCCTTTAAAGCACAATGACTTTATTATTATTCCCTCACTGCAGCTGTGAAGAGAGGAATATTTTAATTAAAAGACAGTAACTGCTGACTGATCACAGCAAGAAAAACCTGTTTGAGTGTAGATGTGGCCACCTGATCATTGTTTGACACACCTGAAAAACTATCTTTAATATCAAAGGGCAACCAAGCTTTTACCAACAAAGTCTCCCCCAGTAATGGAGCAAATGCGTCAATTGCATAGCATGGTATTTTTTATAACCATATTATTGGACTCAAGTGGTTTTATGGTTTAATTTCACAGATATTTTCTGTGTATCTATTGAACACCCTGTAACTTGGCATTTGAAATATGTTAAGCAGCTTATATCAAAGATAGCAACAGTAACAGAGTGATTTATCGTGATATTACACAATCACAGTCTGATTTGAATCACCTAGTTTTAATTCTTACAGCTGACGAATTTGAAGGTATCAATCCTGGTTGGTTTAAATTAGATACCAGGTCTGTGAGAAAAATAAATGTGACTGACAGTCAGTATCTGTACATGTGAGACGCACTTTCACAGGATCAAAGCTAATTTGATTTGTAAAAACTAAATAAAACTCCATCCTTGAACTTCCTGAACGTTTGTAACACCCGTTCCAGGAATTGTGGGGGGAAAACTGTTTCTTACTTGAGTTGTCGGTTCAGTTCTTCCACATAGTTCTTCTGATCCAAGATGGATGCTATCTGGCTATTCCTGTTGCCATGGAAACAGACATAAAACAACTGTACAAAGCAGCAGAGAGAGACGACGACAGGATGTATGAAGCAGACAAAGACGGATCAAACCTCTCTTCGCTCCTGTAATCGTCAATGTCGTTCTTCAGGTACATGGAGAAGTCGATCACACCAACCTGAACAAAGAAGATAGAAGATTTCAGGGTCAGATTCCAAACACTCAAAGAGGCATAAACACCTGTCCCCATGAGCTTGATGTGAAACCTGCAGAGGAGTTAAAGTGGGTGAGTGGAGTAAATGACTCCTGCTGTATTATTTATTAAGCTGGATATAAGCGTTTCTTTACATTATAATAAATCTCTGCAGGTATCTAATGTTATTTCTAAATCATCATCCTGTAGTCAGAACAAAAATCCTCATGACTTCACATTACTACTCCGTCTCAGCCACACTCAGTCAGGTCGTTTGCATTAACGAGGATATGCATTTGCACTCAGAACAGTAGAAACATGACACCACAGCATCTGCTCTCCACCCGCTGATGCCAAGGTAATGTGATGAAACAGGTAATTCTGCTTCCTGAAAGTCACAGTAGATTAAAAAATCATTCCAGCCAACATAAATTCACTCCTCTGCATGCTATGCTGCAAACAGAAAATCAGATCCAACCACAATCAGAATTCTGTTTCAGGGCAGCGGCTACCTGAGAGTCCAGGTCCTCGCCTTTGACACACAGGTTGGCATCGATGACGTTCAGGCCCACCAGCAGGCCTACGATCACTGCTCCCTCCTCCTCCAGCATCAGCGCTGAATTCTCATAGAAATCACTGTGAAACAGACACGCAATGATTTCTGTAATCGAGGTTTGCTGCCAAAATGGGACGTTTTCCATCTCCATGCACCTTCTTTGTGTGCGACGTACCTGAGCAGATCTTTTCTGGTGATGAGGAGTCGCAGATAATCGGCCAGCCGTTTCTGCATCAGAGCCAGACGCAACCAGGCCCTGGCCCTGCCTAAAGGAGTCCTGGAAAACACACATTGAAGATGAGGTTCTGAGGTTACCAAGCTGGTTCAAAAAAAACATCAGCTTCAAATCTGATCAAACTACTAATTCTACATTTAACTTTGACTAGTAACACTATCAAAAGAGTTTCTCTCCTGACCTAAATGTTCAACCATTCTACATGGCCAAACTATTTTGTCCCATTTCGACCTCAATGATTGCAACAGTGTTATTGTTGCATAACTTTCTTCTCAAGAAAATTTGTAGGCACATGCCGAGTCTGCGCAGCATGTCTGTTGGTCTGACTCAGCACCACCAAAGAAAATAGACTCTGTTTTCCATTAAAATGAGCACAACTGTTCCTCATTTTGCTGAATTTACAGCATAACGTTACTCACTTCCCTCCTTTCCTGGAAGCTCTGCTGTGCAGTGAATAAAAAGTTAAACATGGACGTTGAGTTCTTGTGCATACAGCCACTAGAGGACACGAGATGCACCAGCAGGTGTTTCGATGTTGATATTTTACCACCCACAGTGATAAAAGATGTGTACATCATAGTCACAGTTGTAGTAAGCCAAATCAAAAAGGCCACAGAAATGTATTACTGTCAGATACATGCAGTAAATAAACTACCACACCCTGTAAGATGTTTATTCTAGAAGGTATATCTGGGCCAAACTGACAAATTCATTCTTAAACTACTTGTCACACCTTAAGAAAACGTGTCTACACAGATAACAGACAACAAGGAAGAAGTAGAGAAATAGGAAAAGGAAGATGTGAAGCAGCAGGGAGAGGAAAGGTGAAGTGAAAGTAAATCAGACTCAGGTACTTCCCTGATCCAGCTCAGGTCACATTCTCATGTTACTACTGTACGGGGGAGTGTGTGCTTGTTGTGGCTCATGTTTCTCAACCAGGATGTTTAGTTAAACAGTGTGTAAACAGGTGTGTACAGAAGTCTACTCCTTACTTAAGCCCAGGCAGGTCTCGTACAGAGGCTGAGATCTCTGCTGCTTCAGGACAAAGTTTCTCCACCAGTTCCAGAGGACCCCACAGGGACTTGTTAAAGCCCAGAAAGGACTTTTTCACTGGAGAAAGAGGAAGAGAGCCTTCTTAGTAAGACAAACACCAAAAACAAACAAAGGGAGGGGCCTGCAGATACGGCCACTTTAACACCATTTAAAACCACTTCTTCCTACCTCTGAGACCATGTTTGAGACAGTGCTCCATGACGACAAAGAACTGCTGGAGAGGCGGGTAGTCCGAGTCCAGAGTCCGCCCGAAGCTCAGAGCCGACTCGATCAGCCCTTTAATGCTCAACTTGGCCATGTTCAGCAGGTTGGCTCGCTCCATGGCCATGGGGTCTCTCAGGGCTGCAGGACAAAATGAAAACATAAGCATTTAAACTAAGGAAGGTCACACATTAATATCTGCAAATTATTATACACAAGTTCCACATGGACATTAATGTTTTAAAGTGGCAAAACTATTGCACAGACAGCACATTCATAATAAAACCACACAACAGTTTAATACGTAATTCTGTTGTTTACAATGCTAACAAACAGTAAGTGAACTATTCGTTGTTTGCTGGTCATAAAATGTGAAAACAGACAGAACAGCTGGGTCAACCGGTCAGGTGAACGTCTAACACCTGCTCATTCTAGGGCGAGATAATAATAATAACAGTAAAGACTCCACCTAGACACAGAACGCTCATTCACGTTTCTGTGTCAGGTCCAAAGTACCAAAGGGGACGAGGAGTCCACCCTAACAGACACACAGTAATTCATGCTTCCGTGCTGTAACCTCCCTTTGACAAATGCTTTCAAATGCTCTGCACAGGGATCTCTGGGTTAATGTGTAGTGAGTAACCAGAAGAGGACAAAACAATGGCAAGGGAAAATCTACAGCGACGCTGCCCAGCGATGTCCACGAGCTCTAATTGTCCCCGGCAGGTTGACCTGACATATGATTTGATGTCCTCAGGCAGTGGAGCCTGAATGTGCTGAGAGAAAAGCGTTAACTCTTTGTGTCCCTGTGGTAACTTGTGACTTCTTCTACTACTGGAAGACAAAATGTGGCACTGAATACGGGGCAGTATTACTAAAAGGCATAAAAAAGATGAGACACCTCAACAGAAACAGCAGATTTGATGAAGAATTAATCATACAGGTCACTCATCAAAGCTTCTTAAATGTAAATATTCTTCTTCTCTTTACTTTAGATGATTGTAAACAACATATTTTTAGTTTCTGTAGATGATGATTATGGGAAAACCACCGGTGCAGGGGGGGGAAAAAGTTGCTGGTCGATTTGCAACAGTGAAAAATGTGCTGCAGGTTGTGACAACAGAACCAGGAGGAACCATCAAAGCTGTGAGTGGGTTTATCCCATCATTACATCCTCCATATTCAAAGCAGCTTCACCTGAAAGGCTGGGACTCGTTTTATCATGTGTCCCAAAAACAACCAGTCACATGGTGTAGTTCAGGGTGTAGATCAGGGTGTAGGTCAGGGTGTAGGTCAGGGTGTAGGTCAGGGTGTAGATCAGGGTCTAGATCAGGGTCTAGATCAGGGTGTAGATCAGGGTGTAGGTCTGGGTCTAGATCAGGGTGTAGGTCAGGGTCTAGATCAGGGTGTAGGTCAGGGTGTAGGGTCTGGGTCTAGATCAGGGTGTAGATCAGGGTGTAGATCAGGGTGTAGGTCTGGGTCTAGATCAGGGTGTAGATCAGGGTGTAGATCAGGGTGTAGGTCAGGGTCTAGATCAGGGTGTAGATCAGGGTGTAGATCAGGGTGTAGGTCTGGGTCTAGATCAGGGTGTAGATCAGGGTCTAGATCAGGGTGTAGATCAGGGTGTAGGTCTGGGTCTAGATCAGGGTGTAGGTCTGGGTCTAGATCAGGGTGTAGGTCTGGGTCTAGATCAGGGTGTAGGTCTGGGTGCAGCCGTCATACTCTACCTTGGACGGTCCAGTCCCCAGGCAGAGACGTCCTGCCCTCCGACACTTTGGGCAGGACGTGAATGCTCCCTGAAATGGTCTCGGATGCTTTTCTGGCCAAAGCGAAGATGGGAGCCTGCCATCGCCCGTCTCCTCCACCACCTCCACCTCCTCCTCCACCTCCTCTCCCTGTGCTGCTGGCTCTATCCCCAGCTCCAGACCTCTCCTCCTGCAGCCGGAGTATCCCAAACACCTGGGCTCTCTCCTTGCTGCTGTCGCCCTCGGACAGAGCCAGGTCGGTCTCTGCAGGCGAGGCCATGTTCACGAACCGTCGAAGAGACGAGAGCGGTTCACACGGTCCGTTAGCCGTTAGCCGTTAGCACGCTAGCAGTGATGTTCAGCTCACCCGGAGACCATCGTGACGACCGTAGTATAAAAACACCGTGATGCCCAACAAAGCAGTGACAGGTCGACTGGTGTCAGCACCCTCCGACCGTCGAAACGTGCAGGGCGGTCAAACGTTTCGTCCGGCGTCGGGTCTACATGGTGACCGATGGAACCGGCGGCGACACGGCGCAAAGCTGCGGCTCGGAAAATGTGCGTGTTCCGTCCGACATGGTGCGGTAGAGATTTGTTGACAGGCTGCACCTAACCGAGCTCTGGCTCCTGACGGTCCCGCTGCACCCTCCGGAGGGGCGGTGTCACAAGACACACAAAGGCAGCACTACGTCATGGTCTCAGCGGCCCCCTGCTGGTGGAAGAGGGGGCTGCAGGGGGGGTGTCTGCAGAGGGGCTGTCTGCAGAGGGGCTGTCTGCAGAGGGGCTGTCTGCAGAGGGGCTGTCTGCAGAGGGGCTGTCTGCAGAGGGGCTGTCTGCAGAGGGGCTGTCTGCAGAGGGGCTGTCTGCAGAGGGGTGTCTGCAGAGGGGCTGTCTGCAGAGGGGCTGTCTGCAGAGGGGGGTGTCTGCAGAGGGGCTGTCTGCAGAGGGGCTGTCTGCAGAGGGGGGTGTCTGCAGAGGGGGTGTCTGCAGAGGGGTGTCTGCAGAGGGGCTGTCTGCAGAGGGGTGTCTGCAGAGGGGCTGTCTGCAGAGGGGGGTGTCTGCAGAGGGGGTGTCTGCAGCAGGGTGCCCGCAGGTCCACAGGACGGAAAGACTAGAGCATAAAGTATCTGTAGTATAACATTTTTACTCTCAGTCGTCCTGTTAGGTAAATAAATAGGTCAAGTTTACTTCAGTTTTGATGTATTTGTACTTTCATGCCTCAATTTTATGTTTTTTTTTTTATGTCACTCAAAGATGAAAAATATGACAAAAAGTTTCAGTGCGAATAATAACAACTTGTTTTGGTTTTAGTTTTTACTTTATGTACTGTCACATGATTAATCCATAATAATAATAAATCATAATATAATTGTGGGTGGTTAGTGTAGTGGTAACATCACCGCCTCCCATGTAGGAGACTGGGTTTCAAATCCCAGCTAGGCAAGTCCTCCTCATGCTCACCCTGCCTACCCTTGTACTGACATATGTAAGATGCTTTGGATAAAAGCGTCTGCTAAATGTAAATATAATGTCTGATTATAAAGTTTATTAGGAATTAAATATGACACATAAATGTATTGGATATTTGTTCTAGTACCACAGTAAAGTACAAGTACCTCTAAATTGTATTTAAGTAAATGTTCTTAGATAAAGTTTGTTAGAAAACTATATTTTCTTCATTATAATTCAGAGAGACATATTCTAATATACTTTTTACTCTATAATGAAATTAAACCTTAAGGGAGTAGTTGTTTTGTACTTTTAGAGCATGTACTTACAGTAGTTCTTTAACTTTGAACTGGTACTTTTACTTTAATCAAGTACTTTTTCAGCCAAGTACTTGCACATCTATTTGAGTTTTGAGTATATGAACTTCTGTCACTTCTGAATACTACTTCTGCTTAAGTAAAGGATCTGAAAACGTCCTCCACCTCTGCATTTCCAGTAATTTTAAATGTCACAAAAAGGAGTTTACATTCTGTAATAAGAGTTGTTGTGTATGTTAACTTTTTAAGGTTATGATTATTTTAGGATGAGTGTATTTATATCATGACCATCTTAAAATAGTTCTAGTGCTGGAAAAAGATTTTGTATTTTCCAATTTGGACCCATGACCTCAGTATTTCCATTTCATGATGCTGAACCCACTGAGGAAAATTTGTGAATAGAAATAAAACTGAATTTAATTAAATTTAGAGGCACAACAGTGGAAACAATAAACACCCACACAGGCCCTGGTGAAGAGGAAAAACTAGAAGTAGAGAGTGAGGCTGAGTATGCAATCCAAAAAAAACCTGATTAAACAAACAAGCTGAATGAAATTTAAAACTAATTATTATTTTAATATTGATTAATCATTTAATTAACCAATGACGAAATTCCCCATCCTGACACAGTCCAGCTATTTAAATACTTAGGAATTTAGTTTCTATATAGAGATTATTATTTTTCAGTGGGAGTTTTCCTGAATAAATAAAGATGAACTAATACATTTTGTTGGATTAACTAAGTTTTAATACATTAGAAGGTGAATCTGGATCATTTTTGAGTCATTTAAAAGATTTTATCTGCTTTGAAGAACAATGTATGAGACCAGGCTGCAACAGGAGTTGATCACATATCAATAATTAATGTGAATGGTTATTTGTGCCCTACCTTGGCTGTAGGCTAGTCGTTCCATGCTCTCACTGTGAGTGATTCCCCAGCGGTGGAGACTCTGAGGGGAGTACATGATGAGTGGGCCTTTCCTTTGCCCACTGCCTTCCTGAAAACACAATCAATCAAGCAGGTCCTGAGGAGTCCGAAAGTCCGCTGATGTGCTCACGTCCCCTTATTTATCGCATTCCCTCCTCCCTAAGCTGTGGTGAACTAATATGATTAGTTCCACTTCGTTCTGGTTTGGCCACAGTTTCAGGACGTGCTGGACCGGGACACCTGGAACAGAAGAGACAGTAGATACGTCAACAAATGTGTACCATCATGTATATAATCTTAAAATGAAAAGATGCATTTGGCACTAAAGGACATCAGTACTGGACGCTGCTGGTTCTTAAATAGTGAGACATTTGTGATCAGGCACAAACCAGGTGCTGGAGGTTCCCACCGTATTCACACAGTGTTGCACAGCTGCCGAGTCATCAACACACGAGATATTTTCTTACCTTTATTCTGAGTATAAGCTTATGAGGAATACATCCAGCCAGGGGGCCTCCACCTCACCACAGTATGGATGTAAACGATCCCAAACACATCAACTGTACCATGTTGGATCCAACCACAGTGAGAGAAACTCTACTGGCATGGAGGCTACAGTAAACTGCATTATAAACACTGTTGTTTTCCTGGGGCATTATTCTGCTTCTCCTCCCTCCCTCCCTCTCTCTCTCTCTCTCTCTCTAATAGCTCAGGGCTGACCAGAGTCATATGATCAGTTTCTTACAGAGCCCTGTGTTAACGAGTTGATGTCCATTCATTCTTTCCCCATTTCTTTCTCTGCTGATCCGTTTTCAATCTCATACTCAGCTTCTCTGTATTTATATTTTTCACTTATTGTTTGACTTTCACTGTTTTAGTCCTTGTGTGCTGCAGCTTCACATCCATATAAATAACACAAGAGTCACTGTCAATAAATATCACGCTGTCATTCAGCTAGTTCGCCTGCATGTGCTGCTTTGAGGCCGTTTGCAGGCGACTATCTAACAGTGCTACATGTAAAAAATCATAATAATGATAATAACTATCATTTAGGCCTAAATGTTTTTAGATTCGATGTAATCAAAGTGATATTTTCAACGTCAGTGCAGTCTACATAGAGGTTCACGCTGATTGAACTGAACTCTTTTCCCACCTTCCACCCACTTCCTATCTTTTGGTCTCCCATCATCACCGAGCCACACCTAAACAAACACACTACCACCACCTCCAGGGTGGTGCTGTATGTGCAGATCATTTGTACATCTTAATCACTACAGGAACACACCCTTCTGCATGAGAGGCAGCTCGACCAACCAGTCGGTGGTCTTCAGTGGAGCCTCTGTCCAGCAATGGTAGGAGTATGATGCTGTTTCACTGAAGTAGCCGTTCACGATTTTTATATTATTATTTTAATTTGCATAGAACAAGTGACAACAATAAGTAAAAGTGCTGCAAATGGAAGTAGTATGATTGCAACATGTACAGTACATTGGCTACTGTATACATGAAGGCTTTCACTATGTTTCACACAATCATCCCTAATGTGATCTGATTAGTTAAACATGTATTTTATCAAACATTTAAAAGCTCATCTCACCTCAGCTGCAAGAACAGCGTTGACTCCTGGTTGTGCAGCTTGCTAGCAATCAGTAGTCTGGTCCAATGACTCGGTAGAAACTGGGTTCGCCTCAGTGTGTCATTTCCAGTCCAGCAGGTAGCAGTCCTCAGCTTCAAGACGGTCCATAACAGACACTTGAAATTGTGCTATTACATCTATCTATCTATCTATCTATCTATCTATCTATCTATCTATCTATCTATCCATTCATCCATGTTGCAAGGTTGCAATATCAACACAAGCTTGTGCATAGTTCTGGAGCAGTAAGCCGGTACATGCTCTGGAGACATCACCGACAGAAACCACAACCATCACCCCACACGACACCCAATGAAGAGAAAGCAGGGAGGCTGGCAGAGGGGGGGGAGGGGTTTGGGAGTAACACAGCACAGACAGGAGAGAAAGGGACAGATATAAAAGCAGTGAGGAGAGAGGGGGAGACGAGAGGGAGGTGATGGGGCTAGAAGAGAGAGAAAACAAACAGAGCAAGAGGGGGGCATTCATATAAACCCACATATCACAATGTAGTATAATTATAAATGACATAAGATAGATATGAATGAAAACACTGAAATGTTTCTGAAAGCATAACACAGCAGAGGATGGTTGGACAATATTAGTGAGAGGATTGGATGGACAGTGAGGGATGTGCTCAGTTCAGACCTTTGTTTTTGAGCAATGGTTTGCGCCACCTTGGAAGCGGGGCCTTTAAAAACACGGAGGTACGTGTATTTGACCTTAAAAGCCTCACAACACAGATGACCTAGCAGTCTCTGGCTGCAGCAGCTGATACACACAATGTTAGTTTCTTAGTGATCTGTCCACTTTAAACAAGAAATATCACATTTCCAGGATACTGCATTGAATTTAGTGGCGTCGGATAATCTGCCACATAACTCACTGCCAAATAACTAAATGTAAATGTAAATATTACCAAACCCTTAAATGACAGTTAATACTCTACACTCACACTCATTGTCTGATTTTAGTATACACAGAATTATGAAAACTGTGACAAGTACAGGATGCAGGAAAACTATATACATCAGTGAGATCTGGCTGATTTACAAAAATGACCAGCAGTGTGACACAGGAGAATGTTCTTTTTGAGATGCAACAAAAGGGCGGCTCCATTTACCACGTTCCAAATGGAAACTCAGTTTTAATATATTTCACCAGGGTCAATTCTCCAAAAAATAAATAACAAGAACTTTATAAACATTATCAAAACATCTTTTTACAAACGGTGTGCTTGGCTGTAAATGATTTTATTCTCTCTAGTCCTCAAACTCTGCAGCATAAAGCACTTGCTGGAATTTCATCCTCACCTCCATCCTCTTTTTGATGTTAAGTCTCTTTAATGAGGGCAGAAGGCTGAGCAAAAACATTTCATCTTCATCTCTGAGGTTGTTGAGGGCGTCTGCAGAACTTATCTCAGTTTCTGAGGCTGTTTGCCGTTTACGTTTAAGAGCAGCAGAAGTCCGCTTCATCTCCTGATCGCTAGTTGAACAGGACTCCGCAAGGGAAAAGCTAGTGCTAACGACAGGCAGAGAGCAGTGCTGCTCCTTCTTGTCTTTATCTCCCTCCTTCTCCGGGTCATCACCGCTTCCAGCTACCTGAAAACAGCATCACCATTTAGCACAAACAACACTGATAATAACAAGCCTCTCTCTTATTAGGTGATGAGCTTCTACAGGAAAAGTAAGTAAAGTAACAAACAGTGCAGAAATGTTTAAGATATTTTACATATTGTTTCTAAATTATCTAAAAATTACTTAGACAAATAGAGATATGTATGCTTTTGCATTTGTAAATTAGTTGTAACATATCATATTACAGCTTTTTAATAAGTGACCCCTCATTTATAAAGTTTTTTCTTTATTTTCCATGCTATGACATGTGATCTGATGTGAAAAAACATCTGCAGAGCACCAACACACTCCTTCATAGAGATCCCTTTTAATTAAATCACTTGGTTTTGTGAAAGCAAAACTATGGCTACACAGATGAAGCTGAGCAAAATGTGTCTGTGTACTGGTACTACAGTTACACCCATCTACATGAATCAAAGTCCAGACACAATGTGCATATTGTTCATTTGAGAAAACACTAAACTGAGGTGTTGTGGCTGTATTAGTCTAGTGGTGCTTTTAATTTGAAAACCAACCCCGGATATTCTGCGGAGATGCATTAATATGACATCTCTCTGTTGTTGTTAAATATAAATGTAAATAGCGTAAGTTTGTATAGTTATACTGTAATTAACTACGTATTAACTTCAGAATAATTGTTATAAAGGCATTATTAGTGGTGGTTAAATAAGTTAGCAGAGACAAAGTGATCCAAGTACGTTAATGTTGAGCAGCATTTTTAATTAATGGACGCCAGGCACACTGACACTCACTTCTTCGGGGTCTCCGGGGCCACTCTCGACTCTGGGTTTGACATACGCGCTGAGCCAGGCCAGCTGGCCGAACAGCACCGGCACCGGCCGCTCCACCGGGTTCTGCTCGTCGTCCAGCAGCGGGACGTTTCTCTTCGCCATTCGCTTCTTCGCTTTGCAGAACTTGTCGCGCAGGTTCTTCCATTTCAGCTTCACCTCGTCCTCCGACTTCCCCATGGCGTCCGCGATTTCTTTCCACGACAGATGTCCCTTCGCGGGGTCTTTGTAGTCCCGCTGGGTGTGGTCGTACAGGTGCGGGTGCTGTCGGATCAGGTCTGCCAGCTTTCTTTCCACTGAGTTCATTTTGTTTTCTGTTCGTTTTCTTCACAGCGAAGTCCTTTCGTCGGCGGACCACGACCGAGGTTCGTCTTCTTCGCCAGGTTCAAATCGACAGAAGGAAGTACGGGTCTCCATACTTTCAAAATAAAAGGAAACAAACTCTGTTTCATTAAATCACAGCTGATGCAGGCTGAGCAACAAGTTCACTGTGAAACAAACAAAAACAGATAAAACACACAGATGCTAATATCTAATGGTAGAATATCACTACGTACAGTCACTAAAGTCATATAATTAAGTAGATTTTCTTGTCACTTCACTTCTACTTCTACACTTATTTACTTACAATTAAATCTTTTTATCCACTGCAGATGTTTGCATTTAAAGCTTATTATACTTTAATAATGAAACTATAAATACAAAAAAAGTTGAAATGATTTATAGATTTATATGTACCCTAAAACTAAACTGATTGATTGATTAATTAAATTAAGCCAAATGTTTTATTATTTTATTTAGGGATTTGTGACTTTTGCATGTAATCTGATTTCTTTTTAAATACCTTAATTAAAAATAATACAACGATAAAATGCTGTCCGCATATTAGGTCTTTTTTTCCACATTTAAAAAGTACATTTTCCTGTTTATACTTACACATACTTAGGAATATTTTAAATGCACAAGTTTTACTTTATTGTTACAGTGTGTTATGCAAAGTCTTACTTAAGTAAATGCTCTGAATATTTTTTCCACCACTGATACAATCAAGAGAGTTGTAATATTCATACCACTCTTCGTTGTAGTTGAGTGGGGTCCTGTGCTTCCTGCTTCTCTGCACTAGGTGGAGTATTTGCTCTTTTTTAAAATCACCTTTAATTGTTTTTTGTTAACAGTAGTTCAATAAACTTAGTTCTTGGTTGTCCTTTGGTTTTTGGGGTAGCTTTAAAAACACATTACAGTTCTAGACATAAAAATAATTTTATTGGGCTTTTACTTTGACGTTTAGGGACTAGTTATGATGTTGGGTTTTCACTGTCCATAATGTTAAGGGATTATAGTATTTTATTCTTTCTTCACCTCTTTCTGTGTGTCTTTTGGGTTTAAAACTATTTTTATTTATGCTACTGAAACGTAGTAGTGGTAAACACACACCAGAAGTACTGGTTGTGGTGCACAATTCATAATTAAGATAATTGCCATCATGTGGTCGATGGCATTTTAAGTGTATGTTCTGTATAAATAAAGAAAATATGCTTGAAAATGCAATTGTTTGCCAAAACATCATAATAAATCATTAGAACAGAGTGTGCTGTAAGGTTTATTCTACATTAGCTGCTGCCGAGAATGAGGGAGAGGATTTCATTTCATGTCACTGCTTATTCAAGACTTAAAATAAAATATTTTATAGTTAAAATCTGCATCATAAAATATGCAATTTAGATGTTTACAAAACCTTAGACTATATTAGTTATCGATGTGAGTACTAGTTTACTGTATGTTAAAATAGGCACAATTATAAGAGCAAACACTCTATTGTTTAATTTGTATTTGCTTATTAAGGCAGCCTGTTAGGTTCGGGTTTGGATCATTCAGTCTGGGATAACATGATTATCAAAAGCCAGGATTTAAAAGAAGGCTAATTTAAATTGTTTTTTAAACACAAAGGCTCCAGGCAGGTGTGACGAATACTTACATCACTGCATAAAATGTCACTTCCATGTGATGCCATGTTGTGACAGATCAAACATCGTCTTTGTTGGAAGCAGCCTAAGTGTCACCTGGAGAACTCCTGATGTGCGACAGTACAGATTACAGGGACAGCACAATGGACAACACCAATTATGAGCAAGTCAGCTATCATCATATGGATGTCACATGTGACTGCACACCCTGTTACAGTGACAATTACAGCTGTACAACTGTCTAGACTACCTACATAGGTTCCACAAGAAGTGGCAACTTGTTATTACTGGGATCCAAAAGAGCAGGACACCTTCATTTAAAGGGGCAACGCTGATTATACAGAGCGCACAAGAGATGCTTACGAGTTTAATTAAAGTTGTTGACAGAGAAACAAGATAAGACAAACAGCCACAACCATCGTCTGCAGACATATTCAGAATGTGTGAAGGTCAAAGTCACAGGATACATTTATATTTATTAATTTGTATATGCAATGTATTACAGTATCTCACCTAAAAAATGTCCAAAGCTGTTCAGAAAATAGAAAAAATGGCTTCATGGGGCAGGAGAGGTGAATAAAAACTAAAAGGTTGGAATGAAAAATATAACTTTCCTCAAAAAAGAGAGCAACCAGAGGCCACACAAGCCACGCTTCCAGAAAAAAGAAAAGTTAAAATAAACAATTTAGACAAATCTTTCCAGCTCAGTCTGTGTAAAAATCTGTTTTCAGAAATTACATGAACACACACACAGAATGATCTGATGTGCCCGCTTGGACAGCACTTGATTTAGACATTTGGTAGTATAAACAAATTTCCCCCCTAATACGGGAACATTTTCAGCAGACCGGCATCTCATTCCTGGCCGACTGTCTGTGAGAGAGTCCAGAACCACAAGAGAGCAGCGAAGGCTTTGTCTTTCTGAAGTAGTAACTTTTCCTCCAATGACTTATCATAAAAGTCATTGTTTAAATCTTGTAAATGTTCACTTCATGCCACCTCAGAGTCAACAAATTAAACCAAGAAAGGGAGAAACTGGGATCATTCATATAGTTAAAGGAGGTGCTGTACTGGATTTCATTTTATTCTACACTAAGGGTTCTTAGACGTTGCAGTAGAGTTGTTGTTTTTAATCACATTCAACTGCACAGTAGCTGAAAAGTCCCAGATAAAATACCAATCCCAGGAAAATATGCAGCTTTCAAAAAACAACTGCTGAAGTATTGATCCATTTTACAAGAGACTTTCAGATAATACAGTTTAGAGTTTACAGTGAAGAGGGCACAACGGGGACTGCAAAATGAACCCACCACTGGCTCTGACGTAACATATGGACTTCTCATGCACATGTTGCTAACATGTTGACATGATGATGTGCAAACATTTGTCTACATGCAGCCATTTGGACTCAAACAGGCAGCCTGGCACCAAATCGATAAGAAAGCAGTGCAGAGCAAATGTAATATAATATTCTTAACATTTTCCCTCTATGTGGATTCACCTGATAAAGTTGTTTTATAGGATTTTAATCTCAATATGTGTCTATTTTGTGTCTATCTCTGTTTTGCGACATCAGTTTTAGTCTGTTTTCCACACTGGTTATTTGATTGTCAAACTGATAAACGTCTACTTAAGATGAACCTCATTTCTTGTTTAATTTGTCTGTACAGTATAAAACACAGTTTGTTTCCCACTGATATTAACTGAACACATCCAGTGACTGCGGATAGGGAACCTTTCACTACAGCATCTCGATGACTGTTGTTGTGCCTCAGCCACTTTCTCTGCCAGGCAGTCCAGGAATGTGAACCCTCTGTCACAGGGTCACTTCTCCAACCATTTGGCTGCTGTGCTCCATAAATATTTATTCTAGACACTGTTGTTTGCGTGTTTGTTCTATATCCTGTTGAAGTATTCTCCTACGTGGGGAACCCATAGAATGTACACTATAAAATATAACCAGTAAAAGAGCTGCTTTAAAATGTCCAGTGGGTAAAACTACTTCTAAACCTTTATTTGAGTTTTATTTTATCAGAATTCTGACTTTGATTTCAGAAATTTTTATTGTTATATACTATGATATATAATACATATTATATATTATAATATGTATTATTATTATTATAAGTAATTATGGATTTTATCCTTTTTCTATATCTTTTTTATGTTTTCACTAAAGCTAACTTAGTGGTGTTTGTGCCAATACGCCACTTTCAAATACTTCGTTTCCACAGCTGAAAAGTGATTATGTCATTGGTGATTATTGTCACGACAGCAGGCCCGATGGGCGGCGTGTTGGTGCTGTTCATGAGACATCCACCCAGAGTCATTCCCAGGGCATCAAATGGTGGAATCCTAGGCTGTAGGGCCCCTTTAAGAGATTTATATTACATTTATGAAACAAAATCTGTGGATGATGATTTACAGGGAAGAAACTTAGTTCAAATCAGACATTACCTTGACAAAATGAACTGGTTTTGCTTCCTTAATTCTGATGCATTTGTCTGACTGGGGAGTTTTCTGCCCGATAGTGAATGAGTCAACATCCCAAAACGTCTCCACACTTTCTCTCTCAGCCACACACACACACATCCTCTACAGCGTGAGTGACATAATTATCTTCAGAGGAAAGGAGGAGAGAGAGCAGAGCGAGATACACGACCTAAAAACAGACAGCAGTCAGGTAGTCATAGATAAATCTGCGACTGTGTGTGTCAGCTTTAGCATTTGAGACGAGACCCAACACACTGAGACACAGATAGTGACACTGATAATGTAGATCAGCGAATAATCTAGAGCCAGCATGGTTGTTTAATGCACACAGTTCAATAGACAGAGCTGAGAGAGCTAAAAAGCCTTAAAGACTCCAGTCGTGAAGGAAACACGATCGTTCTATCAGTCTTGTCTAGACCTGAATATCTGCTGAGAAGGGGAGACATTTTCCAACTGGGGTCATCCTCTGATATCTGTGTGTGTGTTGCAGAGAGCCTCTTTCCCAGACTAGTGATAAGTGTCACCTCAGTGGGGGCTTTGACACCTGGACTGGTGTAAAGGGAGAGTGGAGGGGGGCGGACGTGAGAAGTCTGGGGTTCACACCTTGCTGACAGTAGGGGATGATCCTGTAACCAGCCTAATACACACACACACAAACTTTACAAACTCAAAGACAGATCGGTGTCCGTAGCTGTGACTTTTCCATGTTTTAGCCCATTTAATTACATCTCACATGACTGTGAGGCATTTCCCAAAGCACACCCCATGTGTTCAGACCTGTAGCTACTGTACAAAGCTCAGTTCCTTTATTTTAGTTCAACTTAGCTGAACCTGAATGTCATTACATTTTAATGCAGCAAATCAGACCTGGGTGACAAATGAAAATGTACACAATCACATTTAATGTTGGTATTTTTAAGCATAATGTGAATTGAGTCTTTACAGTATTTGACGTACTAGAGATAGTGCCAATCTGTGATGTCTGAGTGTCCTTAAACGCACCAACTGCTTAAAACTGAATCACTCTGCCATTACAAAACTGAAAAGGTTTCAGATAACTGCTTTGCTTGAATAAAACTGTAAAATATCCCATGAAGACTTGACTGTTATATCAAATGTACTTTACACTCATACTCATGCCTCCATGTAAACGTGGGATTTTGCTGTTATAGTTGGTTCAAGTGCAGTATTTTTGTGTACAGCAGTAAAAGACACTTTACAGCGCTAGGAATTTGTCTTGATGTTGGTGCAGACACAAAATCAAACATATGAAGTCACAGGAGATAAAGAGATAAAGAAAACAAAAAAGTGACACAATAACAAGTTTAAAATACTCTAGTGCAAGATGAACATGTTAAATATTAATATGAAATATGTTAACAGTAGAAAAGATAAAATACATTTAACTAAAAATAGCAAAGGTTATGTAGAAAAAGTAAATGAAGTACATAGGAGGTAGAAAAAGAAAATGGCAGCTTCAGACGGGAAAGAGTGAACATCAGTAGGTGGGGTGGGGGCGCAACTGGGGGACTGTTCAGCAGGCTGACTGCAACGGGTAAGAAACTGTCCTTGTGGTGTGAGGGGAGGGACTGGAAGCGCACATATCCGGGGTGAGAGGGGTCGGCTGGAGTGATGGGAGGCTGCAGCCGATCATCTTTCCAGCAGAGTGGATGACGCTGCAGCTTGGCCTTGTATTAATTATCTTAGTTTAATCTATAAAAACATATTCTATAAGCTCCCTATATGTTTTGTATATAGATAAATGCAAAGCAACAGCAATATTGTTGAATAATCACTGTTATTGCTGTAAATGTAGAAAGTGTCATGAAATACTCAAAGTACAGATTAATACAGTATTGAACCAGAGAGAATAGTCTCTAGGATAACTTGCCAATGCCATGTCAATGCCAAACAGGTCTCAAACATCAGATATCTAGTAGAGTGTCTTGCTGTATGAACTGAATGGAAACTGATGGCTGCCTTGAAGGTAGGAAATCAGTCTCGAACTGCTGGTACAGTGTGTTTGGAAAATCTTCAGCACTCGTCCAAATTGCATGACATTCGTGCCCAGTGGGCTAAAACATGAAAACCACAGGAATGAGCCACTCACTGTCCTGACATGTCATTATTTTGTCAAACTGCATTCCTGCTGTAGAAATGTGACTTTCTCTCACAAAACAAGCTCACACATTAAATTACTGCTTCACAGTGACGTCTTTCAAATCCTGGGAGGAACACACACAAACACACACACTGAGCATGGAGGAAATGCTAATAGGTGTAGTTTAAAAGTCAAGGTCCCAGCTTCTTCACACATAACAACTTGCTGCTTTTCCTTTTAAATTATCATTAATTTTTAAAATACTTTTGAGGGTTGGACACATGGTTGGATAAAAAAAACACTGTTTCTTGATATTTTACAACCTGATCAATCAAACAATTAGAAAATAATCAGCAAAACAATCTTTTACTTTAGTATTTCTTCCTGCATGTATATCTGGTTCTTTCTACAGCTGAAAACGACATATTTTGCATTATCTAGTCTTTCCAAACGACAGGGGGTTTCTTCAAACACGGACACTTCAAGCACTAAATATGAGACATGTATAAACATGATGTGGACATTTTGGAGAAGCTCTGCCTACACTCTCCCTGCAGGAGGATCCAGCAAATATCCAGTTCCTGTAAACTCTCTCAGTGCCTCTTTACACACACACACACATCCTGTTCCTTTTGACAAACACATGCTAAAGGACTCATTTGTACTATTTAAGGCCTCTGTGAGACTTCTTTTTCCTTTCTTGTATCTTGCTCATCATCGTACTCATCATCTGGGTGTGACTACAGTGAGTTATCTTCCCTCTCTCATTTGCTCATCACACTGATAGAGCGGAGCTGTCGCTGTGCTACACAAAGGCGACTACGTGAAAACGGTTGTTTATGTGTGAAAACAACTTGTAGCAGCACAAGTATGTTTTAAAAGTTCAAATACTTCTCTGTTGGTTTGTTCCTTTGTCACCTCCCACCTTTAATGATCACTTCCACTGTGTGTGAATCCAGCAGTGCACGATCTGAAAACAGTGGTTTGATCAGATCTTACCAGTTTACCCAGTCAAACGTCAATTTCCACTGACACAATCATCCCTCTGGATCACAAAGAGTTTGCACAGTGTGAGCACACATGCACGTTAACGTGTGTTTGTGGCAACGAAAACCTGGAGAGTGTTGGTTCAAATGCTCCACTAAGACTGAAATAGAGCATTTTCAAATTTGACAAGTAGTTTGTGTGTGTGTGTGTGTGTGTGTGTGTGTGTGTGTGTGTGTGTGTGTGTGTGTGTGTGTGTGTTTGCCAGTCCTGTGCTAAAGGGAAGCGTCTGTGCTTATCAAAGAGCAGAATGAGGTGACATGTACCTGCTGAGGAGCTATTAGATTGTTAATGGGTTGCTTCCCCACCACCACTCAGCATGTGGTGTCTTTGTGTGTGTCTGTGTTTTTCCAGTTAAAATACATTTGTCATGTTTGTGCAGCTTGTTGTTGTTTCGACACACACGCTGTCAGAGAGTTATGAGGATTTCGGAATTCCCCTTAAGGTGCTCATGTCAGAAAAAGATACCTGCGAGTGGGCTGCACCTCTCCAGTGCAGAGTCGACTCTCCCTCTTTCTTTTTTTTCCACAGTGATCAAAGTGTTTCCAGGCCTTTACAACCCTGACCGTGATTTACACAGAGGAAGACGCCCCTGTGGTCTGACAGCCTTTAAAATGTCCATTAAACTGCTGCTTTTCCATTTTAATCTCAACATGATGTGTTTCGTAAAGTAGATTTAAGAGGAAATTTTGACAAATTAAGATTTATTTGTCATGTTTTGTGGCTTGAGTGAGTACTGGGCACTAACTGAAACACTGCTTCAAATGAAATAATTAACATAAACTTCAATTGAAAAAACATTAAAACAGACGTGAGAGTTGTACAGACGGCTGAGCTCTGTCTCATCTTAATTCCTCTCAGTTTGACACAGATCTCACACAAATATCATATGTGAGTATGTGAGAGTGTCATTAAGTACATTTACTGAAGTACTGCACTATTCACTTTGTGGGATGAGGACGTGTTGGACATGCTGCTTTATTCTTCATCTTCTGGAGAGATTTGATTGCACATGAAGAATATTTTTTAATACTTAAAGTTGATTTTGATGATTGTATGTTCATACTTTGCTACAGAAAGATTTTAAATGAGGACTTTATGTTTGGTATTCATACTTTTACTTAAGTAAAGGATGTGAACTTTCTCCAACGCTGCTTTTAGTCTCTCCTTCTTCTACATGTGTGTATCAAACACAGTGCAGGCTTTGCCCTAAATCATTCCTGCTGCACAGAAAACCACCTGTTGCTCCCAGTCATACGCTGTGTACGTTATAGTTACACATACAGTGCATCTAAGTTTAGAAGAAGCGATCACCGGTTGAGGCGACAATAAATAAGAATCTGTAATAACGTTGTCCTGTTTTACACGAGCTGCACATTAAAGCACATTTGTGAAGTGCTCGTCCCACAGGAGGATGATTGCTCCTGCATTGAGCTCTGGGATTTCCCTGTTATCCTGACCTTTGACCATGACCCTCTATCCCCCACCCTCCCTAACCTGGCTGCTTTTTAACCTGGTCGTCATGCGTGTGACCTATCAGCACTTCAGAGGAAGTCCCAACAGAAAGTCATCTGTGGAGAGTTAAACCGTTACTGAGAGAAAGAGAGTGAGAGAGAGGTATGAATGAGAACGAGGGAAGAAAGAGAAGCGCAGAGTCAAAGTGTCACAACTCATGCATTAACACAGGAATGCCATTGAGACAATTGGAACAGGCATGGTAGTTTCCAGCAGTGTGAGCATGTAGATGATGATCTAGTTAAAGGGAGAATCCTCTGCAACACAAAACCCATGTGTGCTGCCTTTCCTCTGATCTCACAGAGTTCATCAAATAAAAAGAAAACACAGAAATATGTCTACAATATTACAACAAAAAGAAAAGTGCAAAGTCTTGGATGATAACAGACACACACACACACACACACACACACACACACACACACACACACACACACACACACACACACACACACACAACAGAGAACAGATGAACTTCGAAAGTCCAGCCAGTAAAGACTTAAACTATTAAATGTACTGTTTAACATATGAAGAAGTATTTTCATTATTTATTTGCTCAGGAAGATTGAAACTACTTTAATCTACCTGTACACTAAGGCAGATCACATACTTGTTGTTAACTAAGTGAGCATGTGAGGTTCAATCTCCTGTAAAACCTGTGTAGAATCAAACAGTCTCAGCACCAACTCTAAATAACCACAACAACTGCATTATGTGTCGCAAAAACAACATATTGAGCTTTGAGAAATCTTCTCTGATAAAAGACGTTCAGACTGAAAGAGGCAGAAAATAACTAGGAATGAGGCTGAAACCTCATTTGGATTAATTTACTTCTCTTTTTTAGTTTTGTCCCCTCTGCTAATTTCTCTTTTAAGTCATTTTTTACACCTGTGATTTTTTTTTTTTTTTCAAATCTCTGACATAATCTTGTTGCCAATTAAAATTTTTCATCTTTGGTCTTTTTTGTGAACATGTTTAATATCTATGTGGGTTTGTGTCATTGTCCTTTTGTAATATTTTTTCATCTCTGGTTTTGTCATTTTTCGGTCTCCTAGAGCTTTGTGATATTAAAAAAGAAATATACAGTAGCTACATAAGATACTCTGGTCTCTGAGTACCCTGACCTTTATGACCAACGGGCCTGTGCTCACTATGTCCAATTAATGACACATCGCTACAACTTACTAAAACTAAATCAATTCTTAAATACTAACTATAACAGCACTCTTACTAAAATTATTATGAAAATATAAAGCAAAACTAATACAACTGTCCACCACACTTACATTATACTTAGACGCATACAATGAGGATTACAATTGTGGCAGCGAAAACCCACAGACATCTGTGAGGAACACAGTCACAGTAAGAGACAAAACAATGAATGCTTTTTTCATCATTAGGATTAACATAAAATAGCTGCAGATGGGAACGCTCTGTCAACGCACGCTGCACGCACACAGTTTACAGAAAAACAAAGTAAAGATCTGCTGAGCTCAAATTAAAATGTGTAAAGAATTAAGATCAGTGTGTGTGTGACAGACTTTGTGGCCGTCCAGCGAACAATACACAGACAGGTACACATAGACAAACATTCCTTTCTTGACACAGTGGAGAATAAATTATCTAAACCTCTTTGCTCTAAGCAGAACCAAAGACATGAATATTTATAGTTGCAGTAGAGAAGGATAAATGTCTCTGCACGGTTGATGGAGTTGTACAACTGCACTAAATTTCACAAAACCTCACACAAATCTGCCTAATACGGACAGAAAGGGAAGATAAAAGGAGAAAGAAGATGAAGAGAAGCAGAAGAAGGGAAACTGGTGAGACTGATCTCCGAGAGCAAACAAAACAAAGGAAGAGGGGAAAGTAAGAAATAAACAACAAATTCAGAAAGTGGTCTGGGGCTACATGAGCTTAAAACGCTCACAAACACACACAACCAGATGTGCAGCACAGCTATAGTTCGCATGCATACATACAGAATGCAGGGAGACATCTTGGCTAACCATAACTAGTCGACAATACTGTGGTCAGTAATGCTATGTTTGCTGAATATTTTCTATGATTCCATTGTTATTGCACAACAGACACACAGAGATATATTGTGTTTATCATCAGCATCTATCAACCAACAGAACTTTAACTCAAGACAGAGATAGATACAGCTGCATCTTTACCTGCAGTGTTTCACAGGCGAAGTGTGTGCACGCCCTGTAAGCAGAAATACGTTGTTCGTTGTATAAGATACATTATATAACTGCAGCTAGAGTTTTGACTTCCTCCTTTTTCCATGCACCTTGGTGGTAGGTAAAGCCAGAAGTTGTCCCAGTTCTTTAATAAGTAACAAGCAGCAGGTGGGAGTGGGTGAAACCAGGGAAAGACAGGAAGCAGGTATGGTAGGATGTGAACAATACGTTTACATTTAGTCACTTAGCAGATGCTTTTATCCAAAGCGACTTATAAGGTACAAGGCAAAGGCAGGGTAAGTGTAAGGAGGACTTGCCTAAGGACCTACTGGACCTAGGCCACAGCCAGGATTCAAACCCCAGTCTCAACGCTGTTACTAATACACCATCCTGCCTTGGCACAGGTGAGGCACAGGAAGTACAGGGAATTGGCAAAATAAAAGCATGGACAAGAGAATTATGACAGAAATTCCTGTAGATGTTTGGAGCAAACAGCTTTATTCTGTTTTGAAGCATCTTTGTTGCTCAGTGGTTGAAAATATGCTGCTACTTTCTGATAAAACTTTATAAAAGTTACATATATTTTTTTTGTTCAGATGCTCTTCTTCCCTTCTCAGGTCTCCTCCATCCACTGGTAAACACGTTCAGTGTCTTGTGGGATCAGGAACGCTGTGCACCTCTCGGTCAGCATTAACACTGCTGATAACTAACTTATTATCTATGGAAAACGTGATAGTACTGTAAATTAAAAACATGTCTGACCTACTGCATAGTGGAGACAGTTCTGAGAGACCAACAAAACGGGGAAGAATGAGGTGGTTGACATCAAACCAAGATCATAATTTGGGCTTAAGTACAAATCACCACAACACGGAACATGTGACGTGATGCTTTGGTCAACGCACTAAAGTGAAATACAGTAACAGTAAAATGTCTTCAAATGTCTTTAAACACATCTTTTATGCTTGGATATTTCTGTAAATCTTCCCATTAGCTTCATTCTTTCACCACGATCATTTTGTATACAGTCCAGACCATAAGTATATGGACAGTTACACATTTATTACTCCCCAGACTCCTGTGCCTGGTTTTCAGCAAGTAGCAGCCATTCAAGCATTTTCCTCACCCTGAAAAACCCTTTTTGTCCACATGTTTAGTAAGATTCTCCTGCAGATGGGTGAACTGTTGCCTTTTTCTCCGCTCTCATTTTATAAATGTTCATTTTTGTTTTATCAGCCTGTAGGAATGCTGGTTTGTTTTGACATTAATGGTAACATTTACACAATCGTCCACCAGCTATATAGAACATGTGACTTGTTTAAAAAAATGAAGCCACAGCACGTATACTTGATAGAAAAGTGCTATTTTGCTATTATAAACAGATCTGTCCCCATATTTTAGTGATAAAACATTTGGGACCTGACCGCACAGCTATGCTTAACATTTACAGTTTTAGTGGGAAGAACATTTCTATGCTGTGCTGTTTGTTTTTTGAGTTTGTTGGGTTCACATTAATGTGTCTACAGTCAGGCAGACGCACACACAGAGGCCACAACGAGAACCCACTAAAACCCGAATTCTGAGTTTATCGTCACATCTCAGGAAATCAGCGTCACTGTTGTCCTGCAGGCAAACAAGCCACAGCCCGACACTAAGAGAGAGATGGAAGGCAGTGAAAGCAGACTGCAAACACATACAGTGTACAGTGTACACGTACAAAAGAAGTGGGGGTCCCAGGAGGAGATGGGCTGACATATGGCCAGCAGACCACTGCACTGGGTGGAGCAGGGTGTGTGTGTGTAGTGGGTAGGTGGGGCTGGTATATTTGTGTGTGTGTGTGTGTGTGAGGGTGGGGCTGCTGAATGGTCTGACTAGGGGTGCAGATGAATAGACCGGTGGTTAGAGACAGTTGAAACTCAATATTCGTTTTCACTGTTGCCCTGCTGCTGTTTGAGTGTGTGTGTGTGTGTGTGTGTGTGTGTGTGTATGTGTGTGTGTGTGTAGAGAGACAGATTTAAAAAAAAAAGAGAGAATTCAAAGTTGAACAGTTTGTACAAATGATGGCAGCATGTTACATAAGTGTCACATGATGCTAAATTAATAAATATAGTACTGGATGAGGGACATAATAAAGAGTATACAGTGGTGCAAAGTGATCTGATGACGTAAAGCAGATACTGATGGTGTGTTGACAGTTTATAGACATCTTTGTAAACTGGTTTGTATTTTAACAATGACTAAATTACAATAAAAAAGTTTATTTCAACATGTCTGTCTAATGACATTTTACACACACACATATACATATATATAAACACCCCAGTTCCACCTTTATTCTCTTGACCTTTGTCTGAGAAACAACCCTATGTACAGTATTTCCAGAGGTGTCCTGTGACAAAAGGGAACAATGGGTTCTTCCTGGTTTGTAAATGATCTGTCAGACTGAGTCGGTGTGTTCAGTCAGCTACAGTATAAATTTAAACAATGTGTGAGACCAAATAAGAACTGGGGTAATGTAGGAGCAGGCTCAATCTCATTTCATCAACATGTGGGAATTCCTCCACTCGTCCAGTCAATTCCTGAACATAAACACATACAAACACACACACAAACACACACACATACACACACACACACACACACACACACACACACACACACACACACACACACAGAGCCAGGGGTTGTTTGATGGGCTATTTGACTGAATGGCCTATCACCATGGTTACAGCAGCACTCCATCAGTCTATTCAAGGAACAGATGGCCGATGTGCAACAGGAGGCATATGTTTCAATGAACACACACACACACACACACACACACACACACACACACACACACACAAACACACACATACACACTTGTATTCACACAAGGACACACACACACACACACACACACACACACACACACATGCATGGATGCGCCCCCGCTCAGAGGGAGGGTATTGAACAACCAGCAGCATATGTTCCACTAGTCAGAGAGCATTCATTCAGATGGACCGAGAGAGCAGAGGAGGGAGGGAGGGATGGATGGAGGTGAAAAGAGATAAAGGAGGAGAAGAAAAGGGAGGAGGGAGCAGACAGAGAGCTCCTGCCACCACCACTGGCAGCAAACATCGTGGCTCCGAGTGCTGATGTTGACACGGTGTTGAAGAGCGAGGCCACTGAGCGAGGCCTTCTGCTGTATTAAACCTTTGTTCTTCAGTACATACTGTGTATACGTATGGTGAATACAGTACTTTATCATATGTACATACAGTATGTAATGATTCATATATTCTACATGAAGTGTATTCAATGTTTTGCATCCACGGACAATTCAGCACATCACTGTATTTTCTGCAGTGCTTTCGCCTGTTTGTGCAGCCTTGTACTTCTGTACCACAATTTATCATTCTTACTTCAGTTTGTGTTCAAATAAAAACAACGAGATACATATTAATTAGTGAGCATTATTCTGCATTAACCATAGGGAGACAAAAGAAGCTGAGAGTCGCTGGACTCTGGAGAAGTTGTAGTTCTGGACGTGTGTTGTGTTGAGCATGTTTAATTGACGTGCTCTGCTACGACTGGATGGTTGTTTTGTTTTGTGACGTATCCATCACCATCTCACACACACACACACAGTTAGTCCATGAAGATGTTTTAACGAGTCGTTATTTTTTCAGTCCCAGTAACAACAACAAGTTAAACAAGGTCTTAAATGTGTCGTAATTGATCAGGTAACAGAGACCACGACCATTAAATTCCTTCAATCCAGGCAGTAAAATGATTCTGTTTCTGTTTCCACTGGATTAAAGACACCACCAACTGGCTCAATCATAAAACAACTGCTGTTGTGATCAGGCACTGATGTATCTCAATCTTTGACTCCGGTTGGCATCTTTTCATTCAGTAATATTTGTAACTGCAGTCACAGAGACTTCAAGTTGCTTGGAGATGGTCTAACAGCCTTTACCTTTAACATGTGGTCTATAGGAGTGGGCAATACAGCCTCTAAAATACAGAACAAAATCTATTCTGGAAAGTGACTTCATTAGATTTCTTTAACTAAACAAGGTGGCATCACTTCTTAATAATCTCTTCCTCATTCGGTCGTCTGCAGCCTTTTGTTATGCACATGTGATCCAAGAGAACTGTGGAAAACTTCCATACTAATGAGTAAGATCCTGTTTTTTCAGGCAGCAAATCATCATCGGAGGCTGACACACCGCTCTCACTTGAAGACGCTGGGCTTGTGTTGTTGTTGTATGCACTAGAAAACATAAATGTGTCATAAATGTGTCATACATCATCATGATTCTGATTTCCTCTGACAACTCTCCCAATTGATTTCTCTGATTCAGGCTCAGTGTGGTTTACACAATGATACCAAACAGCAGAGTGACTACTTTTCTCAATTTAAATAGGCTGAAAGACTGATTACAAGATTAAAGACATATGTGGTGCTAATTATAGGGAACACTTAGCTTGATATATCACTATAACTAACCAGTTATTTATAATCTTTGTTAGGGATACCACAATTTTTTCTGTTTCATTTTTATTTGTTGCACTATTTAAAATATTTAGTTGAATAAAAAAATTAAAGACAGATTTTTATTTCTATAACTTATTGGATTGTTTTCTTTTATTACTTTTGTCAGTTTCGAGTTATTTCAGACATAAGAATATAAAAATGGATCCAACACATAGTTTAAAGTCAGTCTAGTTTTTATTATCTGCTCCGTCTCACTTTGTTCGTATGTTTTCTGTTACTCTCATCCCTTTTATTTAATCTTCATTTCCACTAACTATATGCTATTAGGAAGGAGTCTGGAGTGTGTTTGGACACGGACACACACACACACACACACACACACACACAGCAGGCTGGGAGTTGCTCTCTCTGTGTTTTGGCCTCAGCTAAAGAAAGGAGTTTATATTTATAGACTCCGCTGTAAATACACAGGGGTTATATTTGGTCACTATGGCTCAGTATATTTCTGGACGTGTGTGTCACTCTGGTGCGTGCCTCTGTAAAATCGACTAAAACAACTACAAAATAACAGAGGCGATTCTGTCGCCAGGCTTCTCTTCTTCTTTGTGTCTGTACACACAGAACAGAAAACAAACAGCCTTTCTGCTTTTTGTCTGGATGCAACAACAGTTTAACTCAATTACAATTACATAAATACCGCTGGTACAAAAACATTTACTTGCAATATATTTTTCACCTTGTGCTCCTGCAGTTGTCTCTGTATGTAAGAACAACACTAACTAGGAGGTTCCTACATAGCAACAACAGTGTGTGAAGGTACTTGTTAACGTACAAGAACATATGTTATCAACCGTGTAATAACAATAAACATTACTCTGTGTAGCTGCTGGTTTGTTGGCAGTTTGCTTATGTGTTAACAGGTGTTGTGGTTCAGGTAAATTGACGTCTCCCATCACATTTTCTTCCCTAAATGCAGTAATTGGACATAAACAAGCAAGGGAGGTATCATCCACCTCATCCATCTCACATCACCTACAACCTTTTTAACCATCTACTGGAGAGACGTTGTAATTATTGTATGTGCTCTGTCAGTACGTTGTAATCGTGTCTATCCGTTAATGTGACTACATGCACTTCAGACCTGTTCCATGTTGAATATAGTACGTAAATGTCCCAGCAGACACTGGGCAGTACAGCCTGCACAGAATTTAAAGTCACCAATTAACCCAATGTGAAAAAAATTCAGACTTTGGGAAGAAACCGGATTACACAGAACACGCAAACTCAGCATCCTAACCCCCGATGATGATCTGATGATGATTTTTGACAAACACATGACAGAAAAACTCCTGACAGGAGCATAAATCAAATTTAATGGCCCAAACTATATTTTATTAGTTTGAGAGTTTATGGTCAGAACATGTCACCTGTAATTTTGACCACGGCTGCACTTGACTCATACAGGCGTGTGGCGTTTATGTAACACGTGCAGCTGCAGTCTGTACTTTCTGCTTTTTTGGTGGCAAATAAACATCAGCTGCACTCCAGTGGTCAGGTTCTCATGAATAAATTGAAGTGTTCAAGCACAGAAAACTAACAAACTCTGCCAAATGGAGAGGCTGTTAAATGTCCTATTCCAAAATATAACACTATAAAGTCCTGCCACACCTGATCAGAGGTAGAATCAGAACATTAAACTCCGCCTCACAGTTTCACTGGAATAAGGTTTACTGAAGTGGTTTTTTTGGTCTCCATACGATCAGCGTATGTGATGCCCACTGTGGCCACCTCTGGACACCACAAGGGTTTAAATCAAATCCCACTGGTGCAGCTGGGTTACACACATGGGTGCCTGGTTTTATGACTTCAACAGGAAGAAAGCCTCAGAGAGTTTAGATAAGACAAAGACGGAGTGTGAGACAAAGAAGACAGCCCGTTGAATGACTGCCACCGGAGAGGACAGAGACCTGAGCCAATCCCAGGACGGAGGCCCAGACAGGGGGTTTGAGAGTCTGTTTGTCTCCCTGGTGCTGCTGGAGGGACCACACCCAGACCTCCACCAAACACACACACACACACAGGAAGCTGATCTGCTGGGCAGCCAACAGGGTTTCCTGTGGTTGAGGCAAGACTACCGACTTCTTGTATTCTTAACTCTTCTGTCTTCTCCCTTCCTCTCCTCTGAATTCACCCCCTTTCCTTTCTCCACTCTCTCTCTTCTCATCCTGTTTTCTGTTGCGTTCTCTATTCTTAGTCTTCCACCTCTCTGTTGCCCATTCCTCTGGTGTGGTCTCCTTGCTTTCCTCTTCTCAGTGTTTATTCGCCTCTCTCTTTAACACTCCTTAATTTCCCTTTTCCATTTTCTTTTTCTCCCTCTTCCTCTCTTTTTAACCTTCCATTCCTCACTTCCTCTCCACCACAGAAAACACATCCCTCCTCCTGTTATTGTTATTATCTCGAAGGGCCGACAGGACCCAAGTTATGTATGTGTGTTGGGTGCCCCACCCTTGTCGCCCCTCCTCTCATACTCACCCACACCCACTCTTTGTTTCTTCTGAAGCTGTGTTGCCACTGCACCAGGAGTAAAGTCACTGAAACCTCTTTTCCACAAAACCAGTTCCTGTTTCGGAAGCCAAAGAACCAGGTCCTGGAAAGTAAAACTGGCTCCAGGTAGTCACCAACCCTTTGCTGGTCTAGACTGAGGCTCAGTTTTAACAATCAAAACACATTGGATGTTATCACTATACAATGAGCACCACATATGTGTTGGACCAGTAGTGTTTGAATGTGATTTTATGCTTGCTAAGTCAGAACCAACATTTGTACAGAAACACTGTTGTGACTGGGCTGCTTAAAGTTAGCAGTGCCGGGAAGGCGGAGGGGCGTTATGCAGATGTACATGGTGACGTAATGAAGCGTCACTCTACGTGGCTCTGGCAAACTGGTTCTTAGACAGTTCCCAAGTTAACTTTGAACCAGGACTAGCATCAGCACAGAATTAGCACCAAGTCAATGATGTCAAAATGGAGTAGGAGATGCCCATTTTCTTGCCCCATGAAGATAAAATGTTCACTGTTTCCAATAAATCAAATGCATCATGTTTGAAAAGTCCCCAATGTGGCCTAAAGACATTTCTTTAACTCTTTCTCTGCAGGTAAAGTGCTTTTACTATGCAGCCACGTTAAAATAGACAGTCATTTCTCCTTTGGTGCTGAAATGTGATGTAATGTATAATCTATGTTTAAAAAAAGACTGAAAAGAAATAATCAACAGAAAGATTAATTTTATAGTTCTATTTCTACAAAGTGGTGATACATTTTCATCACTAAAAATATTAGAATATTAAAAATTCACCATAATTATAATGAAGCTGTAAAAGTGCATGTTGATGTTCTTGATTGTTCTCATATTTCTCTGGTTACAGACAAACACAGAAGTTAATGAGAGGTCTCACACTGTGGAACTTTCTCTGTATCCGTTTCCTTCTGTGGGTTTTAACAACGTTCACAGAACTACAGGAAGACACTCAGCATGAATGTACGCACTATACATTCCCCATCAACCCAGCAAAGCACAGATGAACTCCTGCGTGCTCAACAGCGTCAGGGTGGAAATAACTTATGTTCTTAATCAAAGATTTCAAAAACATTAAGATCTAATTTATAAGAGCTGTTACTCAAATGAAAACGTCATGACTCCATAAGAGTTTTGACAAAAAAATAAGGTCACAATGGAGGAAACTCTAACAATAGTACCAGAAATGATTAATCATAACGGTATAAGATTGTAGAAGTGTATAAATCAGTGGTATCAATGACCTATTTTAGCTGAGACGGGATACCAGATTTCTCTAGTTAAGACCATTACTTTAATGGGATTCTGACAATGATCCTTTTATTGTCAAAGTTAGGAGGTGAAAACAGGCTTAAGGATTAATCCGCTTCTCATGTTTGAAGTGGCTCATTTCTGTGTTTGTTTGGTGACTTCTCCTGTTCATCATGTGTCAAAGTAAAACACATTGCCCTGAGATAATTCCCATTTCTTAACCTAATTCATCTTTTACTCAGAGAGTCCTCACAGTTCATCAGCTTGTTCAGAGGAATTTGATTTCATTTAAATCCTCTCCTTTATGTTAAAGGTGGAGTTATGTTCCTGGTGCAGGAGGCTGTGACCATCTGCGAGAGGAGAGGAGAGGAGAGGAGAGGAGAGGAGAGGAGAGGAGAGGAGAGGAGAGGAGAGGAGAGGAGAGGAGAGGAGAGGAGAGGAGAGGAGAGGAGAGGAGAGGAGAGGAGAGATTATAGAAACGACAAGTATTAATGAAAGGTGACTGTAGTGATATTTTAGAGCTGGAGTTACCTTGGAGCCAGCTGGTATCTCCTTCCGTTGTGATGCGATCGACCTCTGAACTGTTTCCCAGGATGGCTCGTGTTCTGGGGACCTCCATCAGAGTAGCTGGGATACAGGTGAGGATGGTGATGTTGTCCTCCTCTCTCCCAGGGTCTCTCTCTGTTTTCATAATCACTTCGGTGTCCTCTCACCTCCCCTCTCTCCCTCCATCCACGTCCATGGCCTCCTGTTGTTCCTCCTCTCCCCCTCCAGCCCTCACCACTGCCTGATGACCGAACAGAAGAACAATCAGACTCAGTTTTATCAAAAAAGAAAATCACAGATGACTGTTAAAACTAATTTAAACATTCATAGTCACTAAAAACATATTAGTCCCACACGAACACTCTATTTCCTGACAAAGTTTAATAGTTTGTTTTATTAGACATGTGAGATTTCCTCATTTGAGTTCTGTCTGTGATTTCCTCACTACTTTGAAGTGTACTGGGCTGTAACGCACAATGGCTTTGTTTTTATTTTATTTAAGTGGTTAAAACTAAAAACATCATGCTCAACAATACTAAAAGCGGAAGCTGGGGTGCAGTCAAAACCAAATGAATGAGATCATTTATTTTGATTTAGTTGTCAAATCAGCACAGACAGAGGCGGAAATGCACAAATGACTCAGCTATGCTTTTTCTATAGTGTGCCTATTTTATTACATGGCATTTACAAGACAACACAAGTATAATAAAACAACAAATAAAGGACAACTGCATAAAACACAAAGCTATGAAAGTGTTGGAACTCAGAAACAAGCTGCGAACACAACACTGATACAGTATTATCACACTTTAAGCTGACAGAGTAAACTTGTTAGCAAACAGTTTCTTATTTACACATCAAGCGGAAGCAGCACTTGTTTGGAGTCATGTTTCTGGCTGATGATGATGAAAACGCTGATGAGATCACAAAGATAAAGCTTAAAAAACAGACTGAAGAGATGGAATACAACAAAGTGAAAGATGCTACAAAGCTCTGTGGAGCTGCAGAAAACCAGTGGATAATTCTCAGTAGGTTCATCACTAAGACAGAACAGATCCATGTTTTCATGTTCAACGTGTTGTACGTTTCAAGATGCTCCTTTGTAATTGGTTAATTAGCTATTTAGTTAGTGGCTGGTGAATGTAGGTGCTTCAACTTTGCCTGTGACTCATTTAGTCTTAAATACTTTTCTGCTTAAGACTGGAATCAATATTTTAAATTTTACATAAACTTTCACTTAGTTTCAGCTTTAAAGTGTTTCCTACATTGTGTACGTTGCCCATAGTTGTTGTAGGTATCCTCGATCTTGGAGCTGTATACCTCCAGAGACCAGTTACTGGCCCTACCAACTTGACCAGCGTTTTTCCTGCTTGTTTGTTGTTTTTTTATTGTCTGTTGTTCTTTTCTCTCTCCTCTTCCCACTCACCTCAACCAGTCGAGGCAGTTGGCCTCCCACCCTGAGCCTGGTTCTGCTGTAGGTTTCTTCCCCTAAAGGGAGTTTTTCCTCTCCACTGTCTCCTGGTGCTGCTCAAATGGGATTTCTGGCTTTTCTATATAATTCTATATACAGTTATATTTTGTAAGGTCTTAAACTTAAACACTGTTAAGTGCTTTGAGATGACTTCTGTTGTGATTTGACGCTATACAAATAAAATGTAATTGAATTGAATTGCTCAGCGGCCATCCATCACGTTAGTTAGTCTCCTCAATTATAGGACGACGTTGGCCTTCACTGTTTTTTTATTTTAAAACTCTGGGGCTGTACTTCAAAGGAACCGGTGTGATGAGATCAGTAGGACTTCAGCAGACTTCAGTCCAGCACCAACTTTGAATTCAACAATCTTAGGAGAACCTGGCTAACCACCCCACTCTCTTTGTCTTTCTCTCTTTCATTCTTACACTCTCACACACACACAGCTCACTTTAAAGTCTGCCCACAATTATTTCAAGGCTACCCGCAGACCAGCAAAAAAAATACCAAACGCAGAGGGCATACACACTCATCAAGCCTGAAAAACGTTGCCAGCGTTGAAAGCCAAATTATTCTGAGAAACACAAAACACTTCATGAAACTGAATCTGTACAGAGAACTGTCATCAACAAACATATCGCAGCTCACACAACTAATATAAAAGTGTTTTCCCCTTAGCTACTAATGAAATACATAAATTAGAGAAGCTTGTGACAAACTTTCACTTAAGCAACGTTCACATATGTGGCAGATTTTAAGCAATTACAAGGTGCTCGAAATAAAACATCACGTCCAACTTTAGAACGTGCCCAAAGGGAAATGTACCAATGTGGGCCAAATCAGGCCACCGTCCTACCATCAATCCACTGCCTGAGTGTGAACGTGCACAAAAAGCACATGAAAGCATGCCACACATACGTGAACAGTGTGTTAGTCCGGCCGCAAGCACCAAAACCTTTCAAAGGCCTATTTCAGTTGTTGTTATGTCTTTTGGAAAACTTTCTCACATTGAGATTTAGAGTAAAACCAAAAATACAGAGAGCAAATGTCTGGAGGAGAGAATAGAGAGACTTTATTGCTCTAAAACAGATTATTTTTTAATTGTCCTCTACAACGAATATAATTCAAAATAAAAATATTGTTGTTTTTGTCTTTTCTGGACAGAAATAAACTAAAGAGACAGATGACAGCAGCTATAGTGGATTCACTGTTGGAGTGTAATTGGAAGGGCAGGCGGGCAGAGGAGATATTTGCTGAGGAGACTAAACATCAGGCCTGGTTCCAAACAAAAACCAAGCTGGGCCCTCAACGTTACCACATAGCGCCACCACTACTCTCACGCACACTCATACTCTCTCTCTCTTCCTCTCTCTGTGTGTCTCTCTCTCACTCACACAAACAGACACTTTTCAGATCCCCACAGCTCTGTAGTAATGATTGGTGTCTGCGTCTGGCAGAAATGAAACACTGAGGTATAAAGAGTGTATACCCTTCCATCTATAAAACCAGAAACATCCTCATGAGACCCACATGGGTTGACTTGGGCAAAAAGCAGACAGTTCGGCGCAAATCTGAGACTCTGCGCCAACATGGCACGCAGGGAAACAGTCACAAAAGGTTTATAAGTTGCAGGCTTCAACAGAAACTATGGGTTCACATTTCATAAGCGACTGCTGACCGGGTACTGAGCAGTAAACTTCAAACGAGCCTGACAATGAGAAGCATCACACAGACAGACCACATTAACATGCAGAGGAGACTAGTAGGTGTGTACGAGGGTGAACATGAAGATTTTTATCTGATAAAGTGGAACGACGTCTGAAGAACCAGAAAAAGAAATAAGGAAAAGGAAGATGAAAGTAAGCAAGGAGGATGAAAAGTGAAACAGAGGGGAACAACAGTGGGGAAGGGGAGAGACAGAAGAGAGAGGTCTGTAATCAGTTAGTCTTGTTGTGTGTCTTAAAATAGAGCTCTCCCAGCCTATAAACAGAAACCTACTATTACTAGTGCACTGACAAAGCAAGTCTCAGACCCGAGTGCGCTGGTATGTGTTAAGGCTGCAGCACACATGGAGCTCGTTAAAGCACGGCCCTCTGGGTAATGTGGTTCTCTGAGGGGCACCAGAGAACTACAACCACAGATCAAGTGTCGGATTAAAATGCTGCTTCGCCGTTCGGCTCCAGGAGTATTTTCACTAGTTTTTCATCTGAGATGCAGTTTGTTGCTTCCAATCTGATCACTGGAGGCTTTTTCATTCTATGTACTATGGACAGTAATTAGAAACACAGACTTCAAAGCTACTGGAGACTTTCAAATATAAGACAGAGTAACTTTTAATCCAAAAGCAACTTACAAGTTACAACATACAAGGTAAAGGCAAGGTAAGGAGGTCTTGCCTAAAGAGGAAGTAGGCCACATAGAGGGCAGCGATCTTACCACTACACTATCCAGCCGCCATTTATAACGGTTCCTTTGGTCTTTGTGGTTATTTAGAAAGTTTAGAATATAGATAAGACAGTAAAAATGGAAAGAGAATGACATTTGCCAAAAACAGATTTGCACTTTGTGGTTCTATGGAGTCCTAACCACGAGGCCACCAGGGCGCCCTAGAAACACCACATTTCTTAATTCAGGTCAAAATGTTTTTCTCTCTTTGACCTTTACTTAACCAGCACGGTATCAAGATCAAAGGGTTTTTTTCCATAGAGTCCTGGCAGCATAATTACGATACAGAAAACCACTGTTCACAGTCAAAGTGAACAGTGGAGTGAACAAAGGAGACAATATCTCAAGAAATCTAAAGCTATTCACCAAAACAACTGCACATGTTTACTTCAGTACTTAAATATCCATGATGTGGTTTGTGCTTCATCACCATCATTAAAGATGAATCAGAAAGTGTAGAGAATTTGTTGTGTTTGGTGGTTGTAGGCTGTAGTCATTTAACTCACTGCCGCAAAACAATTAAAAGGACGTCCAAACAGCTCAAACACTTTCTTTAAATTGCCACAGATCAATACATCAATATCTTTTTAGATAAAATATTGATAGACGTATCTATCAAACATATCATCAGTCAGTCAGATGTCTCACCTGTGGTTCTGTGTCCTGATGTGCTTTTATGAAATTGCTCTGGTGCACTGGGTCTGGGTATGGACTGCAGGACTCTGCCTCTTTTCCTGCAGGTTTCAATAAGTTTGTCTCTCAGGTGGAGAAACAAAGACAAACAGGACGACTGAAAAGACACAAACACAATAACACACTTCAGTCGAGAGTTGAGCAAAGAAAATCCTGCTGTTCATATATGTTTTAAAATAAAACCAAAAAACAACTAGTTCACAATTTTCTCTCTCCTCAAAATCCTACTACACACACTCCCCTTTTTATTTTCCTGTCCCCACTCACATCTCTGTCCAGCAGCACCGTTTCCTCTGTGCCACTGTGTGCCAGCAGGTACTTTGAGTGGAAAAGTCGTCCGTCAAAGCTGTGCCAAGGCACCAGGGCAGTGCTGGGCAGCGGGCAGCCACTGGCACAGTTAGCGCCCAGCAGGTGGCTCAGTCCTCGGACATAAAGAGATCCCAGCTGCACCGCACGACTAGACAGAAAAGGCAGCTGAGAGAACAGAAAGAACAAAGTTTTGATTTGTTTTGCAGCACGTCATGATCATTATCACAAGGATTGATTCTGCCAAAACGCTTGGAGTTTCAAGTTGCAAATGACGCTTTATTTCATTTCAATCGTACTGTATCTAAGGGCAGCTGGTAGAGCAGCCATGCGTGAACCCAGGGTCAGTGGTTTAACTCCCAGGTCCTCTTGGCCACATGTCGAGGTGTCGCTGGACAAGACACCAAAACCCTGTGTTAAAACCATCACTTAGGTGGAGCTGTCCAAAAAAACATTTCCCTACAGGGAATAATACATGATATTTTTATCATTAGTCTCACGATTTTGTCTTAATTGATTTCTTACTTGTTGTTTTTATTTTCATTCTAAAACTTTTCCTTTGCTTATGTAAAACACTGTTTGAAATGTATTATACAAATAAAGCTGCCTTGCATTGCAGCAGCTGTGACCAGCAGGTCAAACTTGACTTCAGCACAATAAATTCCTCCAATTCTAAGTCTAACAAACCAAAAAGCAGATCCTCATCCCCCACAACACAGCCAGTCACTGACCTACACCACACATGAAGCCAGATCTGACTGCAATACAAGATAAATTGTTTTAGATCATTCATCTTAGACAAATTGACAGTAAAAACTGTGGCATTAATAAAAATAAACAAACAAATATCTTCCTGTACTGCAGCATCATAGAAAAACTCCTTTTGCAAAGACACATCTGTTCCTTTAGTGTGTGTAATGTCACCACCCAGAACATACCCCTTAACATTTCCTCACAGTTGCTAAAATAATTAGTGTTTTTCAGCCCCAATTTGTGCAACCTTATCTGCTCCCTCCTGACACATAAGACAAGTGGTTATAAAAAAGTCAGACCACCCACTTCACAGTCACTTCACTTCACTCTGCTTCCTCCTGCTCACTGACACATGACAGTGTCCAATCTACAGTATCTCTCTCCCAATGTTTATCTCATTTATTGGCCAAGATGGCATCAAATTTGTTGTTGAAATCACTGTATATAACAGAGACACACTTAGAAAAAAGATAATAAATTATTCTGGATTTAATTGGCAATTCAAACTTTTTTCTCGGGTAAAATACAATTTTGAGAAGTAGAAAAAAACAAGGATGGGGAAAAAAAACTTTATTAGCCTCCATATTATAGGAAAAGAAAAGTGGTCCAAACCATAATTAATGCTCACTTTGTAATGATTCAACATATAATTAAACTAATATTTCAATATATTTAAGCTCCACACAACCCAATCAGATTTCTTACCAATGATTTATGTTGCAGTTACATACTGAAAACTTTGTTGATCAAGTACTTTACTATGTTTTTACAATATATAAAAGGTTGTTTGCTCATAAATTTCAAGAAAAGACAGAAAGAGGAACTGGAAGACGGCAATAAAGAACAATAAGATGATCAAGAAGTGTGTGTGTCCTCTGCCCTCACCTGTCTAACAGATAGCACAGATAACAGTGATTACATGTACACACACACGTGCGCACACACAGCCCTGCCTGCCACCTGCTTCCAGTCAAACACAGCTTCACCTACTGAAAACAATGAACCACAGGACAGAGACACAAAAGCCTGAAGGCACGAACAAACATACGACACAAAGAGGGAGAGGGATGTGAAGAGAGATAGAAAAGGAGAAAGTGGTCGAGTGTACAAAAGTAGACGAACATGAGAACACAGAAAGTGGGAGAGACAAAGACAGAAACATGAGCGTGTGTGTGTGTGTCCGGCGGGGCGGAGTGTGCCTGGTGTAAATAGCTAAATAGCTCCATGTGGTGAGCGTCAGCCAGCACAGACAGGCGACTGTCGCCAGAAAACTCTCTGTCACACAGTCACACTCACACACACACCACAATCACAGTCCCATGGGGAGGAATGTTGCAACGAAACCAGTGCATCCAAAACCTACCCATAACCCCTTTCCCCTAAACACAAAGTGACTCATTTCTACTCAGTTGCATGTGCACACGCACATTTGTCTTTCTCACTGACATAATACATTTACCTACGACTAAATGGCCAATTTCAACCGTAAACAAAATCGAATTCTAATCTGAATTAGAAAACCAGGTCTCCAACTGCTGTTTGACTCTTCTGCCCAAAATGTGCAGGAAACGACAAATATGAAGATTTGCTCACAAAACAATTAAAAAAACGTGCTGACACTCGCGATGTGCCCATACACACTGTAATGTGGACGAACATTAGATGCAGCACTAAAACTCTCCCAGACAGCATATTCAAATCAACGCCCAGCCCTAATTATTGTGTAGAAAACAGACAAGCAGCAAAAATACAAATTACTAGACATAAGTATGGTAATTAAGCAGTAAAAATAAATGGGGCTACAACAAGGCAGCAAACAGCACAGCCGTTTCCCAGAGAATGGGAAAGCACAGCTGACTCTGGTATCTGTGAGCACCCACAGTCACATGAAGACTTTCTGAAATGGTGGTAGTACTGTTGCTGCAAAGCTCATTTCAAAATCTTGCTACGGTGATCGTTATTTTGAAAAAATGACAATTGCAATCAACCCTAACCCAAGGCCAAGTGTATTTCACTGGTCGGTTGTCAATTTGTATTCACTCCAAGTAGAGGTACCACTTTAAATGCACTAGTTAAGTTGAAGTGCTGATTTTTAGTACAAATAATAAAATGTATTAAAGGCTAAGTAACCGACTTCTGGGCTGAATTATTGTATTAATGTCTGAGTCAGTCTGAAGAGGTCTGCACTTGATTTTATTCCACAGGTACCTCTTGAATAACATTTCTGTAGAAATATAAAATATCCAGGCCTTCAGTATCAAAAGATGCTGAAAGTACCAAAATCCAAAAGCAATCATTATGCAAAATGGCCCATTTCAAAATGATTAATATTAAATTACTGGTTCATTAATATGTAGCACTTCAGTGAACTATATGATCAAGGTGGAGCTAATTTAACTACTTCATGTATTGATAAGTGGTTAAATGGTAATCATTTATTGGCTCATTATTTGTCTGAAATTTAGTAGACTAAAAGTATAAGGTACAATTAAATGGAATAATAAATAAAGTACCACTACACTACAGCATTTGAGTAAATGTACTTTATGTTCCTTTCCAACACTGTGTTAAGCAGTGGTGAGAATAATAAACTGTAGTGAACCAAGTCTTTATGCAGAAGGAAACGTTCTTGAAATTCTTTTTTGACTTTACACCATGTTCAGTAGATGTGTTTATTTGTGCTTGTAACTGACCTTGATCTGTTGAAGCTCCTGAGTGGATTTTAGTCTCAGACACACAGCCTGACTCAGGTAAGCGTCCACGTCCTCTTGAGACAAAGTCTGTACCTAAACACACACATAGACGAAAATATATGGTTAGCCAATTAAATCACATCCCAGTTTGTCTTCTGCGTGGGTCCGTTTGTTTTGTCTGCTTTCTATGCAACAATTCAACAAAGAAAGAAACAATGCTGAATGCAGGAACAACGCTGCCCAGCTGTGTTCAAAACAAACAAAGCCCCGAGCTATTTAAACAGGGAATGTGAATGCAGCAGTGATTAGACAACGACAGATACTGTGGCCTGTCAGCCTGTCTCCTCATCTTTGTCGTCTAACAGTGAATCTGACAAGCCGCTCTCCAGGCTCTTCATCCATTTTAATGACTGGAGTGTCTGTGTGCCTGTCTGACCAAAACTCAGATGCTTGTATCTCTAAGTGTTCGATTATCTTACCTACAGTTTGTTAAAACGTCTCTGGTCATATCTGCCATAGTTCTTGCTTTTTGTGTTTGGATTTAAACTTAATTGTTCAAGTCTAAAGACAACAACTGAGAATAATTCCTTTTGAAAACAGAACAGGAGAGCAAATTAAGACCCATTTACAACTTGGTTGCAAAGTTGTCTGTATCTAATGTATAATTTGTGTTTATCTTCTGCTAAATGACGTGTGAAGCTTCATCCAGGTGATCTGATCCTGTGATCTAAAGCTCAATCAGATGACGTTAGTGCAAAATGTTCAAACAGAAAACACAAATCGCTTCTTGTGTTGTGTACTTTAAAATGCAAGCATGGTGCTGTAGGAGTTTAAATAGATAACAAAGCATTACAATAACACTGAAATCAGCGCGTTTGTAGTGTAAATGTTACAAAGACAGAGGAGAATTCAGATTTGTCCTTGGGTCATTATCAGACCTGGTGACTGGAGTTAAACTGAGCATTCAATTAAAAACACACATTTGAACAAATGCTCTGGTAAAATGCCAGAAAAGACAAAAAAGGAAGAAAAAAAAGTAAATATTGAATAAAACCCGTGACCAAACAAACATGTTGTGGCCAGACGCGTGAGTGAGGTTTATAATCAGTATAAAAACTCCTGTCAGTGGACGTTAATGGCTTCAAAACAACACAGAGCAGACTGTCAACAAGTCATGTTTAACTTCATATCACAAGTCGACAAAAGAGCTAAATAATTGTTGTATACATGTTACACAAGTAAATCCCAAATGAAAAGCTCCCTTTTAAGTTTAACTGTCACCAAATACGTTTGCCTTTCATTTTCTGTTTACATGAATCACCAAGTGTAGCTCTTCTACCCATTCACTGGCATTATCTTGGCTAAAAATGCCTAAAAACAAACAGGTTCTATTATACTCAGCTGTTTCATTTAGCAGCTTAACGTATCCATTGAAGGCTGAGCCAAAACGTGCTGCTCAGCCCACAAAAACAAAAAGAGACGTCAACATTCAAACCACCCATAGTTAATGATGTTTTCATGTTTTCTGCAACTCGAACACCCAACATGATTGATGAAGAAGGAGCAGGGAATTATTTAGTATGGTTGAGACAGGATATACTTTCTGATACTTCTGTGTAATTCATGAGATATGTGAGTGATTATGTTCAACAATTAAATCCTGTGTGCATGAATGTTTCATTTACTTTTCCCTTTCCTGATTCTGACTGTAATTTATTTGACTGTTGTTGAAAAAACATTGATTAGAAGTTGCCTAATCACCTTGTTTCTATCAAATACAAAACAAAAAGTTATCACTACCTGGAGTACTAAGTAAGTGACCAGACACAGAGCAGCCAGGAGAGAGTCGTCAACCGCTCCATACAACTCAGAAAGCTCCTGGCAGTCAAATACTGAAAGGAAGGATGTCAGGCGGAGGGTAGACACTTCAGGACCAGTGCCAAACCACAACAAGTCCAGGCTGGGACGATCACCTACAAATACAGACAAATTCAGAGAGAGAGCGAGAGAGAGAAAACAAAAAGGAGAACACACTGGGACTTGGCTTTAAATGTAAAAAGACCGCATGAGCTGTGATTGATATGTTTGAAGTAGTAATTTTCATACAGGTTGTAGTCAGAGGCAACAAGACTCAACCTTTCAGACTCATTATGATGGACACTGAAACCTATCTTCAACTACAGTTGCTAGTTTAATTACAGAGGAAAACATAATTCCTAGGAAACAGTCAAAATACTTTTATGACCACATGATTCATTTAGTCGGTTGTTATCTGGAGAAAATGATCATCATCCCAGTGAAAAACATTCAACAGACACAAGCCCAGCACAAAACACTCCGCTTTTCAAGTTTCATCAAGATTTTAGCAGGTACAGTACATGGGAGGCTGACGGGAACAGGGTGAACCATGTCGGGTTCCTTCAGAGGGTTTCCAGGGTAGACAAACCATTCTCTGATTGGTGGAAGGTCCTCGACGCTCCCTGAAAACACACAGAAAAGTCAAAGTCAAAGGTCAAAGTTAGACTTGGATTAACTTTACACCACTGTCTGGTGTAGACAGGTGAATTTTAAACTACAGTATACACATACTGTACTCAACTACTAAGCATGTAGTATTTCTGATTGGTGTTAAATGTCAGTGTCTATATGCACAGGCTGCATGATGTGCATTCATTTCTCTGTGCTGATATGTGACTTCATCTTTAAATACATGTCTGTCAATGTGCATGTGTATGGCTATGACTACATGTACAGTTAGCGCCATGTGTATTGACAGTGACACAGTTTTTACCATTTTGGTTCTGTACACCACCACCATAAATCTGAAATGAAACATTCGACATGTGCGTGTAGTGTAGATTACCAGCTTTAATATGAGGGTAAGGTTTAAAATATTAGATGGACAATGTGGGAGCTAAAACCGTTTTTGTTTATAGGCCCTCAAAGAGTCTCAAAATATTCAAAATAAACTAATAATCATAAATAAAATTGTCAGTTTTAATACTTCAAATCAACTGAAGTCTGAAGTGAGTCACTGGCTTCTGTCTGGGTCTCATAGACATCACCAGATGCTAGGTTTTATAACTGGTGACGTTTTATCAGGACTTTTGTGGCTGTTTTGCCTTCAGTATTGTCTTTAGGAAGTGCTCAGTTAGATGGTAGTTAAGTTCGACTTCTCCAAACACATATGAATCTAACTGTATGCATGATTTTTTGTCACAGTAAACTAATCCATCCAGTCAATTTACAGTCCTACCATCATGTTCGAGCAGCAACAGCAGTCCGTAGATGCGCTGTCTGCAGGGCTTGTAGACGAGAGCCTGAGGCAGCAGTTCAGCATCTTCCTCATCCTCCAGAGTGTTGCTACATTCAATGAGTCCTTTACACACAACACCGTAAACCATGAAACCCTCTGCTGCTACATGCTTTTCTATACAAACCTGAGAAAAGAAAAATAAATCAGATGGTAAAACGTGTTTTCTAAACCTGATAACCCTTCACTCTAACGCTGAAGAGAATTCTATAGACACACAAGTATAGTGCTGTGAAAAGATCTATATTTCCTCTGTTTGTTTCTTGTACTAAACTGCTTAAGATCTTCAAACAAAATGGAAGTCTGAGCAAACACAAAGTACAAGCTTTAGATGATAACTGCATTTTTAAGCAAAAAGTAAATGTAATATCAACTAGGCACCTTTTTACTGCAGCAAAAACAGAGTCCAGATCCACAGTGAGAGACACTATGTACAGATGGAGAAGACTTGGAATAACAGTGAAACTTCCCACACGTGGCTGACCTTCCAAGAGTTCAACAGCACATTGACGACTCATCCAGGAAGTCACTAATAATCTGGTTTAAGTTAAATTTTGTTTGAAGATCTGAAACAATTTAGTATGAGATACACACAAAAAGAAATCAGATCATCTACTTTTTTCACAGCATTGTCTCTTATGAAGAACATACCTTTACTGTTTGTGAACTAACATATTTCTCAAAAGCAGAGGAAGAGGGCAGCGCAGGAATGTCACTTTGATGAAGGGTGTATTGTCCGGGTAGTAAGTAGGAGCAGATCCCTTTCTTTACTAGTTCTCTCTGAGGATCTGACAGATTCAGAGACTGAGGAGGATACCCAGTCTCTAGGTCCTCTTTGCCCCATAGAGAGCTCACAAGCTGGGCTACTGCTAGGACCTTCTGCCCCTGAGGTGCACCAGAGTGTGATGGAGGACTGTTTTTCCTGAGAAACAAGAAAACAAAGTTATCCTCATCTGAACTTTAAGATGGCTCACTGTACCTAAACCAGATGGGACTTTTGTTACTACTTCTGCAGAAGAAAGCTCACATTTATCTGGACCTAGGTTATGTAAACTGATCATACCTCTCAAAGTGTGGAAAGTGGAGTGTGGAGAAAGTTGATGCTTGTAATTACAACAACAGAAATCCTGCTGTGTTACAAGTAACTCCAGTCAGGAAAATTACAAATTAAAACATTTTTTAAATATTAGAAACTGGTATTTATGCTCTTAAACCTAAACATGATAAGCAACAAAGGTGTCATTTAATTGGAAGAGGATACGAAAGAAAATTCAAACTTAGGAAATACCAACAAAATAAAGTAAAATCACAGACACCTGTATGTTGCCATTGCATTATTCCTGATGTGCTGCATCTTCTCCTCTGACACCACATCATTACCAAGAAGACAGGCGAGCAGTGGTAGTTGGTTAACAGACAATCCAATGGTTTGGCAGAGTCTCTGCCGATCGTACAGGACAGTGGTCATGCTGTTTATCCGCAGCTTTGCCACTGATAGGTATGGGGCACTATAAAAAACACACATACATGCTCATCCACATGTTCATGGTTTATGAACAATATAGAGTGCCAGAATCTGTGCATGTTTTATCAAACTCAGCATTGTAGCTTTATTGAGTAGGCCGCTTAGACCATTCAGCAGGTCAGTAGGTCAATAACTTTAGAAGTTGTATATGTTTAAATTAAATAGAGACTTTAATTTGGATTTAGCTTGTAACATCCAGCAGCTTTACTAGTCGAGAGATCATGGTGTCTAATACCTAATAGGGGTTGACTGTTTGACATTTAAAAAGTGAATACATGATAATTTCAACAAACCTGTCATATATGACAAAGTCTGTGTCCTGACCCAGAATGCCCATGCTGCTATGCTGACGAGCGTAGCTGGCAATCTCATAGTCGGCCTCCCGCAGAGAACAGAACACTTCCTGACCCAGTGAGCTAAAAACAATAATTAAACACATAATAAGAAAATAACATTAAAACAACAAAGGAGAAGTAAATTCTACGATAAACAGCAGAAACAAGAACCATGATGTGGCTAAGGGATGTTGCATCATAATGTGTCTTTAAAATGCTGACCTGAGAGCAAAGTGTGTGAATGTTGCCAGGCCAGAAGGCAAACAAAAGAGCTCTCTACCAGGCTGCTCTCCATGTAGCTTAATGTGACGAAACAGTTTTGATACCTCCCTGTTCACTCTGCGTCTCCTCTTCACCTGTAGACAAGACTAATTGTTTATTTAGAGACCTTGACAGTTGAGATTTCAACATGGGACAATAAACGCATTTTCCTTATGTGTTCTCGATACGATGACATTATGAACATCGGTAAAGATGTTTCTGTTTCTTTCCTCACCCACTCTGGTCTCTTCTGCTCTTCCACCACCCCATCAAAGAAGAAGACAAGTCTGATGCCTGCTGATGTAAATGCCTCCACCCAGTTCTTCAGGACATCCATGTACTCCTTCCACTGCCCCCCACACACCCAGTCCTTACATGAGTACCAGTGGCACAGGCAAGCCATACCATCCACAACAAGTGTGGGATCTACAAAGCGAGAAAATAGAAATGTAAAAGCCAGTAGATGACGTAAACTGCAGTAAATAACAGTCAGCTCATCACTGCTTTTTTGTGAAGCACCCTTTTTACTACATACTATTATTCATATTAAAGTGTTTTAAAATGTTCTTTGATTTTAGTTCTGTATATTTAGCCTTTACTGGATGTTTTGTTGTATTTTATAGTATACTCTGCACAATAAAAATAAATTAAACATGTGCTAAATCAGTTTAAAATATACAACCACTGCTGCTCCCCCAACTATCTTACTGACTACACACAGAGACCAACTCAACTGGTGGTGTTTGCTGTGGCTGTGCAGCCTTGCTGGCTTTTGGCAGCATGTTGTCTGGCCAAGTCTCTCAGATTGACCGTCACACAGGCTTCTGGACAGCAGGAGTCCAGGAAATGCTGAAGACCCTTCACACCCATTTTCTACAGAGAAGAGACAGAGAAGACACAACTGATGAGATACATTAGCAAGATGCTAACAAGTGTCGGTTTACTGTTCTACAACTTTCATCTCACGTCTTCGTACCACCCTATATTGTAAGCATTGTTTTGCTGAGTTAGCTTCACACCGCTGCAGGATGACAAACATGTCATGTGCGGTTTGTTTAGTGTGTTCGGTGACTATGGACCAGAATGCTAACAGTTAGCCTAGCTTCTAGTCGCTAAACTGAATGATTCCGAGGCAGCCCCGGTTCCCACCGGAACAAACTGACTTGTTTTATGCTAAGCTACGTCTGCAGATATTCACACTCCTTAATAATGTTTGAGACAGCAGACACTTACTTTAAAATCTCGGCGGACATGGGGAGTGTAGCCGCACTGTTTACTAGATGTAAATGCAAATTACTTCCTGTGTTCTACGCGTGGCGTCATCACGTTGCAAAACAAAGCACACGTGCTCGGCACATGAAGCGGAACAGTGCAAGAAAATACGAAATAACAAGTAAAAGTCTTTTATTAAAGAGATTAATTAAGGAAAAATAGGCAAGAATGATTTTAAAAAGTCTATTTAAGGTATTAAAAGTAGAAGAACTCGGCTCCTGTGACTTAATTTCTCTGTTACAAGTATAATTCCTGCAACCAAACTTTTACTTAAGTACAAATACAAACATATAAACATTCAAATCTACCCATTACAATTAGAGAATGCAAAGCATGTAGCATCAAAAACTGAAAAAGAAAGCCTATGGAGTAAAAGCATAAATTAACATAAAATGAAGAGAATTGGACAAATGCAGAATAATGTAAATTATTATTATTGTTATTTTCCACCACTGTTATCATGTACATTTTTAGACAATATTATATTGTTGAAAACATATAAACATAGTGTGGGAAAAAAGAAAAAAGGTTTGTTCTCTTTTAAATAAAAATGTCAAAACGTGAATTATTTAAGTTTTGCATTGTATCTTATAACTGTATTGTTTTAATGTACTAACCTAATTATAAAAAGTAACTAGAAGCCACAGCTATCAGAGAAATGCAGCAGAGTAAAAAGTTCCTTGTGAAATGTAAATGAAGTAGCATAAAATGAAAGAAAAGAACATTTACCTCAAAACTGTACCTATGTACAGTTCTTGAATACATGGATTTTCTTACTTTCTATTACTGGTGATTAATATAAAAGAATATTTGCATCTTTGAGCCACAAACTGGACCTAATTTAAATAATCACAGTACTAATTCTGCTCTCATTAAAAAACATCCTAACGTGGCGTGAATGAGAATTAACCATTGAGGTTTTGTTGTTGACTCAGTCCTCCCATAATAACTCTCCAGGCTAGGATCAGAGATGGGCTAATTGCTCTCCAGGCTCTCCTGCTGGAGAATGGGGGCTCTTCTCCGGAGTCACAAGCTATTAGGTCTACCTTTTCAACACAAAGCACCCCCGTCCCTTCCACTCTATTGTCTGAGCAGAGCAGCAATAAAGAAAAGGGACATATGCTGGCTGTCAGTCCAGCTGTCAGCATCTGTCATTCCTCAGCCAGATGCTCTGTGGACTGGGGAGGACAATCGACCCCTCCCTGTCAACTGATCTTCAAACAGGGAGGAGCTGTGTTGTAAATCTGCACCCCCATGATTGCACTGAAAACGTATGACCGCTGGACTCAGCAAACTTTAGGTTTCAGTCACAGTTTTACCCTTTACGTGCCTCTGGCTGTGGCGACTTCAGCTCTCTGAGTTTTAGACTTCAGGAATCAAAGGTCTGAATTTTTGCAGATGTTACATCAACAGCTGCTCCACCTGTTCATGTTCAGAACGTATGATGAGCTGTGGAGCAGGCTTGAGTCTATATGTCTGTGTTGGAAGAGGAAGAGATGACATTAACATGGAGTTGTGTTGCATAGAGATAAGTAGATGTTCTATAGTCACATTTAAATTCAAGTCTTCTGATTATGACAGAAAATCAGCCCACTGTTTTTACTACAGTGGAGCGATCTGTAAACATGGATCATTTATCCAGACTATATGCTATTAAAAATTGTTTAGTCTGAAATAGATTGCAAAGATGTCAGAGTGAGCTGGTTAAACACAGAGAGGTGCACAAGGATCTGTGACAACAGGGATCTTCAAAGAGAAGAAGCAGAAACAAAAACTAAGGTTGCAGCTAACAGTGACTTTGTTGTCTATTAATCTACTATTATTAATCATTCCTTAAATACAAGAAATCAGAATATGCAATGGCAACATGTTAAAATGTTTCATTTAATCAGTTCAAAACCCCCAAATGTCAAGTTTATTGTGATAAAGGAGAACAAAGACCGACAATATTTACCTTTTAGAAGCTGTAACCCACAGAGTTTTCCATTTTGCTGTGAGAACAACTTATTAAAATGAACGAAAAATTAAAATGAACAGATTCTCAGGTTTTCCTCATGGCATTTGGACAAAGAAGTCACTTTGTATGAGCTTATGTTGGACATTTTGGAAGTCATGGGAAAATGTCATGTTTACTCTGCCAGCTTCGACTGAAAGACCATTTTGTTTTCAAGTCATTTGAATTGTTAAAAAGCAAAACAAGAAAGTGCTTCATCAAACTCACACAGAGTTCAAAGTTTACAACATTTTCTGGATCCTGACAGTGGTAATAAATAGTCTCTACGGTCCCAGGGAGGGTTGTGTGAGCAGGCTGCAGGTGTAGTATGAGTCCCACATGGAAAGCTACACGTGCACTGAAGACGTTACACACCTGGATGTGCGTACATCTGCATTTTCATGCCCTGACATAACAATAACCAGCCCTGAGATGCAGCTTACATAATCCTGCATCCCACTTTCAGCAGCCAGTGTTTGGGTCTGTTGTCTATTCACATTGGACCTTTACAACTTCCTCCTCCTCCTCCTACACTGACTCTTCCTTCTCCTCTTCAGTCTCCTCCCCCCTCTGCTCAGGAGAAACAGAGGCAGATGTTCCAGGAGCACACGACTGCCCTCAGCCCTACCCCCCAACACCTCCCATTTGTACTGGATCAACAGTTAACCCCCCGAAAGAAGTGACCATACAAGCACGCTCACGCACACAAAGAGCACCGCTGCCCAAATCTGTACCAGCTCAACAGTTGTCCAACTGAAAGAACAGCGCACACACACATACACACACCAAGTGCTGTCCAAATCCCCTCAGTGTGCCTGAGAGTAGCCACCTGGGGGTCAGGCCCGGTGTCAGCGTCTAGGGCTGTGTGGGTCTCTGTGGGCAGCTGGCCTGGCTAATCCTGCCGCTAGAGGCCATGGGTTGTCAAACTAAAGGCCAAGGACCCCCAGGGGGCCAAAGGACAAGAGATCTCAGAGAGCAGGGAGTGTGGGGTTTGTTTAAAATACCAGGGTTATTGTTTGTTTGTTTGTTTGTTTGATTTAAGTTCATCAGAAACATTAGAAAAAACAACAAAACATTGGAAAATGTACATTTTTCATTTTTCTATTATTTATCTATTATTAATTTATCTATTATTTAAGTACATTGAAAAAACCTGTTATTTGACCATTTCATCTTAAATGAATATGATAAAAACCTGAATGAACAGAAGTAAAAATGGTTAAAAAGTGAAAAAATTAAAGTTAAACGGACTTAAAAAACTCCATCTTGATACGGACTCATGGTTTTTGCCCTGTGAATAAACTTCTTTTTAAGAGCTATTACTTCAAATAGGTTTGTCACATTATCATAGCTGTACCAAAACACATGTGTAATATAGGTTCGTGTTGCCCTTTGAGGCTAACAGGTGGTTGAAGTTGCTTTGTTGCTGAGTGGGTTGGTAGGTGGGCACGGCCTCAGGTCTTTGTTGCTCAGATGGGGAGGGGGACACGAGTCTTAAGTTTCTGACGTCACTGTGTTGATCTATCTATCTATCTATCTATCTATCTATCTATCTATCTATCTATCTATCTATCTATCTATCTACCTATCTATCTATCTATCTATCGCCTGCACATGTATACTTACTTGAATCACGTCTCAGCACTGGTTTAATCAAAGCAGCAGATAAACGAGTACTTTAGTCCCTATGACCAGACCCAATGCTGCCGTGCTCCAGTATGAGCAGCAGTGTTCGTGTGTGTTGTATGTGTGTTTTCACGTGTGTTTGGTGTGATGGTGATGATGTGGAGGTTCCCACGACAGCCATCCATCCATTTCTTGGCACGCACACACACACACAGAAGCCATATGGCCACCTCAAAGCCACTGCATGCCTCCACTGTGATTTGGCCCAACAAGTAGCTTCACCTCTAGAGGAATTCAGCCTGCAGCCCAATAGATGGAGAGAGAGGAGCAGAGCACTGGGAGCTGGCTGGAGGACGGAGAGGTGAGATGAAGAGGTGGCAGAGTGAGGAAGAAGAAGGAGAAGAGGTGGATGGAGACGGAGAAACGAGGAGAATTAGGGGGAAACAGAGGTGAAGGAAGCCATTTGGGAGCTGGTTGGTGTTGTGGTGTTTCGTGAGCAGATGGCCGAGGCTCGAGGAGGGGCGTGCCTTGTCCTCGCGACCCTTCACAAATCACACAGCTCTCCCCCGAGGGGCTCGCGACTCTGCGTTCAATGAGAATCAATGGGAATTACTTTGCGAGAGAATGGGATGAATGAGCGGCGGGGCGCGAGACCTCTTCCTTTGTTGTCCCCCCACCCGCGCGTCACAGAGGTGCACGCTCAAACACATGCATGCATGCACGCGCGCGCGCGCGGGCGCACACATGCAGCCGCACGCGCACACATAGACAATAGGGAAGCACTTCAGTTAAACAATCGACCTCCAGTTAAACATTTTTTTAACCTCACGCACACACACGTGCGCGTGCACGCACCCACGCGCACACAGAGGGATCAGAGCTGGGGAGGAGTTTTCTGCGGTTTCCTCACGACACAATTAGAGAATCTCCTGGCATAAATTAGGTTTTAGGGGAAAATGTCGTTTTGATGCTGCTGCATGGGGATCGAAGGAGAGAGGGTGGAGAAGTGTGTGTGTGTGTGTGTGGGGGGGGGGGGGGGGTGGGGGTGGGGGGCACTTTCCATCTCACCATGCTTTTCAGTCACGCTTTGCTGGCGTAATCGGAAAATGTGTGCCACGTCATGGTGATGAATGACAGATAGTATATTGGCCTAATACAGAGAGAGTGAGAGAAAGAGCACCGAGGACCTCTGAAAGTCGGGATGAGTGTAAATAAAGGGTTTCAAGAGAAAGATTTTCCGCCACGCCACATAGGAGCATTGTCGGCTATTGAGGAGGGGGCTGAAATCAACTGGTTAAATGAAATGAGCAGCGTCCTATAGCTGGACACACATAGGGGAATCTGGAAAGACGGTGGCAGGCAATGATAATAGTGTTAAAGCTTAAGGTTAAAGGCCCTTCAATCAGCTTTAAAGGGTGTAAAGAGCACATCATGGACACGCAGCCACATTAAACATAGGCTTCTCATTCATCTATAGCTCACCCAGAGGGAATTAAAGCCAAGCAGGGTCATCAAACTAATGCAAAGACAAGGACACCCCCAGCTCCCAGTGCACCGGTCACTGTGCGTGTTGACATGACGGGCTGAGAGGTGCCCGTAGAGGGTGAGGGCGAGGGCGAGGTTGGTTGGGAGTGTGAATGAAGGTCTCATTTCTCTGAGGGAGCAGCAGATCAAAACAGTGTTGTTGTGCAAAGGGAACAGCTTCAATTGTACTTGTTAATTAAGATTCCCCTCCTCCTCCTCCCAGTGCTCAAGTGTGTGCACATTAAGCGTAAACACTGGAAGTCAGCACTCTGAAGTATAGATACTGCAAACTTGCATCCTATAATTGTAGTTTGGGGAGTGTGTGTATATGAATATTAATTCATTTAGTTTTCAGCTGGAGTAGAGAAGTTTTATTAAACATGTATACGTACCCCCCAGACTAGAACCACAGGAAGCAGACTGAAAGTCGGCGAAGTCATCCTCTGTCCTGGATCTTTGTTGTGAAGGTTCAGTTGACTGACAAGTGTGCAAAGTACACAAATGAAAACCAAAAAAGAAATACTACATAATAATTAAAGTTATACAAACATTACCATCACAAAAGTGCTTGTTTTGTCAGTGAGAGATATAAGATTGTTGATTCTGAGTCGCCACCACTTCAACAGCTTTTTACTGTCGCAGCAGGAAAGAAGCAAAAGTTCTCACACACAAATCTGTTTCTGTTCTTGGACTTTGGGCTGGATTTGTGTTTGGTTTTGCACATTTTTTGATAATTAAACCTGCTTGGGCCTCAAACAGTTATTTAATTGAAACCATAAAAAATATTTAGAGAGAAAATCCATGTTTGGCAGAGCTGCTAAAAGTTCATAGACATCAGAAATATGACAAGGGGCTGCGACTACAGCTGGAGACCACTGTGGGGATGTGTGTATATCATATGACCGGCAGATTTGTCTTTATGTAAAACCTTAACATGAAATATGGGACCATGGGAAAGAGATTAATCCATAATAATATGTTGAAAATTGATTTTCTGATTATCTATATCCACAGAGTAAGTAGTAACTACAGCTTTCAGAACTGCAGAGGTATAAAGTAGCATTAACTGTAAAGTACAAGTACTTCATTAACATTCAGAAAGTACTAGAATCACAAAACAGCAGAGCATATGAGTGGATTTGTTTGCATAGTCCCCAGATAGGTTCATAAAAATGCCAACAAGTGCGAATTCTTCCCCACATTTTTCTACACACAGATATGCAAATTAGACAGTGGCTGCCTGTGTGGAGTCCCAGTTAGTTCCCAGTTTACTTTATACAGAGAACCTTCAGGGACTTTTATTGTGTCCATTAGCTGTAGCTGCAGTCTATAACGTTTTATCTCTCCTGATTGTATGTAGGAAATGTGATATTGTAAAGATTATTGTTTATACAACCAGTCATGTTATCTCTCTCTCTCTTTCTCTCCCTCTATCTCTCTCTCTCTCTCTCTGGTGATGTATTATTGTGGGAGAGCAGGTGCTGCCGGCCCAATTACCATACAGCTGAAAGCACAAAGAGAAAAACTTTACTCCCTCTATGCCTCCCCTCCTCCTCATCGCCCTCCCCCTCCTTCTCCTCACAAAGTCTCTTAATGACAGCCACGCGAGTGACACACCACTCTTTTTTTTTTTACTGCCTCTACCAAAGAGCATGTAAGGGAAATACACAGGCATGCGGTGAAAACGATTTAGGTGTGAATTGGCCTGCAGCCAGTGCGTGCTTGTTTTGGTGCGTCTTTACGCACTTGGTTTAGATTTGGTTTCAGAGAATAGTAAAGCTGGAACTCCATCTATTTAAAATGTCTCAAAGTGTAATTTTGGGATATTTACAGAATTATAAACCTTATTTTTGCCAATAAACTGATGTTATTAAATAATATTGTTGTTGTTTGTTCTTTGAGGGAGAACGAATCAATCAGATGATTCAGCCATGTACCAACAAATCATTTACGCACACATCAGTAAAACAGTAACATTTATGAATGTGCTTAAAGAGACGTATTAACCAATAAATAAATATGAGGTAATAGGAACAGATCGACTTGTTTTGGGGGTGTGGACATGTGAAACCACGGCAGGGGTACCGCCATAGGAATGTGGCGGAGCAGATGGTCGTTGTAACGCAGTTGGGACGGCTGGCTGGCCGGCTGGCCATGCCGGGACCCGGTCAAGCATATGCTTTACTATAACCCCAAATATGAGAAGCCACCTTCGGACTTTCTGCTGCGCACATAAATCACTGAATGCTGCGATGCGCAGGATTTAGCGCAGAGGGTTAAAGAGTTTGTCGGAATGTAAATGGGAGGCATCAAGGGAAGCAAGGGGTTGTTGCACATTTAACAGCTCACTAGCCATTTGGTCTGTCTCTTTGAGAGAAAGAGAGGAGGGGGGCGGGTTTAGAAAAGTTGTGCGCACCCCCTCTCCTCCACCCCCTCCTCTTTCTTTGTGATGGCCCCGGGGCGGACTTGTGGTCGTGGTGGAGGGAGGGGAAGAAGAGGAGCAGAGGGGCTCATTTGCATCTTATTACCCTTCGCCTGCTGGCCCGGTATAAAACCATGTGCAGGACAGGAGACTCATCAGACACACGCACTGTTACACCGAGAGAGGCAGCGAGAGACGGAGATTTGTTTTCAGCGCATCATTAACGAGCAAGTGGAAAAATAAACAAGGCCATCAGAGCTGCACCTTTCTACAGCGACTCACTGGAATAACTCTCTTATATTTACATCGGGGATTTCAATCACGCTTCTCCAAGGGGATCCTTCTGCTGAGGATTACTTTACACTGTAAACCCTTTTTTACTTTCTGTCAAAAACTCGTATGGGAAAATAGGGAGGGGGGCAAAAGACACCAAAGGAAAAGTTGCTCCTCACCTTCCCTCCTGCGCGTCAAGAGTTCATCTTGTCTGTGACATAACGGAAAGCTTTTACAACTTTCTCCATGATTGTTTGAGTCGGGCTGCTCGGACCTGTGGAGCTTTCACTGCCTGTCAACACAATGGGACGCCTGTGTCTGCTCCTGGTTGTCACCCTCTCCCTACTCACCTGCCAGGTAGGTCCAACGAAACGCAGATTTTATAGATGCAAACGATTTGGTTTCAGAATAATGTGCATAAGCACAAGTGCAAACCAATAAGGTGACCTGTCTGAAACGCACCGGTCTGACTGTGTTTGTGTGTTACCTCTGTAGGTTTTGTGCTCCGGAGTGTTTGAGCTCAAGCTGCAAGAGTTTCTCAACAAGAAAGGTGTAACGGGGAACGCCAACTGCTGCCCCGGAGGCTCCGCTCATCTGCAGGGCCAGCAGCAGTGTGAATGCAAGACTTTCTTTCGGGTCTGTCTGAAGCATTATCAGGCCAACGTCTCCCCAGAGCCTCCCTGCACCTACGGCGGCGCCGTGACTCCAGTCCTCGGCTCCAACTCTTTCCAGGTTCCCGAGACCAACGCGGACAGCTTCACCAACCCCATCCGCTTTCCCTTCGGCTTCACATGGCCAGTGAGTGTTTACAGACATTTTTTGAGGACTAATATTTATCACACTGTATTAATTACATCTCCACAAGTCAGTGATCATCAACTTTACCCAATTCCATATAAACTGAATTTATAGTGGTGTGATATTACTGTCATGCTGTTTACGGCCAGTTTGCATTAATGGCACATTTAGAGAGAGTGATGCAAACCGGGGGAGTCTGTGAAGTTATTATCCCAGTGGGACACATTAGCTTTGAAGAGTGCAAAACGCAACAGATGCTCCCAAACTCAACACTTGTGAGGGTCTTTGTCAGCACTGTGTGAGAGGGGCTATTGTAGTATTTCTGTGCTCTTTGGTAGGATAAAACGGGGAGGGGAGAAGGTTGTGTGTGTGTGTGTGTGTGTGTGTGTGTGCGTGGAGGAGAGGGGTGGGGGTGTTTTCACCAAACGCTCCTCTCCTCCGACCAGGCGTGGTGGGAAATTTAACATCCTCTGAGTTGGCACATCATTGGCAGCGCAGCGTGAAATTCCGCCTCGTTTGGTTTTACGGCGGTGTCAGAGTGTGATAGTAGCAGGGGTGTGAAGCGGGAGCAGGTAGTATCCCTTATTAGGTCCCTAATCAACATGGGAATTAGGCTGTGAAGTTTATTGGGAGGCCTCCTAATGGCCCTCTGCTGCCCTGCGGAGGGAGGGAGGCCTCCAGGCCGAGCAGCTGTTGACTCTCTCTGTCTCTCCTCAGGGGACGTTTTCGCTGATCATTGAAGCTCTGCACACCGACTCCCTGGACGACCTGACAACAGGTGGGTGGCAGCAGTGTAACTCAAAGAGAAGCCAGAAGGCTGCTGGTGGCTATGTTTTCTATCTGTGGCATGTTTTTCACTTAGTGCTCAGTCATTAGTGACAAACAGCCCAACATGAGGGTATCTTACTGACACTCAAATACACAAGGTGTTAATGAATGTTATGTTGCCCCAGTGTAAAAAACTACTAATTCCATCACATTAAACCTAAATACACATTAGAATTCACACAGAGCTTCTGTTTTTAATGACCAGATATCTTTAACATGACACAGAGAAACGGATATACACAGTTTTTGCAGGTGCCAGCTGAGATTTGACCCCGTGGTGAGATATTTGCTCTTGTTATCTTTACGTCCTGCTCTTATCACCGCACTAATGCTGACTAACAGGCAGCACAAGATTGGGAATGTTTGGTGGTGGTGGTGGAGATAATGGAAAACCTGGTGGATGCCAAAGATTTTATGATGTTAGTCTGTCCATTTATTTGTATAATAAAGTGCACAGATCACAGCTTAAACATAGTTTTTATTCAGACACATCTGATCTGAACAACCACATCTCAGATCCACCGAGATGAAGAGCTGGCTAGAGCAAAGTCTACATTAGACAAATGTATGAAATTTGTTCTAAACAAAGGGGATATAACTGATGATGTATGGCAGTGGCAAGGTGCTGCTGTCATAATTTAATCATGATATTAACGACACATGACCTATAACAAGCTGCATCCTTGACTTTTGCAGACAATCCAGAGCATCTGATCAGCAGAATCGCCACTCAGCGTCACCTCTCTGTGGGAGAAGAATGGTCAAAGGACATGCAGACAGCCGGCAGGACAGAGCTCCGTTACTCTTATCGCTTCCTGTGTGACGAGCACTACTACGGCGATGGCTGCTCCGTCTTCTGCCGACCACGAGACGATGCCTTTGGACACTTCACCTGTGGCGAGCGCGGAGAGATCATATGCAACTCTGGCTGGAAAGGACAGTACTGCACTGAACGTAAGTGGGTTTGCTCATTATATCAACATTATCTTCCAGGCTGCCTGCAGCAACATGAGCAAAAGGTCATAAAAGAGGTTGTTTGGTGAACAGATGAGGATTCGGTTGGCGGAGCAGCACATAAACATGTGCAGTAGGTGTTGATGTTTACAGAAAGCATGAAACGCTGAGACAGGTCAGAGCTCAGGAATCACTGTGAGATGAAAATATCCTTGTTTAACTGTTAAAGTTTAAACAGTTCTAAATTAGCATTGATGAGGATTTGAGAGTTTCAGTCTCTACTTTACAAAATAAATTTCCCTACAGTCACTTGTCTATTGTTATTGTTTAGGGACTTTTTCCTAACGCAGGGCCCGTGTGCAACAGGCGTCAGTTAGTTATCCCATAGCACCAGAGGCCTCCATTCTAATGAGCCGCACTGGCTCCTCAGTAATTCACACGCCGCGTGCCTTCCATTAGACCACTGGGGCCTCCTCGCCTCAAACCTCCTCCCCGATTGGCCAAGTGGGGGTCCTGTATTGTTGTGGCTTGGGCTGGTGATTGGCCGAGTGGGGCTGTGTATTGTTGTGGAGGGGGCAGCTGCTCGGTGAGAGGAGACAATGGAGCAGCTGTCTGGTGGTTAGCTCCACACAGACCAGCTGGCCCTGGGGGGGGGGGGAAGAAGAGGAGGGGAGTGAGGAGAGAAGGGAGGAGCCGAGGAGGGAGAGGAGAGTGTAGAGGAGGAAAGGAAGAAGAGAGGAGGAGGAGAGAAGCGGGGATAAGTGGATGGAAAAGGAAGACAGGAGAGGATGATCGGAAGGAGGAGGGGATAGGGGGGAGAGGAGGAGAGGGGCCAGGGGTGAGAAAAGGGACTTCTGACCCACAGTCAAGAGGAGAAAGGAGGCTTTGTGTGGGATGCTTTTGTGCTGGAGAACAACCATGTTAAAGGAGAGGGCTTGTTGGCTGGTTCCCCCCTTTGGGGACCAAAGCTGTCGTAGCCCTGTGTGGGCTGTTCGAGCCAAGAGGGAAAAATTTCAGCAACTTTAGCAGCGTTCAAGAGAATAACACACTTCAGCCCATGATCAGGGCAGTTCACGTTGTTCCAGGATGACTTTACCAACATGGTTTATTAGGCCTAAACTAGGAATCAAAGACACAAGCAGCCAGAAAACTGGACGCACGAACAGATAAGAAGGAAAAGGCACCAACCAGACAAGCAGGCAGCGGTTTAGAAAGGCCCCATGTGAATAGGAGACTGATGGAGGGCAAACACATGTTTCCTATACTGGATTTCCCATAATTCACATGTCACTATTTGTTTCCTCTCTGCAGCAATTTGTCTTCCTGGCTGTGACGAAGAACACGGCTTCTGTGATAAACCAGGAGAGTGCAAGTAAGTCTGAAAACCACTGACATTCATTTCTCAAATCTGGTTTCCTTTATTTGTTACTAACCGTCTTGAATGGTTGTCGTGTTCTCAGGTGTCGTGTGGGCTTCAGTGGGCGTTACTGTGATGACTGTATCCGTTACCCGGGCTGCCTCCATGGCACCTGCCAACAGCCCTGGCAATGTAACTGCCAGGAGGGGTGGGGCGGGCTCTTCTGCAACCAGGGTGAGTTTACTGAGAGATTCACTACTTTGTTGGGACCCTCTGGGAGTCAGCCAGCTCTCTTTGTTTTCATCTTTTAGCCGTGTTTTTTCTAAAGTTTTGTTTTTTGTGCTGATGTTTCCAGATCTGAACTACTGCACACACCATAAGCCCTGTCTTAATGGAGCCACTTGTACCAACACTGGCCAGGGCAGCTACACTTGCTCCTGTCTACCTGGATTCACAGGTGCCAGCTGTGAGATCCAGGTCGACAAATGTTCAGGAAACCCGTGTCGTAATGGAGGCAGCTGCACTGTGAGTATCAATGACAGAGAGCTGAAGTATTGATACGGTGTTCATAGCAATAGATCTGTGTGTAACCACGGTCTGCCCTCTTTCCTTTATAGGATAACGACAGTGGATACAAGTGCACCTGTCCACCTGGCTTCTATGGCAACAACTGCGAGTTGAGTGCTAACACCTGTGCAGATGGACCCTGCTTTAATGGTGGACGTTGTGTTGACAACCCTGAGGGAGGCTACTTCTGTCAGTGCCCAGTAGGATACGCTGGTTTCAACTGTGAGAAGAAAATCGACCACTGCTCATCCAACCCCTGCTTAAATGGTAAGTTGTCTTCTGTGTTTTTAAGTTTACCCTGACCCTCAATCAGATCTATACAAGAAGTGGAGTGTTCAAACGTCTGGGGTCTGACTCTAAGCTTCTGTCTGAATCACTTTGCCCTCTGCAGGTGCAGAATGTGTGGATCTGGTGAACTCCTACCTCTGTCAGTGTCCTGAGGGATTTTCTGGTCCTAACTGTGAAGACAGCAGCAGCAGCATCTCTGGATATTGTCCGTCCTTCCCTTGTCAAAATGGTGGAACGTGCCAGGAGGGAGTGAATGGCTACACCTGCACCTGTCCTCCAGGTATGACAGCTCTCAACACATTCTTCATCATAAGTTTTTCTGCAGATTTGTGCTGCTTTTGTGCAAGAGTCTCAAACTCTTTTCTCTTCTTCTGTAGGCTATACTGGTAAAAACTGCAGCTCTCCCATCTCCCGGTGCTCTCATAACCCCTGCCACAATGGAGCCACCTGCCATGAGCGAGGAGGTCGCTATGTGTGCGCCTGTGTGCCTGGCTACGGTGGTCACAACTGCCAGTTCCTGCTACCAGAGGCGCCGGTGGTGGAAGAACCAGTTGGGAGATACTCTGCTTCAGAAAGTGGAAATGTTGAAGATGATGGGGATGATGAGAGTGGATTCCCGTGGACTGCCGTGTGTGCTGGTGTCTTCCTCGTTCTTGTGATCCTCATCAGCTGCTCGGTGCTGGTGGTCTACGTTCGGGTCAAACTGCAGGAGCGGCACCGTCACCACAGTGACAGCATTCACAGTGACAGCCACGAGACCATGAACAACCTGACAACCACCAACAACTGTCTGCGTGGTGATAAGGAATTGGGAGCTGTGATGACAACATCAATTAAAAACACCAACAAGAAGGTGGATTACCATTCAGACCTCTCTGGGTCACTGGGTGGTCTGAGTGGAATCAGCGGGCTCAATGGATCAGAAAAGAACGGCTTTAAGACGCGTTACCCCAGTGTGGAGTACAACCTGGTCCACGAGTTGCGTCCTGAGGAGCTGTCACTGTGTAAAGAAGAAGAGCATGATGAGCCAGAGGTCAAGTGTGAAATGCTAGATGAGTCTGACTCAGAAGAAGGATACAGGAAGAGACAAAACAGGTACGTATCTGTTAAAATAAATACTCACACAGCGAGTGAGCTTAAATACCAACCAGCAAGTGATGCTGAATACCAATGTTCCAGTGAGAGCAGGTACCAGAGTACCACCGACACCAAATACCAATCTGTCTACGTCATATCAGACCAGAAAGACGAATGCATCATCGCTACAGAGGTGAGTAAACAAAACTCTATTTATCTGTCTGACTAACACTTAAAATAATTATAACATCACTTAGCAACTGTGTAAAAACACACGAAACATTGATGGTTTTCTTTCTCTGTTTCAGGTATGATACTAGTCAGACTGGACCAGTTTCCTCTGGTTGATAGTGGTCCACACACCAGCCCTGAGTAGTAGAGCTCAGCTCGTCTCCAGGAGGTTTTACTCCTGCTGTTTGCTGCTGTTCCCTGGGATTTACCGGAGGACTTTGAGCCAAGGTTCTGCCGAGCCGGCACAGAGTCATTGCCGACTTACAAAGCATCCATCAGTACTACATTTGAATACCGGACATTTTCAACCATCGATTGATGTAGCCCCAATGCTGACTCAGTGGCGTGAAGTACCAAGACAGTGCTAGTACTCGTACAAACTTTGTACAGAAACATCACAGAACGAGCGCTAATGCAGTCGAAAGACGACTGCAGGAGAACTGCTGAGGAGCGTGTGTTATGTCTGCTGCAGTACTGGATGATTTACTGCTTGTACCAAGACAAACTCTTCTCCTGATGAACAGTGGAGTATGGATTTGGATGTTGACTGATGATATTGTAGTACCGTGGAGTACTGATTGAATGAACAAAGTAGTACCTTTGGAGTACTGAGAACCTTTGAAGTACTGTTGTAGTACTGTTATGTGCTGTGGTTTTACAATGCAGTGTAAAAGCTGTTGTGGATATTGGACAGTTCATTTCTGTGCAGTGCTGCGGAATAAAGGGTGAAGTTGTGGCAACGTCCCTCGACTTTATTAGTGCTGCAGCTGCTGCTGTAGTCTCTTTATTGCTAAAAATCCAATTAGCGCCTTCATGGCAAAACAATACAAACAAAAATAAAAATAATGGGACTTCTACAACAGCTTTTTAACTCTGCAGCACTGACAGAGAGAGTGTTGGCTGAGCTGGTTCTCAGCAGAAAATAGAGAACTGAAGACTCCAGTAGTGACTGCAGATTGATCCAACATGGATCCTGTTGGGCCATACTGGCCTCTGACCCCTGAAGGTTATGATACACAGGGCAATGTTTTGGGCAGAGCAACTTAGGATACACTTTCAGCATTAGAGGACAAACAAGGGGAGACAAAGTGAAACAAATCAGAAAAAATCCTGAGGGAAATTCAGTATTTAGTGCCACCCAATACTGCGGCAGGTCTTCTGGCCTCAATTTATTGACTAAACTACTTAAACAATGTTGATAACTGCAAAATTCTGGCGATGCTGCTGAGTTTCCGAGTAAGCCGAGCCACAATGGACTAGTCTTAACTGCCAAGACCTCATTGCACTATGGAGGTGTGTGTCTGAGTGTGTGTGTACCCAAGACGTGATGCCCATGTGTGGTGTCACATGTATGCACTGCTCACTCCCACTCCCTTCACTCCCAGTCTTCCACTATTAGCCAATCGAAGGACACCATCACCCTGCCTGCCATTGGTTAGGATAATTTCTTTTTATTTTATTTGTTATCTAAAGAAAGATGTATTCTTTTAATTTAATTATGTAATTATTTGAGTTTCATTTTGTTGTGATTTTTCTTGTTAAACCTGTTATAATTTAAGTTGGATCATTTTTATTTGGCAGATAATGTATGTATGTAAGTATGTATGTATGCATGTATGTGTTAGGCACTTGAGACCACTGTGACTGTGTTGTATTTAAAGAGAAAAGTTGTATGTACAGAGCCTGTCATTTTTATTACTGGATAACAGCGCAATATTTTTCCAAAATAAAAAAGGAATGAAATATAGAACATCTGGTGCTGACTGATTTTTTATTTATATGTTTATTTCTAATGATTACATGCGTCTAAACAAGGAATAGATTGAGTAAGACACATCACGTAGATGAATTTGTCCAAAAATAGTCAAACAAAGCATTAGCAAAGAGGATGCAGCTATTTTTACATATGCCCTGAAAAGAGCAATCGAACAATTTTAAGTTCACGGATGTGTTGTCGCTGAGTGATAGTGTGTGTGTCTGTGTGTGTGTGTGTGTGTGTGTGTGTTTGTGTGTGTGTGTGTGAGTTTGCCTGACGCAGCAGAAGACTGTCTCCTAGTGGAACCACTAAATGAGACAAAGACACACCCCATAATCATAGACCACTTAGCTAACCTCCTCTGAGGCCAGAGCCATCTCTTTGTGTGTGAGTATTTGTGTGTGTGTGTGTGTGTGTGTGTGTGTGTGTGTGTGTGAGAGAGAGAGAGAGAGAGAGAGTGTGTGTCTGTGTGTGTGCGTATGTGCATAAACAATACATGTGTATTTGTATTAGTCTTGATGAGTTTCTAAATGAATGTTTTTGTAACGGGCTTCTGCACATGAGTATCACTACTACGTGTGTGTGTGTGTGTGTGTGTGATTTTGTTTTAAGCAGAGGGGTATTTATAGCTGGAGAGAGAAACCACCAGTCTGGATTTAGTCCCGGTTTACCCCTGCCTGACTACTCTGTGTGTATAAGTGTGTGTGTGTGTGTGTGTGTGCCATTTAACGACCACTGGGAGTGTAGAAGTAGTCATCAAAGAAACTCATCTGTTTCCCAGTCTCGTATAAACACACGCGCGTACACTAGACAGTGAAATTGGCCGAGAGATGATCAGATATTTATTACAATTACTCACGATAAGCTGTATTAAATTGCTGCTGGCTCTCAGAACACACACGTACCAGTAAATACACAGGTCATGGCCTCGGTCATGGTCGTAGTTGGATTCAAAGACAGAGAGAAAAATAAAGGAACATCTGGAAAAGTCTGATTAATATGTTGATGCAGAGTCAGTTATTTTACAATATATGTGACCAATGTTAGAAAAAAACAACAGATTGAAGTAGTGACCTGCCAGGGCTCACACACACACACACACACACACACACACACACACACACACAGTTGCCCTTCCAAAAGACTGCAACTGTGACTACTCAAATCGTATTTGCTTGTACTACACAAGCAGCGGGCAGTTGTTAGCACATACCATGCTAAGCTTTTTAACTTAACTTTTTTCAGTGCCACAATAGCTTTTCGCTGAGTTGGAAAATCACAGGAGACAGGCTTAAAGCTGGTCCTTTGTTGTCGTGAGGCTGTCCTCCGGCCCCCGAACAGTCGCACACACTCGTATCCTCCCTCTCTGCATCTCTCTGGTGTCAATAGTCAGACAAAGCCCTGGTCACTGGCTGCCATATGCTGCCCTGCTGCACATAAAGAACAGCACTCTTTGAACTTCGGAGGGGGAAATCGAATCTTCTTCATGGTGAAATATATAGAGAAGTGTGAGATCAGTCACATGTTCACGTGGACTCGTTGTCCCCCTTTGGCACTGTGGTACTGAACATCGGTGGTAGTTGTACATTCACTCAGCTATTGTTATCTTATAGGTACAATGTTGAGGATCTTATTCTGCACTTTAATACTTCCAGTTGATCTTGTTTTATACTTTACCTCCACTAGAATTCAGAGGGAAATGTTGCAGCTGCAGATTTTAATACAAAACATAATAAGAAAATAATAATTTTATGCAACCTTAAACAACTGTAGTGTGCATTAGTGCATTCTCATGGCTTTTCTTGTCACTGCTATGCAGATGACACACAGCTCTTCCTGTCTTTTCCACCGGATGACTCAACTGTCTCATCTCGTATCTCTGCCTGTCTCTCTGACATCTCTGCCTGGATGAGAAAAAGACACCTTCAACTCAACATACCCAAAACTGAACTTCTAGTCTTCCCTGCCAGACCTTCAACTCAACACAACATCAGCATTAACATTGGATCTGCGGTGATTGTCCCTACTAAGTCAGCCAGAAACCTGGGGGTCATCATTGATGACCAGCTGACCTTCACAGATCACATCGCCACAGTCGCTAGGTCGTGTATATATGCCCTCCACAATATCAGAAAGATCAGACCCTATCTGACAGAGTACACAACCGAACTCATTGTACAAGCGTTGATCTTATCTCGCCTGGATTACTGCAATGCACTACTGATGGGTTTACCGGCATCCACGACCAAACCCCTCCAGATGATCCAAAATGCGGCAGCACGCCTCATTTTTAATCAACCTAAAAGGTCTCATGTCACATCGCTCTTCAGATCTTTGCACTGGCTTCCTGTGGCTGCAAGGATCAGGTTCAAAGCTCTGTCTCTTGCCTACAGAGTGGTCAACTCCACAGCTCCATCTTATCTCAATTCAATCATTCAGGTCTACATCCCCTCCCGTCCACTGCGCTCAACCAGGGAACGTCGTCTGCTGGTACCAGCACCACACAGTCGACACCAAGGAAAACTGTTCAGCTCAGTGATCCCACGATGGTGGAATGAGCTGCCTATCTCTGCACGCTCAGCCACCTCACTTGCAATCTTTAAAAAACTGCTGAAAACAGAACTCTTCCGCATCTTCCTTTGCACTTAAACATCACACTTCTAACATCTCTTGAAACAGAAACACTTTTTCGATAGCACTCTGCTTTGATGTTGTTTCTCCTTGACTTCTTGTCTCCTTGCCTTGTTCCTCACTTGTAAGTCGCTTTGGATAAAAGCGTCTGCTAAATGACTAAATGTAAATGTAAATTAAAAACTAATATATAATGGTAAAACACTGAAAGTACCTTTTGATAATAATATATATTACTGTAGAGTATATAAAGTATATATATAGAGTATTTTTTCTATTGAGTTTCTATTTTCCAACACACAAACTGAAGTAATTCCACATTACAGAAAGTATAAGTTTACATGTTTGATATTTATAATGGAAACATATTGTCTCAGCTACTCCCCACCTCCTTCTCTTTCCTCACACACACTTTGTATTCTGACAGGGAGTAGGCAGGACCATATCTAATCCAGAGAACAGGCTGTTTAAGTGTGTCTCTGCTATAATCTGATTAATTTGTCCATTCATGTGCTCCTCTCCTCTCCTCAGAGCTGTTTGAATGTTTGTGTGTTACTGTGTTCATGTGTGTGAGTATGCACGTACAGGACAACTAAGGAGCTTTATCTTCTTTTCACGTAGAAGAAGACTTAAGTGGTAACAGTGGAGCCATTAACAGATGTACTTCACCACTTCACAGCACTTTACAGCAGGTTGTTTTCACAATACAGTATCAATACCTTTGGTAATCTTTGTTGGAGAGGTTGTTTGTCTTGTCCACTATCCACTGCTCGAATGTGTATGGGTGGATTTCAAAAGCTGAAAATTTCAAATTGTAAAAGCTAATGTACTACCAATACATTGAAATGATAAATTAATAGCTTAGAGCCATAGAATAAAAATACTAATAGAAAAACCAACTAAGCATAACTACGCTCCTTAGCCTATATCTTTTGTTTGCCTTGTTCCTCACTTAACTAAATGTAAATGCATAACATGGTCTCTTTAAGTAAAAACACTAATATCATGCTGTCACAATACTCCACTCAAATGAAACCATATTTTACATATAAGCTGATATCACACATCATAAATACTTGGGGGGCTTTTTCATTTCTAAACCAACAACTTGTTGGAGATATGGACACACACAGGGTTCGGATCAGGTTTGGATTCAGTATAATATCAGATAAAATGTAATATCAGCAGTCAACGGTCATCTACAAGTAGTAATGATCGGGCCTCAGCATCCTTTAGATTGTGGCAGAAATCAAATAGATAGTTTCAGACAATACATAATTTCAGACAGTAAACTATACAACATGAACTCAGCAACATCTTGTTCAGTAGTCGTTTATTACACTGTAGTACAGTAGTTATTCCACAGCATAGAGACCAAAAAAGATGTCTGAGGAAACAGACATCAGATTACTGATTAACAAACCCCAATGGTTCATGTGTTTATCTACTGATTATTCATTATTCATGCTGGAAACATTTGCAGTCTCTCTTTCTACTGTGTTATTAAGCCGTCGTGGTTTATTAACCCTGCACCAATAGGATTTACCTAGGTAAATAAAATAATCCTGTAAAAACTGATGTAGTACGAGGTAAAGGGACCTGCTGACAACATGAAGCACAAGGCTGAAATCCTATGGCTGTGTCTGTAAATCTAACATGCAGCACAATAAAACATCAGTATTCAGATATTCAGACATTTAATTGGTGTTTTTGTAAATTTGATTTTTGGACGTGTTTTTAAACGTCACTCAGATGCACAGTAAATAAATGTTGTTCCTCTTTTCACCTATTTGCTGATTCACAGAAACGTCATAACGGCGACTCGCTGACTTTACACCTCTCTCCTCTGGTTTTTATTAGCATTGCAATTTGGGACCAGGACAAATCCTCACAAACAAACAGCATCACTGACCGGTGATCCTCCGATCTTTTTTTTTTCTTTTTTTTGGGCTAAATCTTGTGGGAAAACAGAGATTTCTTTATCCATTGTTGAGTTTGAACAAACGAAGTGACCACAGCAGCACACAATGACAGACAGCTTATTCAGCTACTTCATCTGTCGCAGCTCCCCAGGGACCAGGCTCTGATCTTTTCCCAGAGCTCCATCTCTCTCTTTCACTTTCTCTGATTGTCTCTTTCATCTGACTCTGTTAATATCTGCAGAACACGACTCCATTAAATCTAGTAATATAAATAAAATCCTACGTATTTATATCTTTTCATTCTGGGATGTCGCTGGAACTTAAAGTAATTAACCACATTTCTCATTTCTCTTTGAGAGATTTGTTTATGTTTTTAATTTATTATTTTATTGTCGTTTCTCCCTGGGGGTTCAAGAGGTTGTAAAGACTGAGGAGTCATTCCTTCAGAGACACCAGCTCCCATCAGCGCCTTCTGGTCATTACTAGTGCATCGTGGGAACAGCTTGGCGAGGACAATGATTGGCTACAAACAATGAAGCTGGAGGGCAACACAAAGGACACGCCCACTGCATGATGGGAAAGAGCAGAGGAGGAAGCAGATGTTGTCACAGAGGACACACAGGAGGGGAGAGAGAGACAGCAGATGTCTCTCCATCCATCTCGGACTCTGATGGGTTTGTTTTGTGTTTAGCAACAGGTGAGAGGAGGCAACAGCTTTACCTGCTTTTGACAGGACAACGCTTTGTTCGACAGGTTAAAATCAATCACAGCAGCTTCGTCAGATTCCACAAGACTCCACAGGATCTCAGCCACAAACATTCCCCCAGATTTCTTCAGCCTCTAAACTTTGATTCCCTGTTAAATGTTTCCTTGTGTCTTCGACAACACTTAGCTTGATTCTCTGTAATATGTGGTAACAAAGGTTTGTTCAAACCACAGTGCAGACTTCTCTGCATCCACATCTGTAATGTGCTACTACTACTACTATTAGTACTACAGTACTATGTTGTTTCTTATTAACGTACCATGTGCATAACAAGAGCACTGTCTTAAATAAAAAGATATCTGCTTCTATTCCAGATTAGAATAATAACAAATCACAACTTAGTAACCTGTACTACACTATGGAAAATATGCACAGAACTTAAAAATCATATGACAAACTATGTAAATACTAAATACAAATATAACTTACTACACTAAGAAACCAGTGTTTCACAATTACTCTACTGAAACATTTCACTACCATTTGGGATTTGTATGTTTGGATTCTTTAAAATCTGGTGTTTCTCACATGAGGTTCTGTGTCATTATAACACATTTAGTCCACTTTATACTGTACTTATTGTAGAAATCTGTGCTACTTGTACTTTGTTTTACATTAATATGAAAACATATGATAAGAAGACAATAATTAATATAATACATGTTCTGTGATAGTTATTATGATAATCAAGTATTACGTATATAAATGATTTTTATAAAAGAAATGTAGTTATTTCATGGCTCCAGCTTGTCAGAAATGAAGATTACTTTTCTTTGTGATTATTTTAATTCAGGTTTGGACTCCCCATGGACTCAGTTATTTATTATAATCATCAGTGTTATCAATTACACAAGAATATAATCAAGAAATGAATCAATAATCAATTACTGGCTGCAGTTTTATACAAAAATACATTAATCTCCAGCTGCTACAACAGTAAAATCCACACATTGATGCACGAGTAATAAGGCCTTTGAGTAAGTCTTTCAGATTTGGAAGGTTTTAAACTTTTACTAGTGGATATTTTGACAGTGTGCCAGTACTCAGTTTGTCTCTGTGTATAATCACAGTGATCAGACCTCGTTTCACAATAGAGGTAACTTTAAATTACAATTACTTCATAAATCACTTCATTCATAATTTAACGCCTCTACTTTTGATTGCTTTAATTTAGGGTCAGAATAAAGTTGCACTTCCCAACATGGAGGTAATTTGGGGCCTTCTATACATTTACATCTACACAGTTTGTCAGTTCATGGGAGTACACTCCTGCTTCAATGTCTCCATTCATGAGGGCTAGACACACAAATTCACACAATAGTACTTTCCAATTCATCCCATGAAGACAAGAAAAACATAACAGCTGATGAGAACAAATCTCTGTGTGTTTACAGACGGGGCCACGGGGGCTTGGTTGTTGCTTAAAGTAAAAAGCAATCGAGACATCACTAGGCTGTGAGATTTGAAGGAAAAAAAAAAAGTGGGTTGCCAGGTCTGATCCGCTGAGACGCCAGGTGTGGACGAGAGATGCAGTAAAATGTGCTCGGGGATGTTTCTGTGAGTGTGTGTATGGTCTTTGTTTTCATCTGTGCGATGTGTATGTGTGGGAATGGACCCTGGTCTGACTTGTTGATTAATGGCCAGTGTGTGTATGTGTGAAAATGCTCCCGGTCCTGTTTCCATGCTAATGAGTTGCAGCAGATGGGAGAGAGAAGGCTGGAGAAACAATGAACAAACACATGAGCAGAGTACAACTTAAAAGACTCAACAGACACTTGTGTATAGCGTTTCCTCGAAGCCTAAATACTCTGACATTATTTTTCTGCTTGTTGTTTGGAGAATTTAAACATTAATTACAGTAAATTCTTCCTTGCATATGAAGAGAAAACATTCTTCATGCTCTCTTAGATGGAGAAAGGGCTAACACCGTTATTTAGATGGAAATCTTAGTTAGAATCGCTTTTTCAGTACAGATGCAGTAATAACACACTGTTTACACCTACTACTCTTTATATAAAATATACAGAAAGTAACAATATTTCATACATAATAGAATAATTCTCCAAAATAAAACCAGGATAATGGCTGAAAAACTGTGAAAACAAATCACTTTATGCATCAGTCATTAAAACAAATGGATATACAGACAGACAAATGACATGTGAGTTATTTCTTCATAGAGGACATAAAGGACAAAAACACCCACTAGTTTTGCAAAAAGACCCAAGATCAGCACTGAAGGTTCTCAAAGAATTTAAATGGACCTCTTCAGGTGACCTCCTCAACCCAACATAAGATAGGATTTACTTCCGTGAAATAACTGGTCCTGTCTTGATGTGCACCTGTTTTATTTTAACAATTGCAATTACACTGAAGCATTATCGAGAAATTAGAAATCACGATGACACTGAAAGTTATGTCCCTCAAAATATTGTGGTCCCATTAACAAACATGATTATTATTTAGAAATGTAGCTTAAACTAGCATCCAGTTAGCCTTCAGTGACAGCAGCTACTTAGTGTAGAACCAACTGTGCTGTAAAACAAGTCAGATGAACAACACACTGATCATTAGTTGTTCTTGCTGGTCATGCTAATCATGTTCCCAATCCCTGACATCAGTGGTTCTTCAGTTCTCGACCAGCAAAGATTTGGTACCACTCTGGAACCGATCTGTCAGACTGAGAACTGTTTTTTTGGCTATTGAAACGTGAAGAACTGGTTTGAAATTAGGCTCTGGTTCTGAAACTGCCCTCAAACTGGCTTGGTGGAAAAGGAGTATCACTAATATTGTTTAAAAATTGTGTTTCCATCCATCTTTAACAGACTCATCATCATCATTACACCTAATCATCCATCTTGGCCTGTAAACTTTGTTCCACTTGATAAAAACGGCTTCATTTCCCCATTTACATGCATGCGTTGTTTTTTATGTGCAACATGAAAACAATAGTTTGGCCCAGTCCCATGTTCACAGAATGTTTCTCCATCAAAAACTGGTGTTGTTTGGATTCATGGTTACCGAACAAAACATTACAACTAAATTTATCACACTGCAATTAAATATAGCACCCAGGGAGCAATAATGAGGGGAATGACTAACCACCCAGACCAGCATGTGGAGGGACCTCAGAAGTCGGGAATCAAACGTCAGTTTTCATGTAAATAAATCGAATTGTTGTTCTCTAAGAACTTTGAAAACATATAGTTAATTTGAAAGCATTCACAGCGCTTCACTTACTGTGCTTAATGTGATAACCCATAATAACAAAGTGAGGACATACTTTTTTTACAGATTTATTAAAAACAAGAAATTCAAAATGTCTCATTAAGTATGCACACTTTTAATTCAGCACTGTGTAGAGAAGTCTTCTTTAGTCTCTCCAAGCTCCTCACACTTGGATTTAGGAAGTTTATCCCATCAGACAGTTGGAGACTGCAGGTCTGTCCTGGCTGTTTGCTTTGATTCATGGTTCATTCACTGAAATGTTAACCATCACTCCACTCTGGGGTCACGTCGACTCATCAGCAGGTTTTCTGGGAGAACTTCTCTGTATTTAGCTGCGTTCATCCTTTACTCAATTCTAAGCAGTCTCCCTGTCCCTGCTGCTGAGTGCTAAGTGCTCCCATAGCGTGATGCTGCCACCACCATACTTCACCAAAGTGATGGTGTTAGCAAGTGATGAGCACTGTTGGATGTCTGACATCGTGTTTGAAGTTCTGCACAAAGGATATAATTTACTTTCTTGTACTGTATTTATGCTGTAGGGCATCTGCATGTAGCATTGTAGTGTATGCCTGTCAAGGGCGCATTGTACTAATCCATTTAGCATTTGTGTGTGTGTGTGTGTGTGTGTGTGTGTGTGTGTGTGTGTTAGTCACTTCCAGCCCAGAGTGGTGGTCCAACTGTTTAGACAAATATAAACATTTCCCCCTGTAAGTCCAGATAATACTGCCACAGATTAGAAACAAGGCTGTGTGTGTGTGTGTGTGTGTGTGTGTGTGTGTGTGTGTGTGTGTGTGTGTGTGTGTGTGTGTGTGTGTAGACCATTGTGAGGACATTTTGGTCAATCTTTACTCCGTCAACGGAGTGTTTGTGGGTTAAGACCTAGTTTTAGCTTCAATGTACGAATTAGATGTAGGTTAGTGTGTGGGATTAGCCAACGTGTGAGGTCAATGAGTGTCCTCACAACTAAAGAAAGGGCGACGTGAATGTGTTTTTGTTCTATGTGTCATACAGGCTTTCGGTGTGAACACCACAGGAAACCGTGCCTGTTTCCTGCCAAGAACTCTTTATTTTTCCTTTCTTACTTTCCTCATCCTCATTCTTTCTCTTCGCTTTATTACGAACACTTTGAACTTCCCGTACGTTGTTTTCACTTTCAGCGCTGATTCAACTCTCTTTCTCTTCAGAGTCAGACTAATAATGAAAAACTAAGGACCAGGTCATGTGTCTGAGCCTCGTACCTGTGCAGCATCATGCTGTAAGCAGCATGTGAAGCTTCTCAGTCTTTGTTATCAAGTTCAAATGAGTTCTTTGTCACCAGTGGTGGGAGAAGTACTCAAAACCTTTACTTGAGTAAAAGTACTAATGCAACACTACCAAAATACTTTATTACAAACATTAAGAGTCCTATATTTAAAATATGTGATCGTTGTTATGTTCTCTTTAATTGTTTTTAGCACTGAGTCGTTTTTGCTCAAATGTTCATAACAAATTCCTACAGACACTAAGACCTACAATGAACTGGGTCTACCCACAGTAACATCTGTGAACCTGATTTTGCTTATTTGTCTGTGCCATAGACGTCTATTGTTGTCTGAAAACTATTAAAAACACATCAGTAAGACGCTGGGTGACATGATTCTTCCTCACCAGAAAACATGGCCGTTGTCTTTCTCACACACAAAAAGAAAGAGCTCCAAAGTGAGACCAGCCGTCACTTATTGCAGCTTCTGAAATTGATTTCTTTTAGAAAGAGGCAGCTGCACATGTGGTCTTAAACCCGTTCCCGAGAAAAAAAAATCCCTGGACTTAACCTTCAAATGAAACTGAGATGTTTAGAAGGGAAATCACCCTTTGGTGGAACGAGTCAGAGACATCAGAAATGTGTAACAGTGAATTCTGGATCTTAACTTTTAATTATTTTGAACCCTAACTAGTAACTAGTGAAATAAAAATTAAAATAGATAAACGAATAGACCCTGAAAAACAAGTGTGTTACTTAAGTACTCTACATGAGTAAATGTACTTTCCTGCACCGAATAATAATAATAATAATAATAATAATAATAATAATAATAATAATAATAATAATAATAATAATAATGGTTTCCGATTAGTTTTTCACATCAAAAAGTTCATCACAACTTGATTTTCTTTGGCTCCTTATGTCCTAGTGACCCCTTCTCAGGGTTTTTGATTGATATCAATAACCTATGAGAGTTACAGGAGAGCACCCTGATTCAAAAGAAAACAAACATGCACAATGTGAGCGATAACTCAGAGGCACAGCCATTAAATGCATATACACGTGTGTTTTGTGTGTGTGTGTGTGCGAGAGATAGAGAAACTCCTGAGGAATGCTCTTAGTGCTGCTGTAATATCTCCGAACAGGAAATGGATTCCCAGAGACAGGAAGAAACTTCGTGGAGAGAGGAAGTGTTTGCCAGCATCCGCCCTCTGTCTGCTGGACAGGGAAGGAAGGAGAGGTGGAGGGAGATTGAAATAGTTGTTTTAGGACGAAGGGAGAAAGAGCAACAGAGTGTGTAAGAGGGTGTGAGGAAGTTACAGATGATGATGGAAGTTGCACTAAAAAACAACTGATTTTAACTTGTCTTCAGTGGACGTGCAGCTTCTTTCTGTGTCTCAGATATATGCATCCTGCTGCTCTTCAGGTTACTTCAGATGATTTCAAGTTGCGGTGCATCATCGTGAGCACACCTCTGATCAGTGACTGACCTGTGCAGAGCTCTGACCTCCAGCTCATCCAACACAACTGGTTCAAACTGATCAACCACCAATTGCACCGATACTCCTCCAAAACCTTATACCCTATCTCACAGGAGCCTGTAGCAGCAGCAGATTAGCGCCCACACTTGAATGACATTAGAGTAATGTGATCTCACTACTCCACTGTCAGCTCTGTCTTGAGACAACAGTTGGTGCATGTTTAAAAGTTTTCACAGCGTTCCTCACACTCTTTAAAACTCCCAAGAGATCGTTAGAGGGGAAAGGTCGGCCTGCATGTACGTTGGTGCGTCTTGTTAAACAACCGAGGAACTGGAGTTTTGTCTCTATCGTGTCTTCTCTCACATCTCAAGCGATACAAGAATCTGAAGCTGAACAGTAAGTGAGGAGGAAAAGAACCTGGAGCTAAGCAAAAAGACAAGTGAGGGGACATAAAGTATGCAGCTCTGTTGAGGCATGTTGCTGTTGAGGAGGAAAGTTTAATGTAGTGTGTGTGTGTGTGTGTGTGTGTGTGTGTGTGTGTGTGGAGATGGCACTGGATGGACAGATGGTCCTTTGTGACTCCTGACACCTGCCAGCTGCTGCTCTGCTCCTCTTCACCTCTTTTCTTCTTTCCCCTTCTCCCCTCACCTCATCTCCTCCTGTTTCTCTTCCTTTACCTCCTCCTGTCCTTCTCTGCTTTGTTCAATCTACGTTTTCTTTCTTTTTTCTTCATTCAGGAGTTCAAACAAGGCTGAATGAGGTGTGCTGTTTTAAGGACATCTGGGGGGTCAGCGAGGGTTGGAACCGAGTGCAAGCCCGTGTTATATCACCAGTGTAAAATGATTTAAAACTGTATCATCTCATTCAGTATTCTAGCACTTCAGTTGATCTTTTGAATTGGTTTTGGAAATATTAAACACAATCTACCCTTATCTAGCCTTTTCCAATTGAAAAAACAAAAAACACTTGTAGACAAGGTCATCTTTGTAGCACACTACATCGAATAATAAGTCAAAGGCTCATGCTGCTGTAAAGTTCGCCCATAGATTAACAATAAATTATAGTACTCGACTACTACTACTGGTAGGAGTAGTAGCTTTTACATACAGCTACAAAGTGCAACTTAAGCTAAGTAAAGTAAATATCAAATTCCAATAAATAAAAAGCTGCAAAACTTACTAGTCATGCAAATATTGTTGAAGATCTCTGACCAATTACAAATACAAGACTCACTCAGAAACATTTAGAAGCAAATGTCTCTGCACTGCTGTTGAAGGAGAGAGGCTGCAAGTCTGAATTCACTGGAGGCTTTGTAGTATGTATGTATGGAAGCATGTTTTTGCTACCTACAAGAACATTTTCACATTCTGACTAGCTGTAAACCGTTGTCAGTTTGTGTATAATAACCTTTCACATAGCAAAGGTCAACACCACACAGCAAATTAACTTCAGTAACGGAAAAGAACTTTCTGTGTCTGTTAATTACTGTGTGCTTCACTGTAGATAAAGATGAGGAAGAAGTGTTTGAAAAGGGAAAAGAGGGTCTGCTGCTGTGTGTTGGTTTCCCTGCTGGGTGACGTGGGTTTAAAAAGACTCGGAGTGAATTTCAGACTTGCGTTCACAGCCTGTGAAAACAACCCTGTCTGCCCGGCTGACTGTCACTCTCACCTCCTCTCCTCTCTGTCTCTGTGTGGGGTTGAGACTCGGTGAGGACAGCTGGCTGGCTGAGAGTGGATGGATGTCTGCAAGCATGCATGCGTGTGTGTGTAGGTATCTGAGTTAATGTGTGTGTGAGCCTAAGAGGTCAGAGGTCAAGCTGTGGTTCACTGAGAGCCACGTTGGTCCCCTCCCAACAGGAAGGGAGGGCACTGTCCATATGTTGTCTTCAGTCACTCACACACTATGTAGACTGACCCCATACAGTCCAACAGGTAACACACGAGCTCACACACTGATAAACTGGCAGTAAGAGGCAGTGAGTAAAAATGTGTTGTCAGTATTTCACTCTAATAGATTATGTATTTATATTACTTGTGCATTAACATGTTTTGTGCATTTTACTAGTGTAGACGTTTAAAGTGGCACCAATTTTAAGAACCTTGTGCATCATATTCTGTGAGTGCATCATATGTTTGTGAAGTTGCTGTCCCGGGGGAACCATTCATCGCTAATAAGTCAACTTTTTATGGGCTCAGATACCAACATGGGTCGTCCTCAGTGCATTCTTTCACATAAAGAAGTGGAAAGTTCTGCAATGGTCCAGTCAGTCACCTGACCTGAAACCAACTGAGCATGCATCTCACTTCCTGAAGTCAAAACTGCTGCAGTAAAAACCAGGAAGGCATCTGGTGATGTCTGTGGATTTCAGGCTTAAGGCACCGACTGCAAAACATTCACAACCAAGTATTAAAAAACTGACTATTTCATTTACTGCGTGTTTATGTTAGGCTGCCCAAATACTTTTGAACTTCCAAAATTATGGGTCTATGAATCAACTTCTTGTATGGTTCATCCAATATTTTTAGCCAAACCCCTAAATTAAAGTTGAGTCTACAATTTCTTTCTACTATCTACTGGATATTTCTAGAGTTAAAGACACCAACATTACAACATTGTTTAGTATTTTTGCTTGATAAATACCATAAGTGCAGTAAGTGCAGATTAATGAGTTAATCAATTAATCAATCCGTTAACAGACGGGATTATCAAATAATTACCAAATGACCACATCATTATTCTTCTATTGGAGTAGTGCAAAGTAACCAAGAAGTTACTATTAGGACATTTGAGCACAGTAGGCTGCTCACAATAGCATCATCCAGTGTGGACAGAAGAATCAAATGAATTCATGAACGCAAGCTGGACGTCATGACGTGTCATTATTCAGTAATACTGTGCCTCAGTACAATTGAGGGCAGTGTATAGTTAAAACATTCATTCCATTTCATTAAAGTATCAGAAATTATAATACAACAGTATAAAAACAGTATTATTGTGAAAATGAGTACAGTCATTGTACTGCTGGTGTTTTTCTGATACTCTTGTACATTTGCTTATACTTAGGATCTGAAATATCCCACGACTGCTCATTTGTCAAAGAAGAGAAACGGAAAACGTGCAGATGGTGAAAAGACAGCAAAAGGAAAGAAGAGCAGTTTAATCAGTTCAGGAGTTTGCTCACAAAAAGAAGAGGAAGAAGACTTCTCTTCAGTAAGGGTGTTTGGAACATGCCTGAAAAAACATTTCACATGTAAACTGAAAAACTTATTCCTGGTGCAAAAACTGTTTAGGACAGCAGTGTGAACGCTAAAGACACTTTCCTCACCTCCCCTGAAACACAAACACTTTCACTATTTAAACACACTCACTGACACTTGTTTGGCTCTCGCTCTTGGTTCTTTTTCCTCCTCACTGCTTTATTTTCTTGCTCTGCCAGGCGCTCGCAGTGTGTTCAGCCAGTAGACAGCTGTATACAGCTGTGTCCTCATACTGTTTGACAACATCTTTAATAGGCCTTAAAATGTTTAACACAGAGACAGAACAGCAGAAGACAGCTGTTTCACTTTTTAAGATAATAATATCCTCCTCCTCTACATCAGACCAGTTTGAAAGTAGTCTACAAGCTTCTCACAGGTAAAACCAGCTCAAAACAGCTTCACTGACCAAACTAAATACATGTGAATGGTAGATATGAGGTGGATACAATCTGAATAACAACCTCTATGCAAACCACTCTGGTTTCAGCACGGGTTGTTCTAGAGATGGCCCTCCTGACGTCATGGAGACCCTTTGGATAGAAGTACCAGATGCTCCTGTTCACACTCTCTAAACTGGGAATCTCTAATACAGTTACAGGTGTGAAGCTTAGCTGACCTTATCCTCCATCTCTTGGACATGCAGATTTGCCCTCTGCATTGGCTTCAATGCAGCAGCTCATCTCATCTTTAAATCAGCCAAAGACAACACATCACACCATAGTTCGTATGTGCACCGGTTTTCAGTGGCTGCTTCAACAGCACCCTCCAATATCACAACATTTTAACAGTTTAACAAGTGACGCCCGATTCCTTTACCTACACCAGTGTTTATTTAAAATTAATTTTACAAAGACATCTCCCCAAACAGAGTAGAGTCACAGTCTGGTCTAATTATGAAAACAAGACACACAAACAGAAATAATGGCCAGTTCTCACACCTCTCCATCTGGACTGATCATTGCTAAAGTTAACCACCACAAGCAGATGGGGCTCACACACACACACACACACACATATCCCAGGAATGCTAAAACAAATGTCGGCTGTTTACACTGGACCTGTTGCTGTTTATGTACTTTCTCTCAGTTCCCAGTGGTGTTGTTGTTGTTGGGGCGGTAAATCTGACAGATGAGCGATCATATCACAGGTTCTGTCGTGCCGACAACTATCAACAGAGTGGATCGGAAGCATGGGTTCTAATAGTTATGTTTTTGGATCCAGCTCCAAGTTGGCAAAAAACCCAGATTTGTTAAGTTACATTTGCAAAGGAATTCATGTTCTGTTTCCTTAGAAATTCTCTGACACTACAGACACAGAAATGAAAAAAAAAAGCTAACACTTATAAACAAACATGTTGGAAGGATGTAATATTGGATGGAGGGTACTGATGAAGACAACAAGGGAACATCAAGTCCTTAGTTTAAATAATAAAAACAACCTATATCCGTTCTGCAGACTTATAACACATCCCTGTTTCTGCCGCAGTTGCTCTATAACAACTTTATTACAATATATTACCATCTAAACATTTTTTCAAGTCAAAGCTATTTTGAAATAGCTGGGACAGAGGACTGAGATGCAACAAACTGGACAAGACAGAAGGATAAAGCAGCAGTGCCCCTCACAGGGGCATCCATGTACCTGTGAAAACCCAGATGCATTATTTTAATAACTGGTGAATATAATGCATTATATAGCACAACAGATGAACCATTTATAGTGCTATATATGACACATAAATAACACTGTATCATAGAAAATATACATTCTAGTGTTACTTCAACTTCCTATAATACACAGATGCTGCCCCCTACTGGTTACTAAGTTCAAATGGTCAGTTTGGCAGAAAGTAATTATAGTTTTTTTTTTATTCCCCTTGGGGAAATTCTTGTGGGCAGACAGTTGTATTTATGTACCAGGGGTTTGGGGTTCAGGGTAACCGGGAATGGAACCACCGACCCTGGGGTTTGTAGATGACTGCCACACAACCCTTTCCTGTGTGTCATTAGTTTCACAGCAACATTCTGACTTTAGCACAATTATAGTAAAGTAACAATAGATATGCAAGTGTCCCAGTAAGTCAAGACCATGTTAGAGCGATGCACAAAACCAGGAAAGAAAGCTACAAACAGATCATGTGTCTATTTTTTGTTGTTTTGCATCTTTTTCTATTGTTTTCTGTCTCTTATGGTTGTTGTGCCTTCATTTGGCCGCTGTTTGGGCTACTTCTGTATGGTTGTGGTCACAAAGTGTCTTTTAACTGAACACTAAGTACAAATAAGTATAAATAAGAAACATAAGCTTCGGTTCAACAAATGTCTACCACATTCAATTTTTATCTAGATGCAACACTATCAATCTTAAGTTTGTATTTCCTTACAATGTCTGAGTATATTCAGTGATATAAACATGGTACAGATTTAAGCATGGATCGTGTGTTAATATGCAGAGAGCGCCCTCTGCTGCAGCTCTTCAGGGGGTGAGCACAACATGATGAAGTCCTCAACAACCAAGGTTGAGAAAATGGAGTTGAGTTTTCGAGGATGAAATTTAAACCACATAGTGTAGGGTAGTAAAACTGTGTACATGGCAGAAACTCACACAGAAATACATTCACATGTTTTATTATTTACAGGACACAGCTGTGTAAAAGGTAAATATGACTAATATCAGCTTTATACAAGATAACTAAGCTTTATAATCAGGTGTCTAAGCGACATCAGCAACAAGCACGGATAAAGTAGAAAACATTTTTACAAGGACATCAACATGAGAATCAACATGAGAATTTGTTTCGGTGCCTAGAAACTGCACCAATGGCTGAAGGGACCATTAGATCCAAGTGCAGAATCAGCTGCAAGTTCTGGATTTTACAAAGCTGTGGACAGTTTTAGTAAAAAACAAAACAAAAAACACAACAGTTTTTAAAGGTAAGGTGGCTCACAATGTTACAACATTACTCTCATGTCAACCATCACAAGCAGATGGGACTCACACTCATACCCATTCCAGGAAGGCTAAAACTAACTGTTTACCCAGGACCTGTTGCTGTTTATGTACTTAATCTTTTTGTTAAAAACTGATTAGATGATGACATTTTTTGGCAATACGTTCAAGTCTTTTCACAGGGAATGGCTGACAACACCAGCGGCCAACAATGACAGTCACACCTGACATAAACAGCTTTTTAATCTTGGCTACAGGTCTCAACAGAAGCCATGTGGCTTGTATCTTCCACATGAAGTAAAACCTTTAAAGACCTTTAAAGTATTAGAGGAATGCCTTTCACAATATTTAAACCAATATGAGTTCAGTTCAGTGAGGTGCTTTGTTGCAGACCTCCCCGACGGCCTCCTGGAGCTTCTTTACCGACTCCATCACCAGTCTGAAACTTTCATGGAAGTTGCCGTTACCTTCCTTCACCCAGGCCGCCTGCAGCTCTCTGATCCACGCCAGAATCCCATCCAGCTGCTTCTGCGCCTCCTCCTGTTCCTCCAGCTCGGCCAGCAGCATCTGTTTGGCACAAACTTCCGCTTCATAGGCTCTCTGGAGATCTGTCATTGATGACTCCAGCTTCAACACCTCCTGGTTAAAGTAGGACCATAATCAAATTACTTAAAGATAGAATAGTTTAGTCCTGTTGAAGAAGCTAGCACCTTGTCAGTGACTTCACTGCCTGCATGGAAGGCCCAGATGAACAGTATTTTACCTGTAGGCTTGTAATTCTCCCTTTGCAATGAACACAAACTGTAGACGTTCATGTCTACATTTCAGCCACCTTGAATAGGAACCCAAAAAACTCTTATAGCAAGAAGTCAGTTAGATTCAGTCCGAAATAAAGAGCCTAAATAAGCTTGGAAACACAGGACGAACAAAGGAGGGCACATGAAAATAGATCATCCCGATCTCTTCTATGAGCTTAATGATTCTTGGGTGATGAGTAGATTTAGTATGTAGGCATGTGGTGGACTCCTGGACCTCAGTTTTTACAGGTCCTTGTACTAGTAAAGTCCACACTCCTTGTTATGTGCAAACATACAGTATATGTGTAGGTTATGTGAGGGTTCAAGCAGACTGGGATCAAATCATGTGGGTATCTCCCAAAATCTGTTAAGTTACATACATGCAGAAGTTTGTTCCCCAGAGGAAGCACGTTTTAAAGACTTGGTTAACAGTTTACCTTTGCAGTTTTAACGTAATATTAAAAGAAATCAACTCCAAACATTTGCTCGCTGACATAGTGTTTAGTAAAGTGTCATCTCCTGCAGTGTGCTCATTTTAAATGCTCCTTCTGCACCCACCTGTGTGCCCTGGGGGTAGCTCCTGTGGGACTGGTCCTCGGGCAGCAGCACATTAGGCGGCACCGAGAGACACCGGTTCACCAGCAGCGCCTCCATCCGCTCCGACAGCTGCTTGAACCGCTCCTCGAGGTACTGCTGCAGTTCTCGGCTACACTCTCTGGCCTTGGCCCGGAGCTGCTCCTCGGCCGCCTCCGACTCCCCTTTACCGAGCTGCCTCACACACACCTTCTCCACCACGGGTAAAATGTCGTACAGACAGTCCTGGAAGGCGCTGTAGACCCGCAACATGCAGGTCTGTGGGGTGAAGCCGAAAAACTGAGCCTCGTAGAGTTTCAAAGTGGACTGAGAGAGACCGTCCGCGTCCTCAGAGACTTCTCCCCCGACCTCCATCTCCGTGGGTTCCCGGGTTTCCCGCGCCATCTTAAATAACTGACGTTGGTTTGGCTTCTTCTTCTACGTCTGCTTCCTCATCTCCTCATTTCCAACACCCGAAGAAGAAAGTGTAAAGCGCCACCTACTGTAGCGGAGTGTAGCTACCACAAGTGTACAAAAACTCCAAGTACTCTGTTCTTATACGTACTCCACAATTCATTACTCAAGTTTAAATACGCACTACATATATGTACGTACTCCACAATCGTACTCAGTTAATACCACTATATGTACGTACTCAACATAGAATAATACAAGAATTCCTTTTTACACTCATCTGAAAACGCAGGTGAAAACCCGTTTAAATTGTTCGAGTCTGTTTCAGATTTGTTTCACATGTTCCCTATAAATAAGGTTTCTGCAAAAATCTAAAATGTTCAGCCCTAATTCAAAATCCAAATGTCTAAGAATTTATTTTTGACAAGTCATCCACCGTTCATTTAGGCTAATTTATTATTATTAGTTTATTATTCATAAACTCTTCAGTAGAAATAAAAAAACTAATGTTACAGTCCAGGGTGCACCCCGCGCCCCTGGGAAGGATAAGCAGGTAGGATAATAAATGGATGGATAGATCGATGTTACGGACAATAAAAAGTAAATTAAAGTTTTTTTTAATAGACTGGTCTAATCGTTAGCTGGTGTTTGTCGCCAAACAATTCAAACAAATCGGAAAGATTTGGAAAAATCTGCGAACGTAGAAATAAAATTTAAAAAACGTGACATTATGACGCAAGACGCACGTTCGGACACGCCCCCCAATTCTAACGAAAGGCGCATGCGCGCGGCTGACTTCCTCCACGGCTGCTGCTCCTCGGTCTGTGTTGATAGCGGCTCTCGCTCCCACACGTGTAATCATTCCTATGTGAATCTCCCTCGTTGGGACCTGTTTATAAGTTCATCCTGCTCCGTCAGCATAGGTAAATTAACCGTCGGTGGTGAGTGTTTGCTTTACAGCTGCGTAGCTTCTCGCATGGCGGGGGCAGAGGTTACGGCTGGGAGTTTAGCCGGGTTGGCTGCTGTTAGCACGGGGATGTTAGCTAGCTGATGCGTCTACTTTTTGTTGTGGTGTTGCTAACGTTAGCTAGCAGACAACCGTAACTATTAGAGGCTGGTGACACTAAGGCGTATGTACATGTTTTTATGTGAAGCTAAAAGGTTTTGTTTCTTCTATGTCGTCTTTCTTCCAGGTGTAAAGCCATAGAAAACCGACAACCATGGGGGCTTATCTTTCGCAACCGAACACATCCAAGACCTCCTCTGATGGCGGCAACAGCAACATAAGCTACGGTTTCTCTGCCATGCAGGGCTGGCGTGTCTCCATGGAGGTGAGGCGGAAAAACGAATGAGGGGATCAAAGACAACCATGTTGCCGCTCTGTTTCCTGAAGTGTAAATGTGCCTTGAATTGTAAATGGCGGGATTAAAGGGATATGAGCATGGCCTCTGTTTGGGTTTGTTTGTATTGGGCTGCTTGGTGACTTTCCAGAGATCATTACACTGGTAAACCAGCTTTTCTCTCTGCTTCAGCTGAAGTGATGGATGAAATTCATCCAGTGCATCATCGGAGTGTGTCCAGCAAACCGGCTTACATTGTAATCACTCTTCCACAGCATTCGAGAGCTTGCTTGAACTCTTGTGTCCTGGCTGGTGAAGAAAGTACTTCACTGCAGCTGACAGCATTTGAACATCTGTTGTCTTTGTCTCTTTTTGTTAAGTCACTTCCTCACATGAGTAATTTGCGCATTATGGTCTGCACTTGTACAGAGCTTTTCTACCTTACTGGTACTCAAAGCACTTTTATACTGCATCTCGTTCACCCATTCTCACACACAAGCACACACACTACTTGGGGTTCTAGGGAAATTGTGTATGCATGCACAATTTCTACATGTGAGGCTCATCAACAGTTAGTGAACAGAATGTCTGTTTTAATATTTTTACTAATCACTTTTATGTGTGTGTATTTATTTTTTTGTGCATTCTCTGTTTGTTGTGCCACAGGATGCTCACAATTGTATCCCAGAGTTTGACGAGGAGACAGCCATGTTTTCTGTTTATGATGGACATGGAGGTAAAATACACACATACTGTACAGTGGAAACAAAGTTATTTTCACTTCTATGGGTCACTTTGTTTTAGTTTCGGTTTTAGTGGAACTTTAGAAGGCAGGCTTCTTTGAAATATGAGGAAGCATCACTCTGTTTCCTTCATTCAACCTCTTCAGTACAGTTTTATCTGTCTGGAGCCGTTAGTGTCTCACACTCAAGGTCCTGTAAAAACTTACGAACCTGTTTATACTGTAGAAGAACTGTATTTCTGGAAGTCAGTTACCAAATAACCTACATCAATTACAAAAACGGGTTGTGGGCCATTTGTTTAAAAGCAGTAATTGAAACTGCAGCTCAAACAACACTACCCATATGTCCTTTTCAAAAACAAGAGTCTCGCACACCTGTCTGAGTACTGTGTCCAAACACATGCCTTGGGAATATAATATAACCTGATGTTCTCGTTTAGGCGAAGAAGTGGCTCTGTACTGTTCCAAGTACCTTCCTGATATCATCAAGGAGCAGAAGACATACAAAGATGGCAAACTGCAAAAGGTGAGAAGCACTAGAAGCCACACCACGAAATACTCATTTTAAACATGTTTGATAGAGCAGCGATTTCCAGAATCAGAATGCACACCTTTGTGCATGTTGTTTTCAGGCTCTGGAGGATGCCTTCTTGGCCATCGACAGCAGAATTACCACAGAGGAAGTTATCAAGGAGCTGGTCCAAATCGCTGGACGGCCCACGGAAGAGCCACCTGTTGAAAAGGTGGCAGAGGAGGATGACTGTGAGTTCATCATTACTAAAATTTATATTTTGATGTTTGGTGTGGATGCCAGGAATCTAATCTGGACATACAGCATATATAAAAGTATTTAATGTCATTATTCACGAAAATGGCATTCAGACAACCGGGCATGTGAAAATAAAACAAAATGGCTGAAGACATGCTGAAGTGTGTTTCTGCGCGTTGCTGATGCATTAAAACAGATGACAAATTCTAAGGGAGTTAATGTTTCTGCCCTCCTCGCAGTGGACACAGAGGAAGCAGCTTTGCTCCACGAGGAGGCCACCATGACCATAGAGGAGCTGCTGGTACGCTACGGACAGAACCGCAACGCTATTAAACATGCTGCTGCCATTAGGTAACAGACACCTTGTTTGATAGTTTGATACAGGGATTAATATTTTATGTCAGTTAAGTAATACTTTAAGGTGAACTTGAACTCTTGAAAATGTTGTTTAATGCAAAACGATCTGGTAGAGGGTAAATATGCATGCCTATGAGAGATGAGATGTGGTCAGTAAAGCTTAGATCATCAGTAAACGTACTGATTGTCAGTGAATAACTGTCTTTATATGAATGACAAAATGACAGGACAGAATCAACCTTACAACATCAGTGAGTCCAGCTTTCACCAGCTAACACTTCTTTATTTCCTCTTTGTGTTTTGTTCCTAGTGCGGCTGCTAAGAAGGCATCCTGCTCGCACCCTGAGGCCTCTGCGGACAAAGGAGTGGGTGAAGAAGGACAGAAGAAGGAGGGGTTGAACGGAGAGGTGGAGGAAGAGACCAATGGGAAGACGAAGGAAGGCAAAGGTGCAGCGTGCAGCTCTAAGCTGCGAGCCTGTCGGAGAACAGGAGGAGGTGAAGGCAGCAGCGCAGGTACCTTTCTCATTAAACATCTTCACTTTATTATTGTTGTCATTAACATTACTGTTCTTATTTTCCTATTATTACTTCTTTTGTTGATCATAGTCCACTGCTTCTCCCTGACAGCAGGTGACTGTGGAGAGTCGGGAAGCTCCAATGGAGAAGAAAAGGCTGGTAAGGCAGAAGGAGATGATGGCCCATCCTGTTCATCTTTATCCCCGAAGGCTGCAGGAGATTCAAAGTCCATGTTCTTTGATGACAGTGAAGAGTCAGAGGAAGGAGAGGAGGAGGAGGGCAGCGACGAAGAGGTGAGAGCAGAAGACCAGAATAGATTTGGCTGCGACATCTCACTCACTGTGAAAAGCACTGTGATAATTGTTTTGTTTAATTATTTTTATTAGGATGGTAGCGAAGAGGAAGAAGGCGACAGCAGTGAGGTGGATGAAGAAGAGGATACAGAAGAGGGAGAAGAAGATTCTGAAGAGGAGGAAGAGGAGGAAATGTGTCTACCTGGAATGGACGGCAAGGAGGAGGTGTGTAGAAACCAACCTGGACCAGTGATACAAAGTCTTATAGAAATGTTGGTGCATCCTAACTTTTTTTTATGAATCTGGTGATATAGGGGCTATTGGAAGCAACTTTAATTATGAAAGTTCCCCAAGCGAGCACAGCTCAGTGTCTAGTGGCACGGCCATATAGCAGAACCTGTTTCAGTTTCATGTACAGAGTGGCATTGTAAATATGTTGACATGAAGTTTTATTTTGTTCCCTGTTTGTGTTTTTGCAGCCTGGGTCAGACAGCGGCACCACAGCTGTTGTGGCTCTGATCCGAGGAAAGCAACTGATCGTGGCCAATGCTGGAGACTCGCGCTGTGTGGTGTCTGAACGTGGTACGTCAGAGTTGTTCACTTTAATTGAACGGTTTGAACATAAGATTAATTTTTTTCGAAACTAATAACTAATTTCAGTGCCTAAAAACTCAAATTAACTAATTCCAACTGGTAAAATAAACCAAGTATTTCATAATCGGATTCAAATCTCTCTAAGCTTTAAACTCACCCTCTACATCTTTGATGTTATGTGCAAGGAAGATTGGCAGTGGTATATTTGGCACCCAGCTTTTGTCGCCTCGTGGTTTCCACGTCATCTGCAGTGAGTGAGGTGGATGTCAGGCTCCCAAGCTGACAAATAGCCTGTGTATTTCCACATTTTAAAAGCACAAGTTGCAGTTATATGCAAGGATGAAATGCAAGGTTTTGTGGTAACGTGGCATGAATGGTGAGCTCTCCCCTCCTGTGCTGCTGTAGGCAAAGCCGTCGACATGTCGTATGACCACAAGCCAGAGGACGAGGTGGAACTAGCTCGCATCAAAAATGCTGGCGGGAAAGTGACCATGGATGGACGAGTCAATGGTGGACTGAACCTGTCCAGAGCTATTGGTATGACTTGTGTGTGAGTTTTAAACTAGTCTCTAGTGAGGATGTTCAGAGTCTGAGCATAAGTATAAATCAGAATTAAATTCAGTAGTAGCTCCTGGTCAACACAAATATTTTCTTTTTTGAGTTCACCTCTTAGTGAATGAGATTCTTTTAACAAGCTGTAAATCTGGACTCTTGCTCTCAGGTGATCATTTCTATAAGAGGAACAAGGCTCTGCCCCCAGAGGAGCAGATGATTTCTGCAATGCCAGACGTCAAAGTTCTGACACTTAATGAGGATCATGACTTCATGGTCATTGCCTGTGATGGCATCTGGTGAGTAAGGCTTTGTTCAGTCTGACTATGTTGTAGTGCAGCCCCCTGCATTAAAACAGTGGATGTGCATGGTGGGTGAAGGTCAGTGTAGGTGTGCCGTTTAATTACTGATGAGAATGAAACACGATTGGGGAAGTCCTGTTGCAGCATGTGTTTTAAAAAGTGGTGAAATGATTTTAATACTCCCAGACAGCACTGTAAAGTGGTCACAGTAGCAACAGCCTCTTTTTCGTCTTCAGAGCCGTCATCAGAAATCAGTCCACCAGGAATGTGTGCTTACGTGTACAGGATGCCAACACAACACCCTGTCTGATGACACAGTGTTAAAGTGCAGAAAAAGTTGAACCAGGTCCAACTTTTTCTGCAACACAACATGTCATAAGAAACAAACGAGAAAGGGCTGGGTTTTTTTCCCCACGTTTTGAAACTTCATCTAAATGCAACCTAACAGCAGAGTGTGCTTATACTTTATTTTTAGCTTGAGGTTTATTCAATCCACCAAGCTAAAAGTCCCTAATGCAACAATAAATCCTCCCTAATGAAAGTGATAATGTTCCGTTGTTGTTGAAACTGTGTTAAACGGGTTGATTCAACTGTGTGACTATTTTGGATGGATGTAGTTAAACTGTTCTGAATTAAGCCTTTTATTTTTTAGCTTAGCCTCACGCTGTTTGGCTGGCTTTAGATGTTTCACATAGTTTTTATTTTTGATTTGTAGTTTACCCAATGATAAGTCCTCTCTCTATTTTTTACCTGTGTGCAGGAACGTGTTAAGCAGCCAGGAAGTGGTGGACTTCATCACGGAGAGGATCAAACCAGACCAGAGCGGCAAAGTCAGAGCTCTCTCATCCATAGTGGAAGAGGTGAGAGCTCTTGTCACACACCGAACACATGCTCATTATGACCATATTAAACATTAATGTATATAGACTCCGATCATTGTTCGTGTGTGTGTCCTTAACTTCACATCCCATATGCCCTCCTCACAGCTGTTGGACCACTGTTTGGCCCCCAACACATCTGGAGACGGAACTGGATGTGATAACATGACCTGCATCATCGTCACCCTGCGGCCACACCCGACCACCGCTCAGTCAGACGACACAAAGAAGAGGAAGCAACAAGAGGAGGCCGAGGGTTCGGAGCCGGAGGAGAACGGAAACGACAGCAAAAAGGCTAAAAGTGACTAATGGAAAAGAGAAACCATCCCAGATGAAGCAGCTGGTCCCAGGCCACCCCAGAAACACCAGAGACTCATTCTGTTCAAAATTAAATCCTTCTTACCTCACAAACATCAGTTCACCCTGACAGAAATCACGAATGCTATACATATGCTCGAAGATCAGCTCAGAACTAAGGTCATCAGTATAGTTTTTGTTTCTGTTGTAGGTGGTTTCTCACTGTAACACCACCTCACACACAGTTGTTTCTTTTGTTTGCGTTCATTGGAAAGAAGCTGGACACATTTTAAAACTCTCTTGAAAAACAGCCAAGATAAGCAGGATACAACATAGTTTTCCATATTTTTGTACCCAGAAGGAAGATGCAGGACGAACCAGCCTTTGGAGATTGGTGTGTATTTCTAAACCTTTTAGAGATGCCTCACCATCTCTGCAGATTTGTGCTGCGTTCTGTTATTGTTAAACGTTTTCCACTTGACGGTCAGCTTTTGATGTTCCACGATGTGACACGTGCAGTTTTGCTATAGAAATCGTGCACGTTAATTCAAAACTGCACAGTGCGCTCTGTAAGGCGGCCGTTGTATTTCAACAAAGTGCCATTTAAAAACTGCAAATTTCCTCTATAGGCACCAGAACCTAGAAAAGGGGCTTGAAGTGGCTGCAGATTAGCTTCATGTAAATGTAAAATTGCCAAACTGAGAGGGTCGTTTTTCTTGCCCAATTGAAGAACCGAGCTCTAGAGAGACTGCGCGTGGGAGGTTGGTGTTGCACTGAATGTGTTGGTATCCCGTTTCAGTCTCCTCTGTTGTTGGCTTCTTATTCTGAGTTTGAGGTTTGACTCCACTACTCGCAATGAGAGGAGCTGACGGATTCTGGGGTACTAGTCCAGTTGCTCTACTTTACAATTTGTATTGTTTTCTCATTAGCACCAATTTAAACATGAGGATTTTTCTTTTTCTTTGTTTTTTTTTTTTTAAGTCGGTCTTTCTGGTCACACAACACCCCAGTATATCGCCACCATCCTGCTGCCTTTGTTCTTTTCATTCCTGCTTTTTGTGTTGTCTTGATCAAAATCTAAATTTTCAGACAGGGAAAATGCGCCACGGTTTTTGCGAACTTGTGTACTTTCCATCTGTCAGATATGACGGCAGGGAATTGAAGGAAAGTCCTGCGTGTGTTTGTGTCCACACAGAGCGGTGGTGTTTAAAGCCCTAGACCAGCGCTCCACACACACACCTCTTCTCCAGGACTCTACCTTCTTCTCTCCCTGTTTCTGTCCCCCATTTCTACTCTAACACCTTTTTAAGACGCGCTCTTGAACATGTATTTTAAGTAAAAAGAAAACATATTTCCACTCAAATGTTCATATTTTTCTTTTTGAGTGGAAATACAATTTGAAGTTCAGAGCACCAAGACTGTAACTGCTTAGAAGATTTTCTTTATTTGCAGAGGTCTCATTTAAAACCATTGTGTGACTACGTTTGTTTCTTGTGTACTATCTCGTCACCATGCCCTTTTTTCTGTACATAGTTTTTTTTCAATACTTGTAATTGTAAGTCGATGTGACATTTTTGGTGGAAACTCTTTTGACACCAGTATGTAAGTACATACAAATACATTTTTTTAAATAATGACAAATGCTTTCCTGTGTGTTTCAGTAGGACGCTGTTTGGACACTACAATATATGATAAATAGATTTTAGTGAAAATAGATGAAGCGGCACCAGCAGCACCTATATGAGCCACAGTGATGTGAAATGTATGTAGTATATTCATGTTCCCCAGAGGATAATTTCTTCACCATCAGTTCAAAATGTCCATTGGTTTAATTAAGCACATTTACTTAAATACTGTACTCAAGTTTTTCTACCTTACTTGAATTTCTGTTACTGCATACTTTTATTCCACGACGCTCGTTTGATTACCACTAATTACGTTTCAGAATCTGATTAATAAAATACAGTCTAATCATTTATTGATCCACGTTGTGAAACTCTCAAACTACTCAGCAGCATATAAAGTAATTTAAGGGTTTTCTGTACCCTGACCCTCATTAATTATCTCAGCCTATTCCCAAGATTTGGAAACTGGCAGTTCATCCTGACAGGAAGATGAATTTTTACCAAATTTCATGGCACTAAAATCCAAATGTTTAAGATGTTTTCATATAAAACTATGATGATGACAGCAGAGGACAAGTGAGGGTGATTAAGTGATGGGGATTCATCATCTGAGGATTGTTAATATCTGATTGAAATGTCAGTGCAACCCATCCAGAGGTATTTCAGTCTGGACCAAAGTGGATGACACTATCATCCACAGAACTATACTCATCACAGTGCTAGAGAAAATACAGACTTTGACGTGATGATGGATCGCCAAAAAGATTGAAATTCAAATGTCAGAACACTTTCCTTAAAGCTAGAAAAGGGAACTTATGTAGAGCTTTGATTTGTTTAAAGCAAAGTTTTGCTTTGTGCAGCAGCCCATGAACACAGACACTCCTGCAGATGGCAGCAAAGACATTTGGAGCATCTGGTTTTGTACAGCATTATAACATTGTGTGTAGCCTGTGTTTGGCCATGTGTAACCACACCTCTTACTCTGACAGCTGGGATTGGCTCCAGCAACCCCCTTAGCGACCCTGAACAGGAAAAACTGATAAGATGACGGATGGATGGAGAACCATGTGTCCTGAGGGGCCCGAGAATCGGGAGGGTTTCACACAACCACAGGGAACAGCTGCTGATTTAAGTGACAAACTAATCGGTTTGATCCTAAATGACAACCTGCTGTTGTACAGTAAACTTAATGACCATGGAAACGGCAAAGCAAAAGAGGACGACAGACTTTGGTTCCCATCAGCCTCAGGGCCTCTGTCCTGCTCCGTCATTGGCTGCTGCTCCACAGTCCTAGTGGTTGCTCCGCTCCCTGAGGATCACTGTTGCTGCAGGAACAATAGAAAGCATGAGAGGAAACACATACTGTCCTTGAAATCTAAAAATGTCATTGCAGACAGACAGACACCAGAATACACACATTTTCTCCCCCTGTCAAACAGGCAGGATGTTTACTGCTCTCAGTGTAAGTTAGCAGCTCAGTGTGTAGATTCAGTGAGTATGTGGAAACTTTATTAGTCTCGATGTTTGTTCTCATGCTTACACAGAATTAGAAAACACAATTATCTGTGTGATTAAATCTACTGTGTCGTTTTTCTTGGCCAAACATCAGGATCAACGTGACTCACTCCACACCAGACAAAATGAGAACATCAAATCACAGCTGCAAGCTTCTTTAAAACTGTTTACTGAAGGGTCTTTTTCTGAGTCGCACATCTCCAGTCTGCATTTCTGTTGCTGATATGTGTAGTGTGTTCTGTTCTGATATTTAATAACAGGCACATGGATTTAAATGCACTCTGGTTTAAAGCAAGAGGAGCCCAAGGGATCAGGGGCTCTAGGGCAGTACTTCTTTGTGAAGTGTGTTTTAATTTTTCTTGTTTGTCACAGAGCTCAGTTAAAGTTGCAAAACCTCACACAAAGTGGTGCAAAACAAGCAAAAGAAACATAAAATGGCCACAAACAGTTGAGAAATGAACAAAATATGACACAAAATAGTGGCTTTCATTTGAAGTTTGTTATGTGTGGGTAAGTTAACTATCCAGACTTTAAAAAGGTCTTAACCGTTGTATTGTGTATTTCTACACTAACAATTTTCTCCTGGATGTGTTTTACTTATTCTCAGATACTAAGACCACTGTAGAAAGCTGAAACAGGCAGAAATTTAACTGCAGTAACTTTTAAAAAAATGCCTCTAAATGGCAGCTTCTATGGAGCTCAATGGTGGCCTTGTCCAGCGGTGTGCATGTATGGGGGGGTTACTTCTGTCTCCAGCCTCTTAAACTTGACTGATGGCTGTGGAAGAGAACCACAGGAGTCCGACTAGACCTGCAATTGTACATACAGAGCAGTGTGTGTCAGTGTGCGCTTCGTCTAGCCAACAGATCTTATATAGAAAGCTAGACCACAATAGGAGGTTGTAGTTAGACACAGTAAGCATTCATCAAGACTCGCACAGTCTTTTTCGATATCCTGCTCTCGCTCCTAAAACTGTGCTGACCCCGTTGCCCTCACTCTGCACAGTGTTCAGCTAACGTCCCGCCACATGCACAGACACTGCAGCAGCCGCAGATGTGCTGTTTAACTAATCTTTTTGAGAGTCACGCACATTACTAATCATAATGTTTGTGCAGCACCAGGTTTCCATGGTGGAGAGGAGGTTGTGTGGCTCACAGATAAATTACTGATCCAACAAACTCAACGAAAGACCGGGGGCCCAGGAGATCAGAGGGCCCCTGAATCAGAGCTTTTCAAAAGTGCCTTTTAAAATGTCTTCTTTAGACAATAAACAATAAAACTACCAAAAAAAATTATGACCCACCCCACAAAAAACATAATAAGAGACAAGAAAACTACTAAAATGACCAATGTACAATGACCGCAAAAACACAAAATTCCATAATTACTAAAAACACACAATAATTGAGAGACAGAAACGTTCCAGATGTCCTCAGTAACTACTGTCTAATGAATTTTCATTGAGGATCCAAAGAAACAAAACATACAGTAAGTAGTGCCCACCTCATTCTACCTGTACAAAATCTGGCTGACCAATCCACCAGAGCCCCTGTCGATCTGTCTATCTATCTATCTATAGACAAACCATGTATCTAACCCTCATTGCCTCTCCACAGGTGTGCCACAGGGCTCTGTTCTCAGTCCAGGTTCTATCATGCACTCACACGCCTTTTATTATCATTGCTACAGTGTATACCGCTGAGACACTGACTCTACTGTCTTTACACATTTCTGCTTGTCTCTGACATCTCTGCTTTAATCAGATGTCACAGCACACAACCACAATCAAACCTCTCCAGATGATGCAAAACTCAGCAGCAGGTCTCGTGTTTGATCCAAAAGAACAGGCTTGAACACAGAATCAGGAGAAGCTGTTCATCGTTACAGCTGCGACCACAAGGAAGCCCTTCTGAAATTCTAGCTTTAACGCAGAAACCACGTCTCAGCTAACAAACAGCCCTGAGCTTTGAAGAAGTGAAGCAGAGGAACAAGAGCACACAGACATCACAAGATCCTCCTGTAATCAGCTAGACCGCGTAACAAGGAGACTCTAAAAGACAGATCACACACACACACACACACAGGGGATGTATCTGGAGCTGACATGGTTATACATCCTGCTACAAACAGAACAGCTGACTGTGACATTTTCCTACGTCCACTGTGCGTCGACATCTGTAATTCATCAGCATTTTTTTCTACCCTAAGCTGTAGAAAAACACCCTACATCCTTTTTCGTCGTCCTCACTTCCCTGTCACCTCCCTTCTGTCCCTCATCCCATTTTTCTTCTCCACCCACTGTCACTTCCTCCACCTCCACTCTTCCTCCCTGTCTTCTGAGCTTTCCTGTCCTTCCTACGTCCTTCCTTTCCGATCACTTTGTTTTGTCTCGATCCCTCTCTTCCTGTTCTAGGGTTCCATCCTTCAAACTTCAGATCTCGCAATGGAAGGTCACATGGGATAGAAAACACATTTCATGAAATACAAATAACAGTGGAAAAGGGGTGAAATGCAAAAGAGGATTTGTATCAGTAAGTGAAGCTTGAATATGGGAAAGGGGAGGAAACATTTAATTGATTTTCTATGGTAATACACACACACACACACACACACACAGTGTGGCAGACATGCAGTGAGCTTGTATGTACATCTGGACAAGCAAAGTTTGCAGGTACAGTTATGTGCTAAATTTAAACATTAAGTCAACAGCATTCAGGAGTCATCAGGGCAGCAAGTTCAAGACCTGAGACACTGATTCATTGTTCATCCACACATAAGCATGCATGCAGGATTTGGTGCACACACACACACACACACACACACATCAGGACATCAGTATGTACATTAGACAAGGTGCAGAGATAAGAGAGATGTGGAAACAAACAGCTGTCTGATTAGTGGACATAGTGCAGCTCTTACATCACCTAACGTTTCTTCACTGCCTCATTCTGTCTAAGTACTGAAATGTTCTAACCTAACAACAAGAAAGTCCAGTTGCCACGACTCAACTTCCAGATAACTTCACCTGGATGATTGAAAATCTTCACCGACAACCTGGGCCTGGGCATTTAGATTCTGTCATAAGTGTCTCAAAGTGGTGGACCCAAGCAAAGGAAGCTGTGATACAGTAAAGATTTACTGTAATGTGGAAGAAAAAATAGAACAAAGGGAATCAGAAGGGAGGGAAACACTAAAGAAGAGGCCCTGAAGAGATGAAACTAATCAAGACTAGAAGATGAACAAAACTAACAATGAGTTAAACAAAGCTACTGAACATGAACGAAGGAAAAACAAGAGCAGAAGCAACGTGACACGAACAAAGGAACATGGTGTAAGGGAAACAAAGCACTAACTAGAAATGAGGCAAAACATAAACTCAAAATCCAGCTCATCAACTGATGGACAATAGGGAAGGAAAACTAGAACTGATGACGTGTAATCATGGGCAGGATAATCTGAAAAAGGCTGACTGACAGAGAGAGAGGTTTATAGTGTGGAGCTTGATTGACTGATCAGCAGTGTGTGTGTGTGTGTGTGTGTGTGTGTGTGTGTGTGTGTGTGTGTGTGTGATAAGGAAACAAAATAAACCTTAAAAACTGGTTAAAACTGCTGATTCGGTTTATATTCTTATAGTAAAAACAGCCACCAATTTAAACATTTATGTAATCACGTCTACTGTGTGATATATTAGCTTAACATTGAACTGTAAATTGCATTGATCAATAGAGTATCAGGAAATTTTCAGGTATGTTTTTCTTACTGGTAAAGTCCTTAGTCCTGAACTACTGATAACAAAGTTTAAACAGGATTCTGGACCTGAGTACTTTCTAGAGTTTGTATAAATACTGTCCAGGTTTGAGTAAATGTAGAAGACGTGTTAAATTTCATGATTAGGATTAAGGGAAAGTCAAAAAGTCACAAACTAAACTAATTACAACTCAGAAACATCCTCCCTCTCACTCCCATGACTCATATAGTCTATCTGATTAACCTGACTCCCTCATGCTAGAACTTTAACATCACATCACACACCCTCACTCTCTCTCTCCCCCACTGTCTGTTTTCGCTTAAACAAGCATGCACACCCTACAAGGAGCACTTTTGACATCTGTTGCCCTTACAACACATAACTACACTCATGCATGCAGTTTTTGTGCTGGTTTCTTTTCATTGTCTGTCGAACAGTTAAACAGCTAAAGAGCTTCAAGTAGCTGCTGTCCTCAACAACCGAGTTTCATTGGCTACAGAGATGCACTGAAGCAGCGTCTTTGAACTCTCTCTCCACGTTATGTGCCAGCTCACATGGTTGAGAAAAGGACAAAAGTTCTGGCCACGACCCTGCTCACTGGGAACTGTGTGTGTGTGTGTGTGTGTGTGTGTGTGTGTGTGTGTGTGTGTGTGTGTGTGTGTGTGTGTGCCAGCTGGTTACATCTGGTTTCAGAGGCCGCAGAGGGAGGCTGCTTTCTCCCACCTCTCAATATCAGTTACTAATCCGAGTTTCCCCGAAGTGTGCGTTTGTGTGTTTGTGCATTAAATGTGTAGTGAGTAGTTACTGAATATGACTTCACTGTGTTCTGGGTATTAACATCATGATGGAAGACTGTCTTCACCATTGATGTGCATTCAGTGTGTTAATACTAATTATGATAATCATACACTTTATTGATCCCCTTGGGGAAATTGTGGTTGGACAGCTGCCAGACACCTCAACTGGTAACTAGGACGAACTGGGAATCGAACCACTAACAGACAACTGCTATACCAACTGAGCTACTGCAGTCCTACTAAACAGTGTTTATTCAATGTTTATTTATTTATTTATTTCAGTGTTTATTCAGTGTGTGTTCAGTGTTTATTTAGTGTGTTCAGTATTTATTCAGTGTGTTCAGTGTTTATTTAGTGTGTTCAGTGTTTATTCAGTGTGTTCAGTGTTTATTTAGTGTGTTCAGTGTTTACAGTGTTTATTTAGTGTGTTCAGTATTTATTCAGTGTGTTCAGTGTTTACAGTGTTTATTTAGTGTGTTCAGTATTTATTCAGTGTTCCTTCAGTGTGTTCAGTGTTTATTCAGTGTGTTCAGTATTTATTCAGTGTGTTCAGTGTTTATTCAGTGTGTGTTCAGTGTTTATTCAGTGTGTTCAGTGTTTATTCAGTGTGTGTGTGTGTGTGTGTGTGTGTGTGTTCAGTGTTTATTTAGTGTGTTCAGTATTTATTCAGTGTGTTCAGTGTTTGCAGTGTTTATTTAGTGTGTTCAGTATTTATTCAGTGTTCCTTCAGTGTGTTCAGTGTTTATTCAGTGTGTTCAGTATTTATTCAGTGTGTTCAGTGTTTATTCAGTGTGTGTTCAGTGTTTATTCAGTGTGTTCAGTGTTTATTTAGTGTGTTCAGTGTTTATTTAGTGTGTGTTCAGTGTTTATTCAGTGTGTGTTCAGTGTTTATTCAGTGTGTTCAGTGTTTACAGTGTTTATTTAGTGTGTTCAGTATTATTCAGTGTGTTCAGTATTATTAAGTGTGTCAGTGTTTACAGTGTGTATTTAGTGTGTTCAGTATTTATTCAGTGTGTCAATGTTTATTTAGTGTGTGTTCAGTGTTTACAGTGTTTATTTAGTGTGTCAGTATTTATTCGTGTGTTTCAGTGTTACAGTGTTCTTTAGTGTGTTCAGTGTTTTACAGTGTTTATTTAGTGTGTTCAATGTTTATTTAGTGTGTGTTCAGTGTTTACAGTGTTTATTAGTGTGTTCAGTATTTATTCAGTGTGTTCAGTGTTTATTCAGTGTGTTCAGTGTTTATTCAGTGTGTTCAGTGTTTACAGTGTTTATTTAGTGTGTTCAGTATTTATTCAGTGTGTTCAGTGTTTATTCAGTGTGTTCAGTGTTTACAGTGTTTATTTAGTGTGTTCAGTGTTTATTCAGTGTGTTCAGTGTTTATTCAGTGTGTGTTCAGTGTTTATTCAGTGTGTGTTCAGTGTTTATTCAGTGTGTTCAGTGTTTATTTAGTGTGTTCAGTGTTTATTCAGTGTGTGTTCAGTGTTTATTCAGTGTGTGTTCAGTGTTTATTCAGTGTGTGTGTGTGTGTTCAGTGTTTATTTAGTGTGTTCAGTATTTATTCAGTGTGTTCAGTATTTATTCAGTGTGTTCAGTGTTTATTCAATGTGTGTTCAGTATTTATTCATTGTGTGTTCAGTGTTTATTTAGTGTGTTCAGTATTTATTCAGTGTGTTCAGTATTTATTCAGTGTGTTCAATGTTTATTCAATGTGTGTTCAGTATTTATTCATTGTGTGTTCAGTATTTATTCAGTGTGTGTTCAGTGTTTATTCAGTGTGTGTTCAGTGTTTATTTAGTGTGTTCAGTGTTTATTCAGTGTGTTCAGTGTTTACAGTGTTTATTTAGTGTGTTCAGTATTTATTCAGTGTGTTCAGTGTTTATTCAGTGTGTTCAGTGTTTATTCAGTGTGTTCAGTGTTTATTCAGTGTGTTCAGTGTTTATTCAGTGTGTTCAGTGTTTACAGTGTTTATTTAGTGTGTTCAGTATTTATTCAGTGTGTTCAGTGTTTATTCAGTGTGTTCAATGTTTATTCAATGTGTGTTCAGTATTTATTATTGTTTCTTCAGTGTGTTCAGTGTTTATTTAGTGTCTTAAGTGTGTTGAGTATTTATTCAGTGTGTTCAGTATTTATTTAGTGTGTTCAGTATTTAGTCACTGTGTTCAGTGTTTATTTAGTGTGTTCAGTGTTTATTCAGTGTGTTCAGTATTTATTCAGTGTGTGTTCAGTATTTATTCAGCGTTTATTCTGTGCTGTGTAGTGTGTGTTTGTAGTTGTGTGTGTTCGATATAAAATAAAAATAAATAGATTAATCCTAACCTCTGTGGCCTTTGATATATTCATTCTAGGTAGTAGTCATTCTTGAAAACTGTTATTTTATACATTGTGTATTTTATGTTATATATTATAATATTATATTATTTGTATTAGTTTTAAAATATATTTTATAATATATTATTCTCTTATACCATATTTTTTTAGTATTTCAAGAAGCACCACAGTCTTGCGAATGCAGTAAATCCCCTGGTAAATCAACACTGACATCAGCTGCTGTGCCTGTTTATAGAAAACTTTCAGTTTGAGGACTTCATTACTGCTAGCTTTCATCTTTTTCCACCAACTTGACCCAATTTAATCAGATGTAATTGTTACCAAAAAAAAAACCTTGCTAAACATTATTCCCTCTATAAAAATCCTCTCTAAACTTATTTTCATCCTGCCCAGTTAAAAACATGTAATGAAACCATGTATCCTGTTTACAATAACTTAAATTAGCTTGAATTCTGATTGCAATACAACCAAATATACTGCAGTTGCTGGAATATTTAACATAGTGTAGAGATAAATTTGACATAATGTTAATTCACTATACAAGTACAGTACGTGACCAGGATGTGAAAATATAGCACAGCACATTTTGACCTTGACCTGTGATTTTCAGCAGTGTGCTTATTGAAACACAGTGTTCAGCTTGGAGAATTACTCAATTGTGTAAAAGCCACATGACACTCTCAGTGAACTTTGAACACATATGCCATCACAAATACAGTGCAAACACGTGGTCACAAGGTGATTCAAATAAACAACCTGTAGAGATGTGTAGCAAGGAGGAGAGGAAGAGGTGGTGTGATGAATGGTGACAGAAAAATGCAAAGACAGATAGTGTGTTTGACAGGAAAACAGAAAACTGCAGAAAAAGAAGCAGATAGTGATAAGGAAAGGAAAGAAACAGGATAAAGTGTGTTTGTCTGTGAGCAGGGGTTGAGTGGACAGAGATAAAGCACATTCAGGCAGTTTCACATTGAATAAAGATTCCAGGAGAATGTGTCACCTTGTTTTTAATCTCACTAGTTAACTCTCTCTATATGTGAACTGACTATTAACCACATTGTGGAACAAATGCTACAGGACTTCCAATACAGGGTAATAATCATTATTTTAAACATAAAATTAAAATCTTCTTATGGTTGGCTAGACTGAGACCACTGATCACTTTAGCTGGCACAGAAACTGTGTCCAGCTGTCGACTGTTCATCTGGTCAATCAGGAATTTCCCTGGTGGGTTGGTCTGCTTCTTTTTCACAGAGATGTTGTATTGCCTATACAGTAGGACTAATAAGCTTCAGCGACACAGCTCGTACAACCTTTTAATAGCAGTGAGGGCTTTTGCCATCAAAACTGCAAAGTAGCTGAAACTCTGAGCCTGCAAACTGTGCAAAAATGACTACAGCTTGAAATAATAACAGTACAACTCACTGAAACCATATCTTAGTGTGCTCTTGTCAGTATAATCTGTAGATGCTCTAGTTGCAATTTTTTCAGTGTGTCTGATAATAAATTTATTAAAATAAAAGAAATAAAGAATCAGTTGAATTCTTTCTTTCAGTGCACATTAATATGAGGAGGTAAATAAAACAACATTTTAATGTGTGCCTTTGCTGCTATTATGTCAACATGTCCATGTGAAGTTTTCATTTTTATACAACCTTCAGATGTTTTATTCTATATATATATATATATATATATATATATATATATATATATATATATATATATATATATATATGTATATCTTGTTTTGAAGCAGGCATGTCATTACATTATCAAAAATAGAGAGAATTCCCTTATTTAAAATACAAACCAACCTAGAACTTTGATTAAAACCCTAAATCACTAAATTAGATGTGTCAAATGTGTTCACTTATTAAAGAAAAATAAGATAAGGTTACACCGTAGCTTGTTATGAGACTGGAGAATTCATTACAACTGAGCTCGTTAAGAGTCAGCACTGATGTCATTCTGGCCACTCTTTATGTAACACACACACACACAAACTGAGAGGCTGTAAAATTATACAATGTGCTGGAAATGAACCTCAAACCAGTGCCCTACATACTGGCAGCTTTCCTTTTGTGCATGTGTGTGCACATTGCACAATACTTCTGCAAAGGTTAGGTCCCTCTGCTTTCCTGTTGCTTTAATATCCCAGTAAACACCTGTCAAATCAAGTAAATGTGTTTAATAAAACTGTAACATAATCCAACATGTTTATGATTAATAGTAGTCAATGCTTTTGCAACTTTTCCAATGGTAGCAACTGTTTTGTGCATTGTGAAACTTGAATGAATTCAAATTAAAAGAGCTTTGGAAATCATTCTGAAAACTGACACTATGAGGACTACTGAGGGCCTAATTTCACTTAAATGTATTGGCAGGTACTTTCTTTTTAGTGCTACATGTGTTCAAGATTTCAGAAATGGTGCATTTTATAGTTTCAAAGTATGATTATGGGTCATTAATGGGCTAAACTAAATTTAAAACCCATGTGGGAGACTATTCTGTTACCTTCTGACAAAATATTCCATTGTATGATTATGTTACATAATGTTTTGGGTCATAAACAAAAACTGTCTGCTGGACCAAGACACATTACTTACCCCATGAAACTGAAGCTGAAACACTTTAAAGTTCTTCTCCTTGGCTTAGATATTTTGCCTTGTACCTCACTTAAAGTAAGACTCTTTGGATAAAGGCGTCTGTCAATTAACTAAATGTAATTGTAAACCTTTCTGCTGGTGTTTTCCCAGCAGAGTTCATTCACTTAGCAAAACAAGCTGTAATTTGTATGAGTCAGCATCCAGTCCACTCAGAGAGGAGAACAACAGCTGAGTAATATCATCAAACAACCTGGTGCTGCTTGAGTCACAGAGCAGCTGAACTATCCAGAACAAAGTCGGTCTTTTCACTGTGCACTAACTCTGTGTTGTCAGGTAGAGTAAAGCAGTTTGTTTTCAAACACACACACACACACACACACATACTGCCTCCAGCCACAAACCAAATGTCACACGACAGCCTTCAAAATAAAGCTCTTGCACAACCATGAGGGCCTGGAAGCAGAGAGTCTGTTTACAATGATCCAGTCTGAAGTTGGACGACTTTCTCCCTCCCTCTCTGAGTGTTTGTGTCTCTTCATGCCCCCCAAACATCGTCAGATCTTATCCCCTGCATCCTGATGTGAATCAGCTGAACGCAGCATGGTTGTTGAACGTGGTTATCACAAAGTGCGCTGTGCGATTCCAAAACATTAGTTCAGCCACGACAACATGAAATAACACAGTCACCCTGTGTCATTCAGCCTTTGTTGAGCTTAGGTTCAAGTTAATTTATAATAAATACTTCTTTGTATTTTTAACTTTGTTGGATAAATTAAAACCCACTCTTATTGAAATTTAAACCTTGGGTCTTGTATCTTACTAGTGGATCACTGATATAAAACATAAGTACATATTGTCCTTTACAGTACAGAACAAATACTCAAACACACCCAGATCCATGACTGAGCATCAGGCGTTAAAATCAACAAAACCCAGCAGCATTACCCCAAATATTCTTTATTTCTCAGGATATAAAACTTCTCTACAAACACTTTTTACTTTGACTGACATCCTCAGTTCTATAGAGAATTCAGTGTGAGCAGATTGCAGCAGCACATTATCTGCAGCAATGTTTTTACATGCAGGGAAAATGAAAACACGGTGATGTTTCTCACAGGCTGTGTGGCTTGGTTTCCTAAGACGAGTTCCCAGCTGGTTTCCAATGTGAGTGAGCCCTGGTGTGCTTTATCTGCCTTAGTAAAGCAATTACATGTCAAGAAAGAATGATTCTGTCCATTTTCCCAGGCTGGCTCCTCTTCATGGGCTTTGTGGGTTATTATTGTGAAATCGAGTATTTGGTCTCTGGTAAAATATAAAATGTCTTAAAATGAATTTAAGGCCATTTAACCACAAACAAAATCACAACACAAATTATTTTTATCATGTATGGATCTGGATGGCAAATTTCACTATCAGAAAACGATAAAGAAAAATCACATGGGAAAAAGTATAAAGGTCTGTAAGATCAGTTACAGCATACAACAATTAACAAGTCACAATGTCCCTACAGATAAGTGTTAGCAATTTGAATATAGTTGTCATAAGAATATTAAAACACCAAATAAATAAAAAACAGAGGTGCCACTGCCATTACACATTTTGTTATGGTTTAAACAAACGTACCCATCCAGATCCAAAACAGTAACTTTTCCATCTTAACTTCAACAAAACGGTAAAGTGGAAACCATCCGTCTATAGAAAAACACCAGCTCTCTCCTCTCTGACCGTCTTTATACACAATAGTTCACTTTCAGAGACCCATCTGTTCTACATTACAAAGTCAATCTTCTCTCACAGCACAAACTGTGGATCATTCACCTTATTCCAGCTCCGGACTAACAGTCAAGGTTTGAGGACGTGAAATAAAACTGTTCAGTTCACTACACTCAGGGATTTTACTGCGACCTCAATCCTCAGCACAGTATGACCAGGAGTTTATTAGAACAGGAGTTGGAGGTAACTAAATGACCAGGATTACTGCAGCTGACTTTCTGACTCAACTCTCCAGTGTGTTAATGTTAAACTACATTTTGGCACATAACTCATGAAGACTGCTCAGAATAAAGGTGCAAAGGTCGAATGTTTCTGGATGGTGGAAACTAGTAATTACGGTTATTCTGATATGATTCAGTTAGTAGGAGCTTCCTCACCTCCCAGTTTTTCATGTCTCTGACATGTTATTATATCAGTAAACACCGAAGGAGCTTGAAACTTTGGTGAACTTTGGGGGAAAACAAGTCAAAATGATTTCATTACAAAAAACTAATTGGCCCAGATTTCGATTTCTCTGTGTGCACCACGTGCTGCATGCAATGCAGTAAATTGCAAATGTAAAAGCAAAAGCACTGATTAAACCCCAAGAAATGCCAGCTATCATAAGGGCCTGCGTGACCTTTAGCCTACTTAAATGCACCACCAACCAAGGCTGCACACAAACAGCAAGACAAGCAACATATTATGCCTTTTCCAGAGTAGGAAACAATACATTTTCTATCATGAGTAAAACATCGACACAGTGAGTCCATTCAGCAACAGCTTCAGCAGAAAACTAGCAAACAGCTCCAGTAAAACACAGTCAGAGCTTCACACAGAGGCCGAAGGTCAACACGACCAAACGTTTCACATATTTGTCAGTGGGGTACATACTGGGATTAATGTACATCTTGTAGCCAGGTTGGTTCAGGTTGTATACATACATTTAATGGATAAACGAGTAGCTCTGATAACATGAGTAGTGATGGTTAAACATTTTCACAGATGTCTGTGTAAATGAACAAATCTAAATCAAGTACTAGTGATGCATTCACTGACAAAAAGAAAAAATGAAATTCAATGTCAGTGAAGATTCTCAGTCATCCAGGTGAGGTTACCTGATATTTGAGTCACGTTAACTTGTTTTGCTTCTTGTAAGTTTCACTTTTCACTCAAACATCTTGTTAGTTGGAAGTTAGGAAATCCCTAAATGTACCATTTACCACGGTTTCGTTTCATTAATTTTATTCATACAGAAAAAGCAACTTGGACGAGAAGTGAGACGTTTTGAACTAAAGAGAAACAAGCCCAGTGTCTGTGACTCAACTTCCAGAACACCATAGAAAATTGACTTTGAACTACACACTAGTTAATAACTAGAACAACAACAAGTGAGCATTTAAGGAAAAAACAGATTAAGATAACAGCTCCTCTTTCTCAGAATTATCAAGGCTTTGGCCCTGCAGCTAATCATGACCTAGAAGTCCTGTAATCACATGAGTTTGGTGGTAACAGAAGCTATTTTAGCTCTGAGCTAACACTTATTTGATGCTCGGAAAATGACATGTCCCGCTCCAGAGCAGAGTTATTGTTCACGTTTTAACCAATATTAACAGAACCTGGTGTGAATCAGGACAAAAGCAGCAGAATATTAGTTGTCAACTGAAATGCTGCTGTGCTGTCAGATAATCTTTAGATTTAAGAAATGCCTGAAAGTAAAGTTTTGTGTTTATGTCAGCTCAGTATGAATGATTCTGTTGTACTGAACCACAGCTGATCTGCTTCAATCATTGCAGACGTTTTCCCCTTGTGCTGCAGAGACTCTAATAATACAATGAACCATTCAGATGAATGCACTGTAGACAAATAGTTGCAAATGACTGGGGTTTTGGTCTAGCTTTACTAACTACAATATATAAAGGAGGGCGTGGAAGTTGAGTGCTTGGCAGTGGAGGTGGATGCAGAACTAAAGGAGCATACAGGAGACACAGGAAGGACAGAGGATTTCAGAAAGGCACTAATAAAACAGAGGATCATATTTTGGGAGAAGACAAGTTGGTTACTACTAAGAGATGATTTTACTGAATGTACACACGCACTGATAGGTAAAATCCCAGCTATGTTTACAGTGAGTGCGTTTTCTTGCAACAAAGCTGCACATCAAATAGCTGAGTGTGTAAATTTAATCACATACAGAGAACACTGTGAATTCTAATTCTGTTGAGTGCTCACACTTAAAGCTGTGTCTGGAAAGATAAATCAAACATGCATCAAGCCGTAGTATTATCTGAAACCCATACATAGATTTTGCCTGCCTTGCAACTTGCCACTTCCATGCTGATGTAAGTTACTGTTTACAATGTCCCTCCTTCTACTTAAGGTCAAGTGTTAACTATGCTACAGTGGTTCAGATTTTAATTTAACTGAACCACATTGATTGATTTTTCACAATCTCCAATCAGACACTAACTATCTCTACTCACAGGTGTTGTCCATGAAGCCGGTTTATTCGTCTGTGCCATAAACGTCCATTGTTGTCCAAAAGCAATAAAAACAGAGAAACCACTCCACTGGATCAAGGCTAATTATTGTTGGTGTAGAAAACACTAGATGAAGATGAGGATGATAAAGTGATAAATCACTAATGGCTGATTTAAACCACTGATTCCTAATTCAGTGTTAGATATGTTTTCATTTGAAATCTTTGGTAATTTTGCTTCAATAAAAACATACATGTGTTAATTTTGTGCAACAAAACTATATTAACCTCATGGAGAGGATGTTGGTATTTCTTGTTCCAATGTGTATGAGCCTCACCAAACTGATTCTGGACCAAAGAGTGACAGGACACTAAAACCAAGCAGATATAACTCCATAAACAGACCGAGACTACAGGTACAGTATGTACACCAAATAAAGTAAGAACAACAAAGAGCCCAGTTATAAAAAGCAACTCTAAAATGAACCACAGGCTGATCTGTTTAATAATTCTGGACTTGTTTGTTTAGTGATTAAATGATCAAGTCGAGTCAGAAAATTCAGCTCCTATGCAAATTAGGATCTATTTCAGTTTGTAGTTATTTCTGATCATGTCGACTAGAAACCAGATTAACCAGATTAAAAAAATAGGAAAAATGTCTAAATGTAGCTGCAGTTTCATTTAGGTCACCAACAATAACAGGATGCATAACAAAGCTACACAAAACCATTGAAATTAATGTGTCACAGACTCAAAAGCAAAAGTTTCTAATCTGTTCAAATGGGGATCGGTCTAAACAACGTCACCACATCCACCATGACATGTAGAGGGACTGGTTCATACCAGTTTAATTCCAGGAGGGGCACAGGCAGCTGCTCCTGCTGGAGGGAGACTAAAACCAGGCTAGAAAAAGGCCAGATAAGCACCAAGAGCCACGGTTCATTCTTGGAAAAAGATCAATTTCTGCTAAACCAGGCTGAGCTCAGTAGTAAATCTCATCCATCACAAGACTAAAACTCCTCTTTTTAGATCCATCACAGTCTTCCTTTGGTTCTCAGTGACTTTCCAGTCAAGCTCCTGCTCAACATTAGGCTCCATTAGACAGAAACCAGAGTCCAGACAGAACTCAAACACATCAGAATCCACATCAAGATCAAGTCAACAGAGGATCTGAATCTCAGGAGTCGGACTGACAGCAGACTGCAGGTCTGCACTAGGCCACACAGCAGTATCTTTTCCACCATGACTTCGACAGACTCTTCATCTTGTCTGGTGTCTGCCTTTGCTTTTTCCGTCGTTTTTGCTTCCCTCTCAGGTGCTTATGGGAGCTGTAGTTCTGCAGGCTGGCCAGTATGGCTGTGTCAAACACTTCCTTAAGATTTTTTTGGGTCAGTGAGGAGCACTCCATGTAGGCCACAGCTCCAATCTCCATCGCACAGCGCCGAGCGTCCACTGGGTCAACAGGCTGCTCCCGGTACTTATTCAGGTCAATGAGAACCTGAAGACAGGGACAGCACTGTGTTATTTCAATATTAATCAAAGAGTAGTCCAGAATAATGTTTTAATGGGCAACTAAAATATAATAAAATAAATTAAAATCATACGTGAGGCAAAATCCGTCTCATTTGTTTACATGATGTAGTGATTTTTATACTTGTTAAACAATGACCAAACCTTGACATCGTCTCTGAGGTCGCACTGCGTCCCAACGAGGACGAGCGGAGCCAAGGGTGCATGTTTCCGGATCTCTGGGACCCACTTCTCAGGGACGTTCTGAAAAGAGGCAGGACTGACGACACTGAAGCACAGCAGGAAGACATCGGCACTGGTGTAACACAAAGGACGCAGCTTGTCAAACTCATCCTGCAGAGGTCAGAAGAGATCGAGAGATCGTGTTGAAGACAATGAGATAAACCAGATAATGCTTTTAAAGGCGTTTGGGTCAACAAGAGGAGAAGAGACGCCTGCAGCACAGCATGTAGTCACTAAAGCATCCTGTCCGTCCTATCTGTTCAGGAATAATTAGAGAGGGGACTGGGAGAGAAGAGGAAAAGAGGGAGGAGGAGCAAAGGTTGATATCATAATAAGTTCAAGGAGAAGGAATTTAGTCCCAGAAGAGTGGGAAAATAATCTGAGATCTTTCTTCCTCTTCGTTTTTAATCCAGCAGTATTGAGACGATAAAATCTGAAGATCTAACTTTCCTCCATCTCGCTGTGATCTTCCCATTCATTCTTCCCATTCATCTGAGAACACAGTATTACAGTGGAACAGGAGGAGGAGGAGGATTTCTTTCACAGCTTCCTGGTCTAAGCTCTAGCAAACACTTCCTCCTGCAGTGCTGACATGAAACATCATCTCCTGTCTGCCAGTTAGATCATTTTTCCTAGGAAAGATCTGTCAGATACAAACGGGTAGATTCCCAGACAGAGACGCAGACAAACACTTTTACTGAGATATGCATCGTGTTTTGTCTCCTCTGAGTTATCCATAAAACCAAGTTTAAAAGGTACACCATGAAACTGCATAGAGGAATTTAGTGACATAATCAAATCAATCAAATCTGTCCTTTAAGTGGCTAAACTTTCATTCAACTTAATATCTTTTTGTGGTTCTGTCATCATTAAAAAGCTTGTTTCACTATTAGAATAGAAAGAAATAACCAATCAGGAAATGCTGCTGCTACCGAGGTGTGTAGATCACTGACCTGTCCAGCTGTGTCACAGAGCTGTAGTTTGACTGGCTGTCCATCCACTGACACCACCGCTGCACACACACACACACAAAATAAGGTCAATAATAGTGTATCTCTCTCCTGAAAAGGTAAATATTAAAGGTCTACATGGTCAAAACGTTCTGACACAGTCTTAAAGCTAACTGTGTTAACTAACCAAAGTTCACATGGTGAAGAAAAGATTCAATCATCATGATGATGATGTGGAATAATCAAGCTTCTGATAAAGTAACTGCTACAGTGGCATTAAAAGGTATTGACACTGGTTTTCTGCGTAACACCACATATAGTGTTGTGTGTTCACTCCCAAACATATAAACCAACATGAAGACACCTTCCCAGCAGTGAAGTACGGTGGAGGGAGCATTAGCTTAGCTGCCTCTGGACCTGGACAGGTTTCTATCATGGACAGGAAAATGAATTCTCAGGTTTATCAAGATGTCCAACAGGATAATATCAGGGTTATTTATAGGGATGAGGACCCCAGATGTTGCAAGTATGTTTACTCAGGGACACAACATCCCCCTTTGGAGTCAAAAGGTCAGAGTTCGACCTCAACCCAACAGAGATCCTGTGGAGCTGTTCAGACCAGACCAACTTAAAATATGTCAGTTCTGTGAGGAAGACGGGTCCAAAGTTCCTCCAGGAGGTGGTGCAGGGCTGATCCACAGCTACAGGAGGAGTTTGTCTGAGATTATTGCTGCCAAAGGTGGTTCCACCTGCTGTCATTACCTTTCCCACCGTCACTGTGTGTGTTTAATGGGTGTGTTCAATAAAAACATCCACACTGTTTGTGTTTTATCAGCAGAAATATTGTGTTTGTTGTCATCTGTGACTTTGAGGAAGCTCAGACCACATTTCATTAATCATGTCATTACTTCACTGTAAATAGAAAAACAGTCTTTATGATTTTATTTCTTATTTATTCAGCTCTGATCAAACTTGATGATAAATATCTATTAACTCACTTTATAAAATGATAAATAACATTTATTTACCTGAAAAGTTGTCAAACGCCGTCGGGACGTACTCGGTGGGATACCCGTTGGTGGTGTAGCTGACCACCAGGCTGGTCTTCCCCACAGCTCCGTCCCCCACCAGCACACACTTCACCCACCGGTCCGCCGCTCCAGCCCCGGACCGCCGCGTCCTGCCGGAGCTCGCGTCCCGGCTCCGGACCCTCCTCGGCGGGACAGGCGGAGCAGGGGACACCGGCGCCGGCTTGTAGCCCCCATCGCCCCGCGGCGGCATCTGGCAGGGAGAGGAAGGTGACATGTCCCGGTTCGGAGAGTCAACCCCGGCTGTGGTTCGGTCCGGTTTTCACGTCCATAGTCCCGTTCGGTTCCGAGTCGCTGGTCAACTGAACTATGCCGTCGCTGCTGGCCGCTTCCTTCTCGTTTTCATGGTTCAAGTACAAAAACTTGGACCTTTTCTCACTCCACACAGTCCAGAACTGAGCCCGTGCCCCAGTCGACCTTCATGGTGTCTTTAAACATCAATTAAAATCCAATTAACAGTGCGGTGCTTCAATTAAGACCAGTTTACCGTCAGTCAGTCCGAGTCCGTCCGGGATGAAGCGGACGGAGCAGAGACCCCCCCCACATGACATCACGGTGTGTGTGTGAGTGTGTGTGTGTGTGTGTGTGTGTGTGTGTGTGTGTGTGTGTGTGTGTGTGTGTGTGTGTGTGTGTGTGTGTGTGTGTGTTCTTTATGGGAACAAAAACACAAGTCCTCATCAGGTGAATCATCACATTTTAGGGTCGAAGGTTAAAAGTAGGTAAAGACAAATTTAAAGTTTGTGGTTTGGATAAATATCTAGGAAATAAGTATAAGTCAGCTGTTTTATCCTCTGACGTGATGTTTATTTTACCCTTATTTGTCTATTTAGTATAAAACTTGTATCATCCTTATTATACTTAAGACTTTTACAGTTTTTATTTCATTTTAATATTTATCTTTTTCACCCTCAGTTTTTCTTTATCCGTTTTGACCGTATATGATGTGACATAAATGATATGATTGTATTGACATTCTTATAATTGCTATTAATAATAGTTTTCAATTATAGCTGAAATTATATTTCTAAGTAATTCTAATTATATTTCTTTAAATAAATCACAAATCCTAAAGTTGCTTAACCAGTAAACTGTACGATGCTTACTATGTCCTTGTTAATTAAACTATAATATTAAAACAAAATGATTAGTACCTCATCACTGTGGTTGATACAGTAAAGTACTGAAGTAGGTTTATTTAGTGTATTTTAATTGTATTTTGTTGTGAAATAGGACATTTGCGCCATCTAACGGCGTGAATGACGATTATTAATAAAACATAATTCAAATCTTCAAAAACTTAAAATAAACATAACACATTAAATCTCTTAGAGTTTCACAAGCTATTAAATCACAGTTTAACCTTTTAAATGTAAATTTAGACATTTCTACAGTGACAGCTGCGGGAGAGCGGAACCAAACATCAGCGGCCTGTGTTTCCTCTACTACATGTTTCAGAACCGGACCAATGTTTCATGTGTTGTGTTGAACGGTCTTCGATTATTCTGGACAGTTGTTAACAACGTGTTTGTTAGACAGGTGAATGTCCCGCGATACAAACATGTCCTCGGCGGAGGTGGTTCTCGGTTTCCTGGAGGAGGCGGAACCGTGGCGGCTTCGGTCTCCGCAGTTCCCCAGTAAAGTCGGGGGGAAGCCGGCGTGGCTCAGCCAGAGAGGCCTGCCTTCCCTGCCGGGGCTCGAGTGTGAGATATGCCGCCTTCCTATGGCCTTTTTGCTGCAGGTTAGTGAACAGCTGGTCCTGAGATGGACGTAACGTCTCTGTTCTTAATGAATACGGGTTCCCTGTAAACGTGGAGCCCAGTTTAAAACTGCAGCTGCACCAGAAACTATAATAATAGAACAACTGTGCTTCAGTAGGAAGAAGTGTGGGGTCAACACCAGCCTTCTTCGTAGTAAACATCATCTTTGGACTCCTGCTCCGGATTAATGAAAGCTTTCCATCTGTGCTGCAGGTTTACGCCCCGATATCAGGTCAGGACTCAAGTTTCCACAGAACTCTGTTCCTGTTCTGCTGCAGAACCCCTGAGTGCTACACACGAAACGACAGTCGCTGTATGAAAGGTATTTACTGTTTATTCATCATCTGTCATCTTTACACTCAAGTAGAATACACTGTTTGGTCTTTGTTCTTGATTAAACAAGCCAAGGAAAAGAACTTTAAAGTAATTAAAGTGGTACATCGTTCCACCATCGTAGAACCACAGAGCTGAAACGTTTAGCCTGGGATCTTGTGGTGAGGTGAGGGGACCACCTGGATGGAGAGTTCAGGTAAGCCGGTGCTGTTGAGTTGCCCACTTTGTACGTAAGTGTCAGAGCTTTGAACCTGATGCAGCAGCTGCAGGAAGCCAGTGCTGAGATCTGAAGGGTTGTGGAACCTGTGTTCTTTCGGATTTATCACAAATGAGACGTGCTGCTGCATTTTTGGATCATCTGGTGCAGATGCAGTAATCAAGGCGGGATATGACCAGAGCCTGGATAAGAAGTTGTGTTGTGTTGTTTACAACAACGTTCATTGGTTTTAGATTCTCAAGTGTGATTTTCACTTTAATATGTGTGATAAATTTCCCTCATTGCTTCTTTGGACCATTTGTTTGATTGTTTTCAGCAGGATTTGGTACGTTTGTCAGGTTTTCTGATAGATTCTGTCTTTTTGTTTTTTCCTTTCAGTTTTCAGAAGTCAGCTTCCGAGGAAGAATGACTTCTACCCATATGATCCTCCCCCAGGTGTGTGCCTTTGCTGCATTGTTTAAAATATAAAAATCTTCATGCGTGAATATAGTAGTTTAGTCTGAATCTGCTGCAGTTAATTCACACACAGCTCAGAATCAGTTTCTTTGACTAATCATCTGGTAGAAATCAACAGTTTTCATCCTCTTTAGATCTCAACTGATGTTTTTTGCATGATTTCCTATGGTTTTAAATTTGTATTTGTGCTTTAACAATAGCTGTCAATACACCATTGGTATATTACCTTGCATTTAAATTATTTACTTATTCCAGGGTTTGTGAAATTTAATTTACAACAAAAGTGCAGATAAAATGATTCTCGCAGGACATGTGCACTGATTCTTTTTTTTTTTTTCTGTGTTTTCTTTCTTCAGACGATGAACCCCCCAGCGACCCCAATCAGAACGAGAGTGTGTTGCCGGTCTCTGGAATTAAACTGTGCTGGGTGTGTGGTTGTCCTGGCAACAAAGCCTGCTCCCGCTGCCACATTGTGACCTACTGTGGAAAACACCACCAGACCCTCCACTGGAAACACACACACAAGAAGGAGTGTTGCAGCCAAGGTGTGTGTTGTACCGAGATGGTTAATGAAGTTAAGCTTGTCACACGGATGAAGTAACCGCTCTTCTCTGTCTGTATAGAAGCATCTATTGCCACAACATCACCCTTCCTCTTGCCTGAGTCTGAGCTGGTCACTGAACCTGAAGAGGACGACGAGGGGAATGAGGAGGATGCTGAAGAAGCAGAGGAGGACAGCACTCAAAGGGGTGTAGATTGTCCCTCTTTAGCAGACAGTAGGTTAAATATGATATCATACAAAAAACAAAACAGGAGAAACATTTTTCAATTTATGAATTTCTGAGTCAATAATTAACCTTCTAAACCATTTGACTTCCTGTTCTCCAGCCCTGGCAGAGACAGACTTGGAGGAGATGGCTCTGCACGAGACTGAGGACAACAAAGTGTTCCAGCGATTTAAAAAGAGAATTTCACCAGAACCACACCAGGTGAAAAGAACACACCGTTACAGAACAGAGACAGTCTTCAAATGTGGATCTACACTCTGTACTCATGCCTGTGTCTTGTGACGTTTAGGTGGTGCGTTACAGTCGAGGCGGCTCTCCCTTGTGGGTCTCTTCTCAGCACATCCCTTCAGATCAGGATATCCCACCATGCACCTGTGGTGCCAAGAGGGTTTTTGAGTTTCAGGTAATCATTCTTGACCCTCATACCGTCAGAGTTCTTTAAATGCTGTTTGACCAGTGATACAAAGCGATTGTATAGAATAATTACAGAAACACTAAAATTGAGAAAGGTATTGAAACAATGGAAACGTTTTAAAAACAACCCAGAGTGCTGGATTACACACGTGTCTGTGTTACTTCACACCGGTTGAACTGTGTTTATCAGCAGCAGCTCAGTGCATGTGATAATCATGTTGTCTCTGCAGGTGATGCCCCAGCTGTTAAACAGTCTGTGCGTGGACTCGACAGGAGCCAGTATCGACTGGGGGACAGTGGCTGTCTACACCTGCTCTGACAGCTGTAACCATGACGACCAGTACTGCCCCGAGGTCATCTGGAAACAGGACTTCAGCTCAGATCAGCACTCACAGAGTAAACAATCATGATGTCTGTCTGCTGCTGAGCAGACTTTAGGACATGCTGAAGAAAACGTGCAGAAGTGGTTTTAACTGGACTGGACATGTGATGCTGCTCTTGTGTTTTCACACAGATCAGATGAAAAAAGATCAAACTGCTCTGAGATGATCAATTCCTAACCCTATGTGGTTCGTAGACTATGATGCTTTTCAGCACTACATACTGTTTAGACAGTAGGTATACTGTAGCTGATGGCTGAATAAAATATGTATATGCTTGTGCCTTATTACATATTAAAGTTGTAAACAGAGTTGTCTGTTGATTTTCTGCATAAAGCACAAGTAAAATTTGCAGGTTTTAACTCTAGGTTTCTGCAGGTTCTGCAAAAGTCAAATTTAAGACTTATAAGACCCGTTTTAGACCAATTTAAAAACATCTTATATCTAAGTATAGTATTCATGTTGAATAAAAATAAAAAGCAGGGAAACTACACTGTTTTTGACCAACATGGAAATAAGATTAATCAAATATAAAGAATTAAATTTTAAATTTAAATTTCAGAATTTATTAATGTATTTGCAATACAAACAATGTCTGCAATGTATTTTGTATCAGTTATAAAACCTGCTTTTAAATTTGGAGTGGTATTCTATGTCCAGTGGTGCAACAAATTTATCAGTGTTCACTGGATGATCTTTTAGAGTAAGACACCAAAATGTTCTTATAGTGAAAGAAGCAGCTTTAACAAGAAAGTCAGTATTTACATATTTATTAATGCACATGGCAGCACATTAACAATTTCAGGGGAAGCAGAATTACATTTAGTTGTGATGGGACTTCCTGCTTTTCTGTCTACCTGCTGCCAAGCGAAGAATCACAGAAAAATATGAATAAATACTACAAGTAGTTCAATGATAGTTTGTCATCTCTGCTGCCATCCTGTTGTTAAATAGCAGAAACAAAGACGATGACACTGACTAGGGAGGGAAAAAAAAAAATCACTGAACTGAAAATTGTGAATTGGTAATTGCTGAAGTTTTGTTGTCAAGTTGAAATCTCCTGACACACAAGCACACCCTGAAGTGCACACATTAGCCACCTCAAAAGAAATGTTCAAATTTAGTTTTGAATGGCAAAAAAACATTACATAAAAATGGCCACATGATGCATAGTTAATCTGCCGTCATACTATCTTTTAGTGCTACTGAACTTAAGATGCAGATTGTTGCGGAGCATCACCTTTTTCAAAGCTGAACTCTTCATTACAGCTGAAATAAAATATATAGATATATAAAAATAACCATCAAAACACTTCTTTCAGAAATAACAATGTAAACTGTTTCCATACAAAATTATTTTTGGACTGACTATTCGTGCCAGAAACTAAGTGACATAAACCTTGAAGAACGAACCAACAACTTCCACGCCAGGATTTGGATCACTTCAGTTTATCTGCTGTCAATTTAAAGTTTAAGAGCTTCCGTTACTTCTTAACAGACTGGACCACATGTCTCTGAATTTAGACTGAAATCAACAAGCTGGGCCCAGAAGAAGATAAAACTCCTAGCAGACTGATTTGGAGTTACCAACTTTAGCAAATACTGTAATAGGAATGTGAGGCAGACAGACCCAAACACGTCTTTGTAGAACCGGAGGACTGAGCGGACAATTAATAAAAACGCAATGTACAAAACTATTTAAAACTGCGCAAAAATAAAAACAGCAACAGTCCCAGTCAGACTGCTCTGGTAACTCTCTCTTACAATCATTTTTACATTTTCTTACAGTCTTATGTACAATCAGGGATGTGACTGAGATTGGGACCAACAAAGCCTGAAAACTAAAAGAACAGGGAGTTTTAAAATGCTTTAAAAAAAAAAAAAAACTACTTTTTCCAAATCAAATTACATTTAAAAGTGACATTCACACCCCTGAACAACAGCCCTTACAACAGTCCACTTGCAGAGGTTGATATTAAAATGACATTAAAAAAAAACAAAAAAAACATGGGGGAGCTACAGGTTCTACGTTGTCTTGCGGAAGCCTTTCAGGATGGGGTAAATGTTCTCAAATGCTTCGTAGATCTCTGCTCTCACCTTGGCGCCTTAAAAACAAACATAATTAACTACGTCAATATCCATCCAAGACTACTGTACTTAAAGTTCTATTTCACACACACTTCTGAGTTTTAACAAAGACACTATTTAAAATTGTGGATGAACTGAGCCTGTGCTATAACCTCCACTGCATCACATGTAAAAATGTCACAGACAGTAGAAAAGATAAATTTAACTACAGTGTCTGTAATAGAGAATATGAAGTCACACTGTTTTGGATGTGGGGGAATGGTTGATGCTGAAGTTAAAACAATATATTATATATATTTTGCTAAAAAAGTTTCTTAAATCATTCACATTTGATGAGAAAAAGAATAAGAAGCAGATGACAAGGAGAGAAATAGAAATATGCAGGGTAATTTAATCTATCTGTGATCTACCAATAATACATGCACAATAAGCCAATATCACACCTTCTGCTCTGATTAACTACTCATGAGTTCATTGGAGCAGAGAAGCAGAGATGAACTGGTCTTACCTGTAAGTACAACTTTGCCAGAAACGAAGATGAGCAGGACGATTCTGGGTTTGATCATCCTGTAAATCAGTCCTGGAAACAGCTCCGGCTCATAGCTGCAACACACAAGTCACTTTATTTTAGCAAGTTAACAGCTTCATCGTTCACAACAGATTTCACACAATTTACAAATAAGTTTTTAAAAAGTAATACAAATCAACTTATTGGCAGTTTTTGCAAAAGGTGATTTCCCTTCTAAATACTTCACATTTTATTGTATTGATTTTACTGAAGCAATTATTAGAGGTCAAGGAAATGAAAGTATCCAGAATGTCACAAGAAGCAATGATTAGAGAAACATACAAAAATAACCTGGCACACTTATCTTCAGTCCTCAAGGTTAAAGCCAGCTAAAACATGTGCACTGTAGCGTTTGTATTAACACCAACAGGCTGCGAGTTTGACACACAGCTTTTAGTCGTACACAACATTAAAGAAACAGGAGTTACCTGCTGAACTGTTGATGTGTGAGGACTAATCCCTCAAGCCGAATAGGAAACTTCACATCACAGCTGCCCACCATGTTCTGAATCTTGAAGTCCAGGAACTTGGCAGGAAACCCAAGCTTCTGCACCACACGAGCGTACTTTCTGGCTGCTAACCTCGACTGCTCCTCACTGGTGAGAAGGAGAGTTAAAGAATGTTTATTTCACTAAACATACAACTATATAACTGAAAAGGTGAGTAAGTAAACTATATTCTAACCTTTTAGCTCCAGTGCAGACCATTTTCCCAGAGCTGAAGATGAGGGCAGTAGTCCTCGGTTCTCGTATTCTCATGATGACCGCAGCAAAACGCTAAAAGGATGTAAGAGATGCGTCTTCTTTTTTAGAGACAAGCTATAGCTATCATTTTAGGTATGTAAGCTGTTTAGCATAAATATATTCAGTATATTTTAGGGCAAATATTCATCTTAAGTTTAGCTTTGTTAAGAAGAAGCGGAAATTTTGATGTATTGAAGAAGAAAAAAAAAAAACAAGTAGAGAAAACATCTAAGGAGACTGATGAAACCACTAAAACTGGGTTAAGAACTGTCCAATGGAAGAAGGTCATGTGGTCTGATGAGTCCAGATTTACCCTGTTCCAGAGTGATGGGAGCATCAGGGTAAGAAGAGTCTAGTGCCTAGTGCCTAACTTACAAGTCTGTGGAGGCAGTGCTATCATCTGGGGTTGCTACAGTCGGAATGAGGTCAGCTGATGACCTGAATATACTAAATGACCGTGAACTGATTTTTATCCATAACGGCACAAACATATTCCAAGATAACAAAGACAGGATTCATTGGGCTCAAATTGTGGAAGAGTGGTTCAGGGAGTATAGCACATCATTTTAAAACATGGATTGGCCACCACAGAGTCCAGACCTTAACCCCGTTGAGAATCTTTGGGATGTGCTGGAGAAGACTTTGTGCTGCAGTCCAACACTTGCATCATCAATACAAGATCTTGGTGAAAAATTAATGCAGCTCTGGACGAGAATAAATGTCGTGACATTGCAGAAGCTTATTTAAAAAATGAGGCCACAGTGAATGTGTGCTGTAATCAAAGCTAAAGGCGGACTAACAATATATTAGAGTGTGTGACTTTTTTTGGACGGGCAGTTTATGTGTCTCACCTTTGGGTTGTACTCTGCGTTCCTGGCTCTCAGGGCGATGGTCTTCAAGTCCAATTTACAGCCCAGATTTACAGTAGATACGATGTTTCTGATAGAGAGAACATAGAAAACATTTAAAGTCATAGCTCAGAATAAACCTCAATGTTGTGGAAATAAAGGTGATGTTAATTAAAAAAACATAACCAAGCAGAAATGAACACTATGACACCCTAGGGTAGTCTGTAAAATCTAAAATAAATTTATGTTTGAATCTGAATAAATATCAATTAATCTAGTGCTTACATACGTTTCCCTATATGAATCTCAGACTGTTACTGCTGTCAAATGTCTTAAATGAGGTCAAACTTACTGAAGCTGTGGTACTATTCCAGAGCTCTCTGAGGCTGGTGTGGCCGGCGTGATAGGGGTCATGGGGGTTAGTGGGGTGGTAGCAGGGTACAGAGGAGTGTTCCCTGGTAGTGCTGTGGTGGTAGAGCCAACTGGCTGGGAATGGAAAAGCTGAGGGGTCTGCCCTGACGTCCCTGGAAGGACTGGAGAGCAAAGACATTTAGAAGATAGAAGACCAGTTCCAGCAATGAGTATACTGTACCATTCTTTATGAGGGTGGTAATGGATAAAGCAATGAGACAGAACTGATTGAAGTACAATAGCAAGAAAAATTAACAGCACTGTTTGCAATTTCCTAAGTTTCAGCTTGAACTGGCCATTGAAAGTGAACTGTACTGTAAATATCACAACAAAAGTTCCATGCTGATAAAACAAACTGTCATGAAGTTTAATCATTTTACAGAGCACTCTCACAAAACCTACAGGGTGATAGTGGAAATAGTAACTGACTCAGCTCAGATGACGTTAAGTGGTGCAGAAGGACAAGTACCCCAAACATCAAGTAAATCTACTACAGAAAACTCCATTTTGGAGTTGCCCAGTTAGAGCCCAGACCTCAACCCAACAAAGACATTGTGCAAGTCTAATCGACAGCTAGTGCTTGCTTGAGTTTATTGCTGCCAAAGGTAGCTAAACTTTTTAAAACACTTTCAGTTACTTTTTCTACCATCACTCTGTATGTTTTATGGGTGTGTTTATTGGAAACGTGATTAATCAGCTTACAAATATTGTGTTTGCTTATATTTGTGACTTTGGAGAAGTTCACGTCACATTTCATGTCCAATTTATGCAGAAAACCAGAGAAGTCCAAAGAGTGCCATTACTTTTTCTTGCGACTGTACCTGCATTGGCTTGCTGTGCTTGTTGTTGTTGCTGCTGCTGCTGCTGCTGTTGCCTCTGTTGTTCCTCCAATATAGACAGACTGTTGGTGTTTTGGATTGGCTGGGGTGTCAGGCCTGTGCCATATGGCATCATGGGACTAAACATTTGCAAGCCTGGAGTCATGGCACCCTGTACAAGAAAGCATGACCAAAAAAAAAACAAGTCAGAATCAACCAGAGAAGTCCCAATAATACTGACAAAACTGCAAAAGTTTTTCTGTTTACATGAATGAAAAGAAATTCTATTTGCAACATACAAGTTTTGTTTAAAAGCCAACTAATGATTTAAGGTTTAAAAAGTTGGCTGCACAGCTAGTTTTCACTAGTGAAAGTAAAGATATTACTGTGTTGGGGCCTGAAAACACTAGAGGCAGACGTTTAAGTTATTGTCTAGCTGCACCTATTTTACTGACTCTCATTTTAGAGAATAAATATCAAATAATACGTGCATATACTTTTTTTATAGGAATTAGCTAAATTAACACCGACATTATGCCACAGAATGTAATTATCAATATAGCTGCATGATTGCATGATTCCATTTTTCCCATCTACCAGGAAGATGCCAACTTCCTGAAGATGGCCTAAAAAATATGTCATCCCTGTGCCTCTCTATTTGCAGTAATAAACCACAATACTGAAGCTGCAGGATGTCAGCTTATGTGAAGCAGAACCAAACTGAGAATGTGTGTCTGCTGGTCGCCCTGGTTCAAGGGTGAGTGTGTTTTAAAATACTTGAAAGCTTCGTTACCGAAGGGGAGGAAATCCCCTGGAAGGATTGTATACTGTTGTTCTGGTCCATCTCTTCGACACGTTAGTTCACTGCCACCCAAAAGCAGGCAGTAACAGAGAACGGAGAACTTCAGACAGTGGGTGCCTTAAAGCTGCGCGTCCAGGTTCTTGAGGAGTAGAAACGACCACAGTCAACTGTACTCTGCAAAGCCGACCTGCTCGTTTGTATCTGGCAGATATGTCCTGAAAGAAGAATAAAACCAAACCTCATGTCTTCAATTACTAACCGTAATTATTTATATCATAAAGTTACAGATTACATGAAACTGCAGCTGCAGCGGTGGCGCGAACACACACATCTTACTACCGCACCACATTTAGCTAGCTTTAATGTTGCTTAACGTTTTTTTTTTTTCTTAGCTCATTCATTTTAATTTATTTTGTAGTGTTTCTAAAAGGTCTGGGGTGTAAAACACAAGTGATAAATGTATGTATGCCCTGGTAATCGTCCCGTGGGGCGTCTTGAAGCCTCCAACATGTCACATATCAACACACAGGATAGCTGCTGAAGTTAGCTGCGAAGCTAATATTAGCCACACTAGCTAACACAACGTTGTAGCCACAGTGAAAGCGGTGGCTTTATCCCTTAAAGCAAGTGCAATTAACTTTGCGATTTAACAATGCAACGCAATACACTCCCTGTCAACTTACCCTATCGTTATCACAGTTGAACCGGTTCACAAACGAAAGTGTTGCAGCTTCAGGTTTGTGTCATCCTCGGTCCGGTGCCTCGGCGCTCACGAGCGTCGTCGGTTTCTTCCGGAAGTAGTTTTTGTTGTAACTTTATTCACAAGAACGAATTGAACAACAGGTTTATAAATTCACAACAGAAGTATATCCATAGAAGATAATAATAAAGAAACGTTATAAATGATGTATGTTGACGTTTGCTAATAAAAAAATAATTAAGAATCTTTTTTTCTTTTAAAGTAATTTGACTTGAAAAGATTATTTATGTGATTCTATTTTCCATTTCACTACATTTATTTGATAAATGTTCAAAGAAACGAGACTTTCAATATATAATGCGCTATATGCTGATATCTACTAAAATATTTCAGGTATATTTGTTGTACTATGCATTTCGACGTAAATTTAAATTAGTATTTTTCTTTTAAAAATAAAAAATAAAAAAAAGGAGAAAACGCGTTCAAACGAACCGGAAGTAGAATCCTTAACTTCCGCTGCGTCACAGGTCGCAGTAGACAGAGCAAAGATGGCGTCGCTGAGTGACAAATCAGTTTGGGACGAAGTGGAGGATGGAATCGGTGAAGAAGTGTTAAAAATGTCCACAGAGGAGATAGTTCAGCGGACTCGTCTCCTCGACAGTGAGATAAAGATCATGAAGAGTGAAGTGCTGAGGGTGACCCACGAACTGCAGGCCATGAAGGATAAAATTAAAGAAAACACGGAGAAGATAAAGGTGAACAAAACCCTGCCGTACTTGGTTTCTAACGTGATCGAGCTGCTGGATGTGGACCCCAACGACCAGGAGGAGGACGGGGCTAATGTGGACCTGGACTCCCAGAGAAAAGGAAAGTGCGCAGTCATTAAGACCTCTACTCGACAGACCTACTTCCTGCCGGTAATCGGGCTGGTGGACGCCGAGAAGCTGAAGCCCGGAGACCTGGTGGGTGTCAACAAAGACTCCTACCTGATCCTGGAGACCTTACCCACCGAGTATGACTCCAGAGTCAAGGCCATGGAGGTGGACGAGCGCCCCACAGAGCAGTACAGCGACATCGGAGGGTTGGACAAGCAGATCCAGGAGCTGGTGGAGGCCATAGTCTTGCCAATGAACCACAAGGAAAAGTTTGAAAACCTGGGCATCCAGCCACCTAAAGGGGTCCTGATGTACGGACCACCTGGCACAGGGAAGACCCTCCTGGCTAGGGCCTGCGCCGCTCAGACAAAGGCCACCTTCCTGAAGCTGGCAGGTCCACAGCTGGTCCAGATGTTTATCGGAGATGGAGCCAAGCTAGTAAGAGACGCCTTCGCTCTGGCCAAAGAGAAAGCCCCATCCATCATCTTCATCGATGAGCTGGACGCCATCGGAACCAAGAGGTTCGACAGCGAGAAGGCAGGAGACAGAGAGGTGCAGAGGACCATGCTGGAGCTGCTGAACCAGCTGGACGGGTTTCAGCCCAACATGCAGGTCAAGGTAAAGATGCTGCAGTTTAAAACACCTCGTATGTTTGAAACATTCATTTAGTATGAATCTGAATCAAGGTAAGGCTGGTATAGTTAAAACTAAACCAAAATACCCAGAGATGCGAGATAAACAACAACATATAAACCATATTAATTTACTGAGACATTAAACTAAGAGGTAAACATGAGCTGGTTCAGTAGCAGTTTCACAAATTCTACCTCTGGAATCCTTATCAGTGTAAAATGTATCACTAGTAAAAAAAACATATGTTCAGAAAGTCTATCGTCCTGAAAACCAACAAAGACAACATTTCAGCTATATCCGGACATATCTAGTATAAAACTTCCTTAAAATAACTAATGCTGTGTTTTTGTATCTTTAAAAAACATTAAAGTGTCTTTCTTAGTCGTCTGACCTCCATAAAATCACAATAAAATAAAATAATTTAAAAAACAGTTTTCAGACACGATTGAAATTAAGTATGCAAATAAATTAAAAAAAAAAAAACAAAGGTAGATACAAATATTTAAACATGACATCTGGACCCAGGGCCTTGCAGAATAAAAATATCAAGATATGCCTGTTGTCCCAAATTATACATCAACATTAAAAACTTAAAATAATAATTTTCCTGAACTTCGCATTAATTTAAAGAAAGTTTCACACTAACTAGTTAAATTTCCTTTTTTGTAAATCGCCACAGTGACTTGGACCATTATTTACTGTATAATGCATATTTTTCAGGTGATTGCTGCCACCAACAGAGTGGACATCTTGGACCCTGCGCTTCTGCGTTCAGGTCGTCTGGACAGGAAGATCGAGTTCCCCATGCCAAACGAAGAGGCTAGAGCTCGCATCATGCAGATTCACTCTCGCAAGATGAACGTCAGCCCCGATGTCAACTACGAGGAGCTGGCCCGCTGCACAGACGACTTCAACGGAGCCCAGTGCAAAGCTGTGTGTGTGGAGGCCGGTATGATCGCGCTGCGTCGAGGAGCCACAGAGCTGAATCATGAGGATTACATGGAGGGAATCCTGGAGGTCCAAGCCAAGAAGAAGGCTAACCTCCAGTACTACGCCTGAGGACACTACCCGTGTCTGTGCTTATTTGAGAGAGTCTTTTGATTATTGAAACAGTTGTTGAGTTAACACTTGTTACAGTTGCTTGAGTTAATAAAAAGAAATTAATTGTCAAAATGAAGTGTTTTTGTTTCTGATGTGGACTTTTGGACCCCACTCTATATTTATAGTAGAAAAAAATCAGTTGACATCTCCGCAGCTTTTAGCAGTGAAACATATTACACTAATACAAATCTGACATTCACTTGGTAATTAATGTACATTTGCATTGTAATGTGCAGCACTGGTAGCATCATATATCAGTCTGCTAAATTTCTCACTTGTTTCAGTAAGATGCAAAATTAATCATATGATAGAATATTTTCACATTTAAATATGTTTTTAATCATACATTTACATATATTACAGATTAAGCTGAAAAAAGTTTACGTTCAAATGCAGCTTTATTGTTAGTGAGCGACACTAACAGAACAGAAACTGTATGTTTCTGAACTTTTAACTTTCACCTGCTTCCCTCTCCTCTCATTCAGGAACATTTTCAGTTATGATCTTAAATGAAAACCAGTTTGCCTGTGAAGTTGTTGTATCTGTAACTTTCATTTTAACATTTTAAGTTAAAAAATTATTGGCACCCTTCCATTAAAGAAAGAAAAACACACAAAGGTCACTGAAATAACTTGAAACTGACAAAAGTAATAATAAATAAAAATGAACTCCTGAAACTCACACATTGCTTTTGAGTTGTGGTTCAACAGAAGTTTGTTTAAAAAATAAACTAATGAAACCGGCCTGGACAAAAATGATGGCACCCCTAGAAAAGATGTTAAACTAAAGTATGTCCTGTAATTAGCATCACAGGTCTCTTCAAACTTGTAATAACTCTATTTAAAAGATAGAAGTGGTCACTGTTCAGTTTGGTATCTTGTTGTGTACCACACTGAACATGGACCACAGAAAACTAAAGAGAGAGTTGTCTTAGGGAATTAGAATAAAAATGATATAGAAACATGTTAAATGTAAAGGCTGTAAGACCGTCTCCAACCAGCTTGATGATGCTGTGACTACAGTTGCACATATTAGTCAGAAGTTAAGGTCCATGGGACTGTAGCCAACCACCCAGGACGTGGCCATAAGATGAAAACCGATGACAAATTGAAGAGACAGAAAATAAAAATGGTAACTAAAGAACCCAGAACAACTTTCATAGAGATTAGAGGTGAAATCCAAGGTCAAGGTACATCAGCATCAGATCACACAATCAGTCACTGTTTGAGTGGTATCACTTATTCAATAACAGTGACAGAAACCATAACACTTAAGTCAAAGAACTTTTTGAGGGGACTGAAACTCTGTCCTGCCAACACAAGCATGGGCTTTATAAAGTAGACAAAACCATAGTTGCAAGTATGGAGGTGATGAATCAAACTTTGTTGGAAAAGAAAAGGTCGCAAAGACGTGATGTCAGAGAGCATGCCCTCGGATAGACTCATAAACTTACCGAGGTAAGAATCACGCTACTCTGTGAAAAAGGGGGCTTCAAGACAACCTTAGCAAAAACTATGGGAATACCTCAGTTACATGGAACATCTTTGTCATATCATCACATTGAGGTAACATGTTAAGTAACTATTTGATCCTGTTTATCCGCCTCCCTTATTAAAAGAAAACCTCATAAACTAGTTGTGTGCTACATTTATTCTTACATTTAAAGACCCCATCAGGCAAACACACACATATTTGATGACAATATAAAATATAAGGGTCCTTGTACAAAGTAAAATAAATGTTGTAAACAAATCCACATGTAAACTTGCAGACAGTAGGTTTGTTTAAATGTTCCTACTTACTTTTCTTTGTTTTTCTGTCCTTGTTTCTGCTTTGTGACTCAGATTCCTTCAGTATGTTTGTTCATTCGTTCAGATGTGTGAATGATGACCTCAGTTTTTTTTAATCTCATTTTCTATTTTGTTGCTCTGTTCTGCAAACTTGACATCTAACATGCATGTGTCCACCCTGGAAGAGGGATTTCTCCTCCATCCTCTGAGGTTTGTCCTCATCTCTCAGATTGAATTGTGATTTGTGCTTTTGCTCACTCATGTCCAGTTTTGTAGGGTTGTTTGCATTTGGATATACACCATCAGTCGCCGACCAAAATAAAATAAAAAAACACTTCACACAGTTTAGTTTATATATATAAATGCATTTATTTAAGTTAATCATTTCTCCTCATTCAAAGTTGAATTTCTGCAGTTTCTATAAAACAGGGAACAGTTAGAAGCGCTGTACAGTCTGACAACAAAACTAGGAACCGCGGCTGAGTACACTGTGTATATATGTACATACTGTACACACACTGATGTAGGTATATACAAAAATATACACTTTTACATGTGTGACCCCTCGTGCCTTATCACCCAGCTCATCATTTGAACACCTCAGTCATTCAATGAAGCCACATTCCTGGTACAAAACACATTGTTAATCCATTAGTTCATGTCTCTCCCTATTCGTTACTGTTCCTGTCATTACTGGTTGATGAGACCTTTACAGTATATTATGTGTCTTATGTGCAGGTTAAACCTCTCTTCTGCCTCGACTCACGCACACACTGTTACAGTCACTGGTAGCAAAAGATGGAGAAGCTTAAGCAGTCCTGAGCTGGATATCTCAACGGGGCTTTTCACATATCAGAGAGGGCTTCTCCTCTGTTAATCCTAGGGGATTTGAGATGGACTGAGAGGGGAGGATGTCCCTCTTTCAGAACAAAACATGACACAACCCCTTTCCTTGTTTTAAGAAAGAGCTAAGGGAAGACTGCTTGACCTTTACACCGCCTCCTCTTAAACTCCTTCAAATAAAATGTTGATTGTTTCCCTCTAAAGTGATTAAACTCCTACTGGCTCAGAGGTTAAGATGCTCTTGTTCACTGACCGGTGTTCAGTTCTGCGTCTTATTTTAATGCTAATAAAACTGCATGTCTGCAAAACTGCAATGCTTCCTCTTCCCCTTTGATTGGTGACGACTGATTTAGCCGTTTGGCTCTGGCTAATTTAAAACCATTCCACAGTTGATGTTTGCCAAAGAAATTTAAAGACGCCAAATTTATCCTCATGGTCCTTGGTGATACCAGATCAGCGGGTAAGAGCCATCCTCCCCCTGGCTTAAACTCTAAAGAAAAAACAATAAGATACATAAAACACTGTTTGCAAATGTGCACCCCACAGATAACAAGTTTTCTGCCACATACTCTGCATTTCCAGAGGTTTTCACCTATTGATCCTACATCATACAGAAAAAAAAAAGAAAAAACAGGAAGGACTTTGGCACATTGTGCTAAAGATGTAAACATTTAATCACCCAATCAAAATGAGGCACTGGACTACTCAATTATTACAGTCATTTCCTCTGCATATAACATAAAAACAATATAAAATAAAATAGCAAATGGTTCATCTTCACAAGAATAAGACTAGTTTAAAAAGAAAAGACTTGTTGTTGCAGACAGTTTCACCACAGTCACTCAGGTGTGTGCAGTTTGGTTCTCATGCCTGTTCTGTGGTGTAATTAAACTCCACTGCCTGGTCAGGTTAGCAGTGCTGATTAAAGAGTAAAAAGAACAAAAACAAATAAAATGTGAATAAGAAAAAAAAAGTCTGGAACTAACTGATTTCTTTCCTTCCAGTTCTCCAACTATTATCCAGAAGAAATGCAGCAATAGAGGGCGCTACAGACCACTAAACCATATGTATGTGACCCCCACAGACAAAGGTAAACATTAGTTCCCAAAGCCTGGGAGCAGGCAGGGCTGACTGGTTAGAGTTAAAGTGTGAATGTTAGGTTCAGAGTAAAAGTAAGAGGCAACAGATTTCTACAGGTAAACAGACTTCACTACTCCCTAAATCTAATCCCAAGCTCTGTGATGTAATGTTCCCCCACAGACGAGCAGAAGATGAAGGCTTTGTAACCATCTCACAATAAAGAGCAGGAACATATGATGACAAACACATACTCGAGAACTGCTGGATGTCAGAATGATACCAAATTAGGAAGCTGCAACATCTGTATGTTTTTCCACATAAAATAGTTTTAGACATAACCCTTTAACATTTTAAATATGGAAAGTAAAGGAAGAAATGCATCTCATTTATCCCAGAAGCCAGCAGCTGTCAGATCTGCCCAGTGGATGATCTTCATGTTTACACCTCTCAGGCTCAAACAGCTGTTAGGTTGCAAATTCAGAATCAGCTGAAAACTGTTTGTCTTTAACACCCTATGTGTGAAAAGACTGTAGCAGTAATGCAACACTAATTATCTGCAACCACTTTAAAATAACGCGGTATGTGTGCGTACTGCAGAATGGAACAGGCTCGGGGTAAATGACATGAATTAGGAAGCGTTTGTATTTAAATCCTTGCTTCACTGAAAAAAAGAGTCTGTAGTAACCTCCATTAAAGCCTCTAATATGACTGCAGACATGCTTGGATGCATAAATGTGGGAAATTAATAAAAGCTCTGCAGAAATTATGACACAAGAGAAAGTGTTTCATGTTCATTTACAGTTTTCCAAACAAACCTGGCATTTTTCCAGTATTTAGCAGTAAATCCACCTCCTGATGAGCATAAAAAAATCAAAGTGAAATCCTAAATCAGATTTGGGCCCATGATTCTGGTCACAAAGATCAGAAACTCACAAAGTTCCTCAAACCTTAGGCTCCTGCTCAAGTAAGTCACTCTGGCCTCCCACCCGTGGGTCACATGCCTCGCAGCACAATGCAGCAACCTATCAAGTTGCAGGATAGGCTTCCTAACTCTGCTCCACCTTCCCAACTCCACTCGCTCTGCTACAGATGCACGAATGTATAAGACAAGGATAGCATCAGATACAAGGAAGGAAAATGGCAGAAAGGCAGAAACAGACAGAAGAATATCAGACAACACTGACCAGCTGTCTTTGTCAGTTTGAGAAAATCAGTAAAACAAAATAACAACAAATGAAACAGAGAGCCTTTACAGAAGTTAATGTGTGCACGAGAGCAGGAGAGAAATATGGAGAATATCTGATATTAAAAACACTTCAGGCCATTTCTCTTGTACCGTATATCTGTTCAGAAATAGCTTGTTGTGTTGATGTAGTTGTCTTGAAGCTGCCAAGTGATGAGTGGCTCCAGATTTATTCTAAACAAATTTCCTCCATCTCCATCATCATTACTCATCAATGACTAACAGTACAGAGGATCACAAGATGAAGTGGTGATGGAGCACAGGACAGACTAACAGCAAGCATCAGATAAGTGTGCTGTAAATGGCTTCAGTAACATCAGGTAAACGCCTGTTTAGTGACACTGAACAATCACTGCGCTGAATGGTGTTGTTATTTTTAGGTTTTCACGTCAGCACAAACTGAACAGTTCTGCTCGTGCAATCGGAAAAATCTGTGAGGACAACCAGTAAAACCTTATTTATTTCCCCCCAGTTTCTAAACAGATGGTTCAGCTAACAGCTACGATGACGAAAAAAGCAACTGGTGGTGATACATGCAGCTAGACAAAGAACACACATGCACGTCATCCAGTTTTGACAACAGTCAGGACTTCATTCTGCAAGGCATCTGTTCTCAAGCTGGGAGAAGCACGTTTCAGCTTGTGAACAAAACAACTACTTTTATCACCTCCATTATTAGAAGCTGTATGAGTGCTGGTGATTTTTCCTTCTTATTCATAATATGTAAAGTATCATCATGGTGATTTCAATGTTACTGTTATCCATTTGCAGCCAACACTTTCTGTCTCTAGAGAAGAAGCCATAACATTAAGTCAGTTTGGACATGACAGAAACCTTCCTACAGAGGCAAAGGAAATTATCTGTGCCAGGAAAAGAAGATGCAGAAACTGAAGTGCTTCACGGGGAGCAGTTAGAGAGCTGCAAGACTACAGTATGTAAAACACAACAACACTCGTTTAATTGCTCCTCTGGTATTCCTGAAACATCCATTTGAAAATTTGGTTCAATTTTTTGACAGAAAATACAAAGAAAATGGTCAGAGATTTGTTGTTTCTGTGTGTTTCCTTTAGAAAAACATAATAGCGTAGAGGCGAAGGTGATGTAGCAGCCAGTGCTACAAACTGTAAATCCTCATGGTGGGCGTCAAGATATTTCCCAGGTTCAGGAACTGCAGATCTGGCCCCATCAAAAGAACCCTTTCCCCGTTACCAAGATCTAGTCTGAACAGTTCACAGAGCATTCCTCTCTTCAACATCTTCAATGTCCAGTTGACCAGTAGGAGCAAACGAGAGGAAAAGCTCAAAGATCAGAGTCCATTTCCTCTTTTTACAGCACTCAAACCACCACCTGAAGTTCCCTTCTGCTTTCACAGGCTCGAGCTTGGTGTGAAAAGCCAACCGAGAGGAGAAACAGCACCCAACACCTGATTCTCTCAAACAAAACAGGCTCCTGTGAACCCTTCTTGAAGAATTAACAGCAAGAAATAAAAATAATAGGAAGAAAATAAAATAATTACAAAGTAAAAGTGTCAGAGAGTTGTACTTCATCAGAAGTTAAAGAACAAAAAAGATTCACTCATCATTTGCCTCCAGAACCATCAATGACAAAACACTGAGGTATGTAGTTTGAATGGAGAGCGTCATCATCACCATTCACCCAACAGTCAGATTCCTGTTTACTCCATTGTGGTCTACAAGCCCCTCTCCCCATGGGTGTGGCTCTTTTTTGGGGGCATTGAGGTGAAGGAGAGGGGTATAGACATGACTGGCTGCCCCTCTGAGGAGGAGGAGCAAGAAGGATCCATTAATCCATCGAGTTTGTTGTTCTCCTTGACCTACATCTTAACTTATCAGCGTCTCAGAGTCTGTTAGTGTCTCTATCCAATATCCACCTCTTCCTGGGGTCTGCAGTGCCCCCTATGATTGTAGATTGAGGGTGAACTTCCACTGTTGGGTGAGGCTGGGGCTGCACACCTCCACGGTGAGTCCACCCATCCTGGCACTGCGGCTGTCCAGACAGAGGTTGCTGCCCACGTGACGAAGCTTCGAGTTGGACTCGATCTGCTCCCATTTCTGGAGACAACATGAAAATAATGACGCCAACGAAACATGAACTGAGCAGAAATGTTACCAAGAGAAAGTTTGTTTCTTTACCTGTCTGCTGTCATTCTCTCGACAGCCTTGTAGTCTGATGAGAGAGCCGGCTGTTCTGTCCACTACAGTTAGACACAAGTCCATGTGTTTAACAGATTTATCCTTGGTCAGGGCCCATTCCTTAAAAGAGATAAAACAAAAACAAGTATATGTAAAGATCATAGTATGAACCTCTGCACATTGAGAAGGGGTGTAATGATTCTCCAAATAAACGGTTTAGTTCAGACCTCAACATTTGTTTTGTTTGTGGGGAGTTTGGGCTTTTAAAACATGGACAACCTACACTCTGTACTGTCCCTGAATGCAGCACAGTAGCAGCTAACAAAGACTTCATGCTACACCTCCTATATAGACACATTACTTTTAAATTAATAAATGTGATGCAGTTTTCAAAACCCAAAGCTGTAGATTCAGCTAAAAACTACTTTATAAAAAAAACACACACACAGGAGAAAACAAAGCCAAGTAGGACAGATGTTTATGATTATTACCAACGAGAATCAGAGCGCCACTGGGAAATTACTGAAAGACATCACTCCTCTCAACACAGTGAGTAAAACCAGATCTAAGTCCTTGGAGATGACACTGAACAAACAGTAAAACTCCTCTTCACACACATACTTCATGTAGTTTGATCATTTTCCCATATTGTTGATCTTCAGTCCACATCGTTCCCTAATCTGTTTTATTTTATAACACACAGAGAACATGTTGCAGTGCTGCACATTAAATTAAATAAAAATCAATCCAGGACGTGATGCCTGACTATTTAACATCTTGTTGTTCTTAATAATTCTTGACTTAGAAGAAGATCAGATAATTTTTTATGACAAATTAATGCAGAAAACCATGAAATTCCATTTTATTATTTATTTACTAAAAATATACATGTGCAAAAAGTAACTAGTAACTAGTAACTTCAGGTCAGTTCCCCGACTGTGTGAATATTATTATTAATAAGAAGAAGAAGTCTACCTACTTCTTTACAACAACTGGTGCAGACTGAGATTATCAGATTACTGTGGACAAAGGTCGGGCTGTGGACGGGTTTTATCAAATACCAAGTGAACAAAAGGCGCCTTTATCAGGCTGGTCGAAGTAGCTGTTACATGAAATGTAAGAGCAAGTTCTTGTAAAGAGCTGTTCCCTCTTTACAAGAACAAATAAAAACTGACGCTATTGTTCTGTTGTTGTGGTTTGTGTGGCTTTGATTTAACAAACAATATCAATGTGAGATAAACCAGGTGGAGTGGAGTCATTTCAGTATCTGTGTCATTTTATACTTCATAACTAACACCTACATGAAGAATCGTTAGTGTCCAGCCAGACGTTAGTTTCGTCTATGAAACAGAACGTCTTTGTCTTCTAAAGCTGCAGCTCATTTCAAACTACAGTTAAGATCTCAGAATTGTGGCTCTGCTAATGAAAACATTATGTGGTAAGTTTTCAATAATACAAATGACGATGGTTTACTTGTCATGAAAAGCCAGAGGTCTGTAAATCTATGTGTCACTGGTTTTCCTGTAAGAGCTCAACACCTGTCATTCTATTTCAGGAAGAAACTATTTGAGAAACTGCACACACACACACACACACACACACACACACACACACACACACACACACACACACACACACACACACACACACACACACACACACACACACACACACACCACACACACACACACTCCACATTCAAAGTGTCCAAGACATTTACACTTCCTCGAACACCGATGCTATGCTGTAGGTAAGATGGTGCTTCAGTGGACACAGTATGTTCCAGTGGGTTTCCAGCAGAACTAACATACAGGCTACATACAACTGTAAGTACAGAGATGATTAATGAAAAGAATCCCTTTTTAATTTACTGCAGGTTATGGATGAGATTATATTAAATAATAGTCTTTGTCTCTGTTCATGTATGCAGTCTAAGATGATCATCTGTTGACCCTTATTCATATTTTGATGTAACATAAATATATTAAGTTATGAATTAGATTTCTTATGTCCCATCCACAACATGGATGTTTAATAAATTTGATATCTGGTCCTTCTATTTTAAATTCTTAATGTTCAACTTTGATTTTGTTTAAGTAACTATAGTAATTCTAAACAACTCTTATATCATTTAACATAGAGGAGGGTCATTTGACTATTTTATATTGTGATCGATTTCAAAGAATCAACAATCTCTTATTTCAAGAGAGTCGAGAGATCGTCTAATTTGATGTCGCCCTATTCGTAATTGCAAACCTCGGCAGGTAATAAGACATAAAAAAAAGTAATCATACAGTCTAACGCATGTCTGTGCTGACTTCTACTTCTACTTCTACTTATGTACTTATTTCTAATCTGGCTCTTCTATGGATGAAGACTATAATGTGATCTCTCACTACTGATTTACTGTGCCCACTGTGCTCTCATCACTCGTGCCACCACCACCCAGGTGTGTCTAGAACAAGGGTTTCACAAGCTGACCTGTGTGTGTTGTCGCAGTAACACTACCTGGTTTCCCCCCGCATTGTGGCATTCGTAGACGCCCACCACCCCGTCAGCAAAATGACCCAGGGTGTCCAGACAGTTTCCTCCCTGCTGCAATGCTCCAAACGCTATGTCCTGGTGGTCTGGGACCCTAAACACAAACAGAGCAAATTACCTGTATCACCGTGGAATCACCTGGATGAAGGTGTTATTATGTGTTATTTTTTAATAATCACTACTAATATTCACTAACAATTAGGACAGGCCAGTCTCTAAGTCCTTACATCTGCAATTATTCCAATTTAAATCCTTAACCTCATTCATGTCAGTGATAAATTGCAAACTGACAACGTGTAATAACGTGGTTGAATCATAATTGCTGGTAATAGTTAGTCATTAGTGTCACCGCAGTCAATTGAGTTTTATTTAAGAGTAAAAACATAATAGAACCAAACACTGCTGCTCCTGGCAGAGTCGTGGTCTCTTACAAACCAAACTCTGGATCATGTAACCAAATGTAATTAATGTCTCTTAATATAATATTACATATTACAGCCGGCATCATCCTGTTTACATGAAACGTCTCTTTTTCTTACCTCAGCTCAGGGTAGACGTTCTCCAGGTACCATTTGAAAGGCTTACAGCCTAATCGCTTCTTCATCTCCAAACGGCTCTGGATGCTGAGAGAGAAACAGACCAAGAAAATAACAGTGCAGATCGTTTGTGGTGTCCAAATATATACATAAGGTTTGATATAGTGTAGTTCGACGTACAGCCCTGCGCAGCCTTTCTGTCAGAGCAGAGAACAGAGGCCGCGGGGCACGAATGAGGCTGCACTCACTGAGCAAAATAACCGGTTGAAAATAACTGAATCTCCAAATCTGCAGATCCACACTCACAGTTCATGTCACGGTTTTTATTTTGTGCCGTTTTGTTTTTGGTTCAGGATGTTGGTGTCATCCTCCGGGGAACGTTAATGTGTGTAGGACAAATCAAAGCAATCCATCTAGTAGTTGAGAGACAGTATTTTATCTCTAACTGGTGGACAGGCAGACTTTACCATTATGTTATCACTTTGGTTATAAACTTAAATAACAGTGTTTTAATTTCCATCCTGTTCATGGAGCTCCACCATCCTTGTTATCAATGTCAATCTTCTTTCCCTCTTTTAAGCCACATTTACTGCTTCAGTAAAAGTGGAGACCGATTTTCTTTTACAGTTAACAGAAACGTTAACAGACTCTAACATAATGTTTCTACTTGAAGGTACTTACTTTCCATAAGGGACGTTTCTCGCTGATGGGACAGCAGCGTAGTAGAAGTTTTTATACTCATCCATCCACACCTCTGCTGCTCTCCTCGTGTTCCTGAGAGGGGAGGGAGAAAAACGCGTTCACTCAAGCACTGCTCTCACTTCTCACTTCATTAATCTATACGACCATAAGAGGGCACAGTATGAATGTATGTTTATTATACTGCATTCAGCACTGGTCAACAGAGTGCATAAGTGTTTTTTTTACCTCTATTTGAGGAACAATCATGCTTTAAGTTTTGGAACCACGCTTCCCATGATGCTTTAGGGGATGTAAACAGGAAGAATATTGTTGTCATGAACTCTGTGAGTCATGCTGCATTCACTCACGTAATTTAAACAGTTCTTACAGAAGAAGAACATGCTTGTCGATCTCCCGGTTGTGATTCCAAGTTTAAGATCTTGGGAATTTTTGACCCCTACAGGTTTCCATGGAAACATTTCTCATCCTTCCCACTCTGCCGACATGACATGAACATGGAACTGCTACAAATCTGTTCAATTTCAACCATCAGATGTATGTTAACTAGCTATTATTACAGCTGGGTACACAAGACGACCATCACTGGAATATTCTGGTACTGAAGAAAACTTTTATTCTAAGAAGATTTACAGACATTTACGAATTTGTACAAGAGTTGTATAAGTTACACTGAAAATAAAACGTGGATTATATCTGTATGTTCATATTTCACTGATATCAAACATTTCCTCGTTCTCACTTCTCAGTTGTCAGAATAAGACGTTTTTTTTGTGATTCATCTTTTGTGATTACAAACTGCAAATCCTTTTATGGACCAAGTGATTGAGAAAGAAACTAACTGTCAGAATAATCAGTGATGGAAATAACGGATAGTTGCAGTCCTAAACTCTTCTCATCCTGCATTACAAGAAAGTCCCTGGTGACTGTCAGGGAACAGTTTAACAAGTTGTGACTGGAAATACTCATGCAAAGTCTTATGGTTTGCTAAATATATCCATGCTCTGCTCCAGAAAGAGACAGAACTTGTACCTGTAGTGACATTTTAAGGAACGCTGCGTTCAGTGTTCTCATCCAGAACCTGGACTGTAGAAAACTTTTCGTTTTCTACTGAAAAACAAAACAAACCCTTCAAGAACACTGAACGTCTGCTCCACCAAACCCTTAAGAGTAGATCCGCCTTGATGAGGCCCCTGCTAGTGTATTTCTAGACTTAGGGAACATTCTTTTATGGTTTCCAGAGTGGCCTTTATTTAAACTCATTGTAAGTTGGCCGTGTCTCAACAAAGCTGCACCCAGAAGAACAATTACAACGTCATGCGAGCAGACAAAACGGGTGCCGCGTCATAGCTCTCCACGGTCAACGCCAGCAGCCACATGAGAAGGCATCTGGACCTTTATTCAGACTAAAGGGCGAGACACATGAAGCTGCCTGCATTGTTGAGGCTGACACAGGAGAACGCCACTGCATCAGATAAAAAACAAATGATATCACAGACTGGTGTAAAAGCCACTTTGTTTTTTAGATATTAGTTCATTCTCATATACATTTCCTCATTCCAGCTCCTCAAATGGGATAATTTGGTGCTTTTTTGTTTTCTGTGAAAGTGAACTGATTGTCTTTGGGTTCATCATCATATTTTCTTCACACTGTGACTGGGATTATCTATGATGGAGTTACATCCGCTTCTTAAACGGTCTGATGTAGTGTTGACGTTCATACGTATCCACTGGAGTCTTTGTTCTTTTTGGTTTCATCCAGCTCAGGGTCCATTTAGGATAATCGACTTCACAGTTTACAATTTAACTTAGGAAAAAATATGTTTCACTGGGTGTGTTGCTGGATTAATTTCTGGATCCAGAGCAGATCCGGTGTCTTATTTTTGCTCCTGCAGCTGAAAGTCTGCATTTGTCAGGGAAGATCCATCGTGGATTTCACTAAAGATCTCCCTAAAGAGTTTTTTAGACACCACCTCCAGACAGTAATGAGCTGATTACAGAAATACTCCGCACGTCGGTTTATTACACCCGTCATTTCTTGTTTTTGTTCCTGTGCTATTTCCATCACTGGCAGGACCAAGGAAACCGCAGCCACTTTAAAATCCCTGTTATCTGTTTGCTGATCTGCCCGTATGTTCCTAATCAGAGCTGTAAGAGTTTGCTGGACTTGTTTGCAGGAGTGGTTACTTGTGGTTGGAGACAGTTTCAAAGCAGCGATCCATATCTTTCCACTTTCAGGGATTATGTTGTCATATTTATCCACCCTCTAAAGGACAGCATGTGTAAAAACAACTCTTCTATATTTAACCAGAACATTCTTTCCAAATTTTGAAGCCAGTTTACTCTGTGGTTTTACTGGTTTTTAATTGTTCATACAAGATTTTAATTATTTTACACAGATATGAACCTCAGAGTACAATAAAAATAATGAATGTTCCATCATTTAAACCACGGCCACAGAAAACGACTTACACAAGAGTACTTTGTAAACTTGCTAATTACTAGTAGACTGGTCACTACAGGACTAACACACAGAGACTAGATTTGATTATAGTCTATAGGTACAATCTGAGGTTATGAGCAAATCCATCTTTCCATTGCAATAGACGTCATAAAGTCCTGCCCTCTTTTTGTCAGTAGGTGTTTTTATTCATTTTATAATGTAAAACTAACAGGTGACTTGAGATGCACCACAGAAGCAGAGGGAGCAAAGTAACATGTGAAAGAAGAGATAATTCATTTATGTTTTTTCAACATTTTCAAACACTGTAAACTGATCTGATGCTGCAGTCAACTGTTCCAACAGAAACAGATTTAGAAAAATACCCACTTAAACTTAAATCAGCATGATAATAATACATCTATATAAGGAGTTTCATAACATGGAGGTGACGGGTTTATGGCCTATATTGCAAACGTTGCTTAAGATCCCCAAGGGGATCAATAAAGTATTCATTATTATTATTAAAAGATGTCTTCACTTTCTTGTTTTCTGCTCTATTAATCGCTTATACAAGACTACTACCTGCTTATTACTTATAATAAACTACTGTGATATTACCTTATCATTAATATCAACATAATAACCATGTTACATTGTTATTACTGAAATATGACGCCACTATTACCATATTATTGCTGAGCTGAAACGTCTCTAAGACAACGAGGATTGTGCGATAAGGCTGAAAAGCTATGAGCAGACACTAATGGAGCTTGTGGTGCTATTATTTGTACAACTGCTTTATGATCCTCAAAAATGGCCTTAAGATGGATTAAGGTGGAGGTGGTTGCTGCAAAACTCTAAATAGATCTTACTCTAGATTCACTGATACTGTCCAGTTTGTTCTTCCTGCAGCAGTCATGACTGAGGTTAAAGATGTGCTTAGTAAATATCATTAGATAGGTCTTTTTCTGTTGATCTCTTAATTTTTGGGCAGTGAAGAGGCCAAACAACAGCAGATATGCAACATGCAGGGATGGGAAATGTTGTTCTTGAGTAAATAGATAGAGTAGATATATGAGATATGTATTTTACCTTGCAAACACAGTCCCGCTGCCCCCGGGGAAGGTGTACGGATGCTGTTTTCTAAAGACGTGGCCAACTCTGCTGCAGGGGATGATCTCCAGATTTCCACCGCACTGCCACACGCGAAATGAGATCTCTGAAAACACACACACACAGGCCGACAAGACTTTAACACATATTCCAACAAACGATTTCCATAAAAATATCAAAATTACTAATTGTAAGTGTGTTCATATCATCACGGTCCCTCTCCAACACTGTCTGCATTTGAATAAGCACAACAAGTAAACGAGCTCCTGAACTGTCATTATAATGTTAACGCTGTAATTTTCTAAGATCAACTGTTCTCTGGGAGATGCCTTCATTCACATTTGACCACCAAATTACATCCGGATTTGGCATAGAAATCCAGATGATCTCATGAGTTGATCACAGTGTGAGATACTCGACCGCCTAATCTCACAGGAGAGTGGAGATTTTATAAATGAGCAGGAAGCTCTGGGTTTTCAAGATAAAAGCACAGAACACACAGTGGTGTGCCTGCTTCAGACTTAAAGGAACAGTTTGGCATTTCACATATTTCAAACGAATCCTTAAAAGCACCTGGAGATCTTATCTTCACCTTGATCTCTCCAATACAGAAGTTCCCTTCCCAGTCAGACCTTCCATACAGCACGGCATCAGTTTAATCTTGTTAATATTCAGCTGTCCCCACGAGGTCTGCTAGGAATCTGAGGGCCATCACTGCAGACCACATCTCCTCCATGCCCTGTTTTACTCTATATAACATCAGAAAAATCCGATCCTGCCTCTCTGATGCCATCAGGCTCAATCAAACCTCTTAAGATGATGAAAATGTAGCAGCACGCCTCTCTGTGATTAACCAAAAAGGACACGTCACCACTTTACATATCTCCACATGCTGGCTTCCAGAGGCTGCCCACATCAGGTTCAAAGCTCTGACACCTACAGAGTTGTCATCTCAACTGCACCTTCCTATCTCAGCACCCTTCCTATCTCTACAATCCCTTTAACCCACTGCACTGTGCCAACAAACGGTGTCTGTGGGTCCCTGCACCACAAAGAAGAAGATCCCAGGCAAAGCTTTTCAGCTCAGTCGTCCCATGATGGCAGAACAAACTACCAGCAGCTTCACTCACAAAAGTCCAAAAGTGTTAGGGCCTGTGACCAGGTCATTAACTTTAGAATTTGATGGATATTTTCACAACATTAAAACAACATATATATATTTAGGATGGTTATGGTTAGGGGAAACTTAGAGATATATATAGAGATATTTCACAATACTGAGTAGCTGCTGTGTTCAGGCTAAACCGTCGTCAAAAGAAACTGATGTTGCTTCACACGACATGTTTGATGAAAGAAAGTTTTATTTCCCCATTTATGTGTTTCTTCACATCTTTTCCTGTATCTCTTGCAACTTTCACTACCATCTAAAAGTTTGGGGTCACTTAGAAATTAATTTGTTCCCTATGTAAGTATACATGTCTCCATCAACTAGAACTAGTTGAGACACATTACAGCAACCAAATGTTGACAGTTTATAGTTGCTACCTGCTACTCTATGGGATTTGTCCTCTTCTCACCTCCATTACTGCGTCATACTTTAATTTCCTAACCATCGTCTATCTATTGTGATTCTATTGACTTCACGCTCCACTGTGACTCCACTAAATTTGCATTTGAGCTTTAGCAGCACTCACCCAGGTTTTCTCCTCCCCATACATCCATCATCATGTCATACTTTCCCAGCTGCTCAAAGTATTCCTTATCCATGACAAATAGACCTCCTGCTATCATAGGAGTCCTGCAGGTGCAGAGAGAGAGAGAGAAAAGGATAGAGCAAAGAGAAGATTGAAATTAGTAGTTTAATTTTATTTATAAGGGACACTACACATTAAAGAACATGTGCCTCATTTTTATCTGCAGCATTTGGACATGTTGATGTTAAACATCAAAAGAAACAAAGCATCAAGATGCAAGAAAGAAAACCAGATACTAACGTTTCAAATTCTGACTCATATGAAACAGAAAAACACCAAACATTCACATATTTGTGGCAGCGACTTGACAACAAAAGTCTTTGTCTTACTTTATGGGGGCGATGGGGTTGCCTTGTCTGGCTCGTCGCTGCTCCAGAGTCATGTAGTCCCATTTAAACACCAAATTCCAGTCAAAACCTACACACATAAACACACGGCACAAAAGAACAACACTATTACGATCATGGATATGGAGCCTCGTATTATCACATGTCTGCAGTGTGGTTATTGTTCATTTTCAGGCACCTGCTGGTGCTTTTGTACCGTCTCTCACCTTCATCATCTAACAATCTAATTTCTTTCATTCCTATTGCGCTCTGGTTGATCTTTGTTGTTCATATTTTCCTATCTAGTCTGTCAGACGTGTTTCTTTTTAATCATATGTAGGATCAAATATTCCACACTTCAACATAAAATCTTTTCATCTCTGTTGGATACTGTATTATCACCTCATAGAGAATAAACCAGCATATACAGGTGTGTTTGCTGTTTGCTACTGAGCAGGTACGTGTTGTCAGCTTTTAGAGACCAGTTGCTTCTTTTGGTTTGTGACTGACGTTAATATTAGAAAATATTAATTAATTTAGTAATTAAATAGGGCTAAAATGATAACACCAATACAAAGTCAAATTACACAATTCCAAATTTTCAATGAGCCACAGTTTTACTTTCTTTCTGAAGCTGCAGTGGCTACTGATGCATTTAATATATTTCTGCAAAAGAACAACCACACATGTTGGAACTGAACCTCGACAAGCACAAAATTGAAACTGGTTCTGGTCTGGTGGGCATGGGACAAAACTCAGAAATACTCAGAGGTTCTGTTGTTGTAGATGTTATGAACCACACTGACTTAGCAGTTTAAGATGTGGAAAATGTTTGACTATGGATGTCCATTCTTGACATCTCAAATAAATATTGTCAATAATTAATCCAAACATAGAAGTCTAACTTATCAGAGCTTTTCACAGGGTTTCAACCCAACATAATTCTGATTAGGTTGTTCTTCCGAAGCCTTCAAACCAGAAACTATAATAATCAAAAACAAACTTAAAACCAGAGAATGAGCAGCATTGTCAGACTTTCTTTATCAATACGATTTAACTATTAACATGCTATGCTCTCTCCTCCCACATTATGATCCAACACACAGGTTTACTTGAAACTTTAGATTTTGAGCTGAATAAAATACTCTTCCTCTCTCTTGTTGGGAACTTTACCTCCTTTCAGATCAGCCGAGGCTCCTACATACTGGAAGTTGTCCATGTTGATGACGTCAATAATAGGAGAAACTACTCGGGTCTTATCCTGCGACAAAAAGAAAGAAAGAAAGAATGAATAACTAGTTTGACTTCAGGATAGTGCTCATTAATAAATATATAAAACAAGCCACATCAAATTCAAGGGATAAAAGTATTTTATCATGTTCAGAGGTAAATGTCCCTCAACACCAAAAAATTCATGTTAAGCTTATTACTGTGTTTGTTCAACAGAACTGAAGGTAAAGCAGCTTTGTCTTTTCACTTTAAATCAAACTCGGAGCTAAAAGCTGCAGCAGCCAGTTCATACAGGAGTTCAGAGAAAGGACCAAAATGACAATAACAGAAACAAGCCTCCAGGTACTGAGGGACTTTATTCATTTTGGGCTCAGGCATTTTGATGTGACTCACGAGGTTTTACCTACGCAAATTGCAAATTTTTCCTTCTTTCCTTTTTGTGTTGTGCGATTTATTATTTACAAGTGCAGCTAACACTAATAAAAGCAAGGTCAATTACTCTGACAGAAAAATGATTCAGCAGCAGGCATTTGTATTTTAACTTAGTAACCAAAAAGCATGTATGGACGGATCAAACGGCAGAATCAGAATTAGACAATTTCCAGTTTGTTAAATAAATGTTGAAAACTAATATAAAACAATCTCCACTTTACACACATTGTCTCTTTTCAGATTAAGATTACACTGGATGAAGAGGCTCTTTATAAAAAGGATTGAATAAACTGTAAATGTATATCAGACTGCTAACGTACAATAAAGCTCAGTCACATAAATATCCTCTCACCACATAACAGAGATTAATATAACAAAGCATTTCAGAGCAGAAAAGAGAAATGTGAAAATGTGCAGCTGTGAAAATGAGCTTTTATACTGAAAGACTCCCAAACACTGCGGTGTTATTAAAGCGATGTCATGCGCTCCATATTTTTCACATGAACGTTAACAAGACACCGACTGACTACCTGCTCCTGCTGCTTTGTAACTGATCTCTGGCCTCTGTGCAAAAGAGGGAAGGAAAAACAAATTCCCCTACTGATATAAAAAAAAAAATATCAGCTCTAATGAGAGAAGGATTTGATACGGCACATTTTTAAAGCACAGAGGGAGACGATCCACCCTGAAACATTTTCCCTTTGTCTTTGTGGCTATTTTTTCTTTATTCATGGAGAAAAATGGACAAGTTCAGACCAAATGTTCTGATATTACATGAGTTTAAAGAACCTTAACATATTGGCTATAATACACTGTTTAATTAGTGTTAATCAGTGTACTGCTGTACTATATATAAGATTTCCTGATTAATTAAAGCTTAATTAACTAACAAAGATGGATGATGGAGAGTGTATAAACTGATAAGTAACTAATGATCATTACTCAGCTGTCAAAGTTAACGCATAAGATTAATCTAGGAATTTTAATGTGATTTTTTTTTTTTTTTTTTACCTGGTTAAGATGATGACTGATGAGATATCACTTTGTGTGCTCAATGGCAAGTTTAACTCTAAAAGCATTTTAACTGTTTGTCATCAAGAAAATCGCAGAGCACCAGGAATAAACTGCGATTAATCAAGTTACTTAAAACAGGCTCATACTTGTTTTATTTGTTTACGTGTACATGTGATAACATACAGGTGATTGTGTGTCTGTGTGTGTGTACCTCCGCCACTCTCTCCAGTAGAGGCTCCAGCCAGTGGTCATTACATTCACAGTGGGAATCCAAAAAGGTGAGGACTGGCGCCATGGCAGCATCCGCACCACGAACCCTCGAACGCATCAGACCTAAGTGAAACATAAGTAAACAAAAAAACGTAATAATTAAAAACCAAACCTGGTGCAAAACTAAACAGTTTGATCTCAAGTGTCGTCAAACAGCCCAGAGACATTTGTTTAAAAAGGGTTTAAAATATAAAACGTTCTTTTGCTGTTCTAATCACCTTCTCTGCGGTCGTTCCTCAACACGCGCACTTTCTCGATCTTCCCCAGCAAAGCTCCATCCTCAGCTGACACAAACACAAAGATCACATACTGTTTAGACTTCGTTTGATTGTGTGTACAGACTAAAGACTTGATGTGCATTACTCACGGTTATCGCTGTAGTCATCAACCAGAATGATCTCTTTGACCAAGTGAGGAGGACTTTTCTTTAAGACACTACAGAGAGAGATAGAGGGAATTTAAAGGACGATAAAAAAATTGAAAAAACACAATCTCAGCTCACAAATCAACACACACACTGTTCACCTACCTGACCACAGTCCGCAGAAGAGCAGAACGAGCTTCGTTGTGGAAGGTGATGACAACACTGGAGGCTGGCAGGTCTGACTTCCACTGTTTATGTCTGCAACTGTGCACAAAAGAAACCGCACGGATCAGGAAACAAAAATACAGAAGAACACAAAACAACAAAGAGGAAACGTGTACACACGCATATAAAGTCATAAAAACTCCAATGCGGTGAATGTGAGAGCCAAGCTGTGAGCTGGAACCGCTCCCTGAATGGTTCTGATTACATGTACACAATCAAAAGGATTCAGCACTTAACATGTGCACACACACACACACACACACACAGACACACACACAGACACACACACAGACACACACACAGACACACACACAGACACACACACAGACACACACACAGACACACACACACACACAGACACACACACAGAGCGTAATGTTCTTATGAAGCCTGGATTAACACTGGGTTTTGTAGACTGCAGGGAAAAAGTCCTGTAAGATTGCGTATGTGTGTCCAACAGAGAAAAAATCCTGCCCCGGCTGAAAAGTGAGGAACATGGGTGATAGATCACAACATGAGAGGAGGAGGAGGAGGAGGAAGTGGTGGGACAACCTCTGTCTGAGTTGACCTTAACACAACCAACCTGTCAGATCCAGTGGTGAGAGCCTGTACGCTCGACTGTGTCCACTGTCTCTATAATATCTAGACTACAGTATGGTACCCTGTCATATCCATTCATATTCACCCTAAGCCATCTATGGATCATATCAACTCTAGTCTATTGTATCATACCCATTCTATTATATCTACTCTATGTTCTCTAAATTACATTTACTTTATTGTGTCACGTGTATTTTATCGTATCGACAGAGCAGATACGACATCTGTTGTTTCGTGTCATTTGTCCTCTCCGTCAAACTGTATCTACTATATTGACTCTATCAGATTTATCTACTCTTTTGATGGTAACATCTCTGTCATATGGCATCTATCAATCGTGTCTACTCCATCTTATTCTGTCCATACCCACCTACTGTATCGATCATCTGTTTATGAACGTACTGTATTTTTTTTACTGTGTGTTTTATAAAGCTGTGGAAAAATAACTCTACAAGTTCTTATCCTGTGCCTCTGGCTTGGAAAAAGAAAAAAAACCTAACCCAGTTTATCTCATTCTGGAAAACCTTCACAATCAGTACTGCTACATGCTGTGCAAATGACACATTACTGTCAGATCAATGGGAGACGTATCCCTGCTCTTTTAGTGGGCTAATGGCTCGAGTTGTCTGAGTTAGATCAATATATCAATGAGGCCGCACCAGCGCATTTTTAAAAGAAAATAGCGTTTGACACATTGTGTGTCTGGATAGATGATGCATGAATAAAACAACTGATTAAATACAGTGAACACAACTGTTGTGAGATGACAGTGATGGCAGCAGTTTCACATCTTCCGAGTCTCAGGATGTGTTTGTTAAACAGGCTTTAAAAGAATCCCTTCAAAGAGGCTTCACAGCATACCGGAGACAGCGCACACCGATCAGCATTCATTTGCTAAAGCAGACGAAATAGATGCTTTAAAGTTGGGATTTAAAAAAATGTGGCCTCAATGTGGCAACAGCAGAAAAATGTGTCAAGATAACAAGAGATTGAATATTTAGAAAAGAAAAATAACTAGTTTTCTACAACCTGGCCCAACAGGTGAGAACACCAGGAATGAATCAAACTCACACCAGGGTTCAAACACACATGGAATTCAAGTTTCAAATTTTTATTTTAGTGATATTAAGCAAATTATATATGAGGTAAGACGAACAATTTGACCAAACTCAGGCTATTTGACTTGATTAGGTCATAAAATCCTCTGCAGTATTAATACAAAAGGAAGAATTGTTAGTATGAGAGAAACCGTATGGCTTACACACCTTCAACATTTAAACCTTTAAAGGATGAGGACGGTGAGTTCCTGTATTTCTGTTATTGGCCAACAAATCACATTAAAAGAATAAAACCAACAACTACTTGACTGACTCAGTTTAACTCTCTGTGCCAGCTCTATTCAGCTCCAAAGGCTGAGAACCGCCACCATTATTTACCGTTTCTGAAAATATCAGACTCTTTGTGCAAGAAATCTTGACTCATTGTCAACAACTAAAATATGTGAACCCATTAACACTGGCGGTTGTGTTGTTGTATGCCCTAATGTCAAATCCGCTTAATTAGAAACTGTGCAGACTGACAAGAAAAACGAGTGAGAGCGGAAGCATCATAATTAAGAAGGCAACAAGAAAATTGGGCATATAAATAAGAATCCAGCTTCTAAATCATCACTTATTTTTGTCTCCTCGTCCATTTAACGAGCAGAACAAGCGACAGCCACAAGCAGGGATTTGTTCTGTGAACAAAGCCAGCAAGTGTACAGTGTGTGTCTGCTCTGCTGCTACTTCCTGGTTTCATCTGATACATAACATAGAGGGAGTTTCCAAGAGACCTTATCCAGGCTGGTACCAATTAGTCAAAGACAGATAAGCAAGAACAACATGTACATTACAATCCCTGCAATCACACATGCAACAATTAAAGGTTAAGAGGGAAACATTGAGGTTTACAGTCAACTGTGTGTTAATGACGCCGCAGTAGATACGTACTGGTCGTGTCTTGTATCGGAAACAGCTCGGTCCATACGGAGCTTGTCGCTTTCCACCTGGTTGAACTTATTCCTGGCATATGGATCCTGACCAGGTCGAACCACCGTGGCGCCAACGTACAGGTCCTGGTCAAAATCCTGCCAGCGTACTTTACCTGGACACACACACACACACGTATGAGGTTTGATTGAATATGATAAATAATCTTTTTAGAGCAATATTGAAATTATTATGTGATCCATCCTTTTTTATGCCTCCGACTGTCCCGTTCTCATGTCCTGTTAGGGAACTTTGGCACACTTTGATCAATGAATCAAGTGATGTACATGGATATTCTTCTCCAGGGCCTTCACTGTACTTTACTGTACTTTCCCTTTTAATGATTTGTGTTTGTATTTAATGACAGTCACAAACCTCCATCCTGTTTGGCAACTTTTTTTGTCTTGAACTTTCTTTCTCCACTTTTTCTCATTTCCGCTTGTTTCATATGAAGCCCACGGGTACAGGTGTTTGGTTTGTTTTTAAGAATCTGAAGTATTAACGATGACGCAGCTGGAACTACAGCTTTGTGATTTGAAAACTGTTATCAATTTAAAAAATGACTTATTGTTTAGCCCAAAAATGTCAGCACACAGACATTAAATACGTAGAACTTTGATGGATATGCTAATTTGGTGTCATATTGTTTGTAGTTTAACTGGGATAAATGGTACAAAGGCTCAGATACATTATTTCAAAACTTGAAATAAAATCCAGTCACTGTGAGAAGAGATTTTGGGGAAAAGAGTGTTCGAAAAACTGAACCCTCCAGCTGACAGGACACGTGTGATGTACTGGACATATTTTTAGGCTGTTTTATTAAATACATACAAATAATTATGTAGAAATAGCACAAATTTGATTGGAAAAAGGGTCATTCTGGATTTACTCCTCATGTTGCATCAAATAAAAACTAAGCTGTCAGATAATAAACTGTAAATCCAAGTTTTGATCAGGGACATTTTCCCAAATTCAAAACTGGATTATGTGTTAAATAAACACAGGATATCAAAAAATAAAAGCCACCACCAAAGATGCTGGTTAAACCTTCACAAATGTGTCTCAGGAATGAATGGGATTATACATGAGTGGGAATATGAAATGTAGGCAGCAGCCGAGCTGATGCAACAATCCTTCACGAGTGACAGGATGGAAACCTCTGCGTTTCAAGCTGCTGCTCAGAAAGCCGACATGAAATTTATGCTGAAAATATGCAGGACTGAATTCGGGCGACAAGCACAGACTACTTTAGCAAAGCTAAAAAACACAAAGGAACATTTATTATGCACTGTAGTGAGTCAGGAAAAACACAGAAACATGCACATTTTAGGATTCACTAATTTACTGCAGCCTAATATATAAGTTTGGAGAACGCTCGGCGAGAGCACGTTGCATCTGTCTGACCAGATTACGGAGATCATTGAGCACTAAACAGAGAAAGTTGTCATGTTTAATTTCACAGTTTAACACTGACTACTGAGATACAGACACACACGAATAATAATGCAACTAATTAGCCGAGTGCAGCTGCTATGTTAATGACTTGTGTTAAGCATATGGCGGTGTGAGATTACACTATCTCAGTATAGATGAGCGTGTGCATGACAGGCAGAGACAGACAGACAGAGGGAAACACAGCCTGACGAGGAGGAAAGAGCCAGCGAGTGTGTGTGTGTGTGTGTGTGTCTTCTCTGACAGCATGTGAATGTGTCTCGCATGCTAATTAGCTGCAGCTTGCAATGATCTGCCTGCGACTGTATAACAGCGCCTCAGAGACTCTGTGTCTGTGTCAGGATGTCTGATGTCCTTGCTGATATCTATGTTTAGTGGCAGCGAGTAATTAATGAAGTCCAATTAATGTTTCAACGTCTCACTTTGCGTCTCTTTAGCTGTCTCTCTCTCTCTCTCGTGCTCCTGCGTCCTCTGTGCAGTGAATCACTCAAAGCTGAATAACGGTCCACTTTCTCACTGGGATTAGTCATTGAGTTTGACATTTTCCAATACTCTCAGGCCACTTGTGTTTGTTTCCTTCTCCACATGTGTGGATGGTGAGTGCTTGTGCATTAGTGCAGTCTGACATCTTTGCAGATCTGTTTGTTGGGAGGAGACGTGCAGCTCAGGTCTGATCTGTGTCATCTGGAGACTGTTTGACGTCCTCCTGGATCGGGCTCTTCATGCACGGCTGAGTTTCTCCTTATCCAGTTCGAGGGTCTAATGCAGGGCCACTCAAATACAAGTCTTAAAAGTCCTTCTGACAAAGATTCAGGAAGGATGGCAGAGACACTGATGTTAAGGGTTTATGAGCATGTTACAGTAATAATAAGTAAACCCATTCAGACTCGGCAGGTCTGCTGCTTTACACTGGAACTGTCGAGTCTCCTTCAGTCTCCCATCACTGATCTGTTTCCACCCACAGCTACTGACTGGTTGCTTTTGTTTACTGAAACATTTTCTGGAAATCCCTCGACGGTGTCGTGCTTCCAACTGATAACTCACATGCAGGAGTCATGCTCAGTATGGTTCCCTCCATCTGTACTGAACCATGACCCCTCCGCCCACCTGATCTGAGGACACCAACGCTCTGTGTGCAAGCAAACGTCTTATTCGATTTAGTCCCTGAAAATAAACTGAATAACAGAGCTAAAGAGCAGCATTTCACACCCAGGATCACATCCTTACAGGGAACTGGAGCTCTATTCTGCTACAGAGGTCAGCACAAATAGGATTTTAAAGACGTGTTTAGTAATTCAATCAACATTAAACATTCAATTCGGCAAAATAACATAAACTCAAGTAAAGTTGCAGAGACTAGTGCATTAACTAAACAACTGACTCACAGAAAATTAAAGAGAAAGTACTTAGAAATCTTTTAATCTCTGCTTCCAGTGTCACAAGTCACTACAATCTGAATATTTTCATCTGTGCAAATAACAATTTGAAGGTGTAAATATGAGATCTAGGACATTATTTTGTCCATTTATCTAAAAATAAAATAACCACAAATTAGAAAAGAAAATTAGAGTTACAGGTTCCAACAACATTCACTGATGAAGACCATGAAGCACAGTTAATTGCTGCAGACTTTTACATGTTGTTTTACATCAGTATATGTGAGGTCAAGACTTTGTTTGGATTTGTAAAGATGCAAATGTTGTATGAAAAGTGTCGAGGAGAAACCAGAGATTCAGAGTCAAACTGAACCTATTTCCACTGCTGCGTCAGATAAGAGAGAGTGTTCAGCGTTTGCAGGTAACGGGCTTGGGGAGGGAGGTGGCTGCTTAGAGTCAGACTGAGGATGAGAGCTGAATGAGAAATCGCTGCTCTTCCTGCTGAGACACTTCTGCTCCATTGTTGGACTGAGACAATGTTCTCTAAAGTCTGGGTGGAGACACATAGCTGGGTTTGTGGGAAGATTAAAATGGATCCCTCAATTGTTTTGGCTAATTTAGTGGCTCCATCATTTAAAGTTTGTACTGCTGAATCGACTTCTCTTCTTTCTCCGTGGTTATTTAAACATGTTAAGCAGGCTGAGGATGTTCTACTAGTAATAAAACTACCCCAGTGTGTTACCACATTTCAAAAAGGAAACGGTTTTGGTTGTGGAAACATGATGTGCAATACTTTCACTGGCGTTAAGGGTTACAGCTGGGCTGCATTTGTTCTGCCTTTAGTACAAACACAACAAAGATGCTGAACATCTCCAGATGCAGAAGGAGGTGAAGATCATGACAAAAGGTTTATTTGATAGTTTGGTTTTATACCTAAGACACGAACGCCTTCATGGACAGAAAAAGGTATTCCAAATTTTTATATACTGTACGGAAAAGTAGCAAGATCACACTGTAATACTCAGTTACAAGTAAAAGTGTATTTAAAATGTTACTTAAGTACAAAAGTATCCTTAAGAAAATGCAGAGTACCATAAAATGTAAATATGTAAGTAAAGTGCAGTGTCCTAATATTCAACTCTAGTAAAGTACTAGAGAAACATACGTAGTTACTTTCAATTACTGCACGACGGCAATTTTGATTATCAGTAATAGTCTATCCACCTCTGTCAGTGGTTGAGTTGCATTGTGGGTAATGTAGGCAACAGGTTTTCACAAGGAAGAATCAGGAGTACTTTTAAAGGTAAACATAAGATAAGATAAAATAATACTACAAAAAATAGGAGGAACCATCAAATACAAATACATGTGTATAAATATATTTGCAGTTTTCACTGTATTGCACATGAGCTGTGTACACCTAAGGGCAGCGTGGGGCGTGACGCTTCCTACCTGGTGGCAGAGTCTCCAGGTTGTGGGCCTTGTCGTCAGGGCTGTGAACTTTGCCCCTGCTGGACAAGTCGTTGGAGCCCCAGTCATCCTGAAAGAGGGACACAGAGTTTAATGGAGAAACACGGGACATCTGCTGTTTTCTGATAATAATAACTTGATTCTGCATCCAGTTCACATTTAGTTCACTTTAGCTCACTTTGCGACAAGTGATGAGATAAAATTCAGGGTAAACGTGTTTTATGAGCTATTTTTAACCTGACCTGCATCACAGCTAACTGATCTGAACGTGATGCTCCGCTGTGTCTGCTCATATTTAAACAGGACGTTAAGACAGCATGATCATATTGGCCCAGGATCAATCAACGCCATCTTCTAGACAAGCAGGAAATAAATAAATCAATATATACTGTACATATGCTTCATCCATTCTTTCATTTTCTCTTCTCCATTCGTCACGAATTCATTCACTTATTCCCCCCTGAAGGGTTCATCGGTGCACTGAGAGACATGTCACCATTCACGCACGTGTTGAGACGGCTGAGCTCGTCCTCCTCGCGTCCATCTGTGTTACTGTTAAAACCCACTGGATCAATACACTGGGAGCCACAGCAATTAGTGCCATTCACTCGCTGTCCAGACTGCTGGCCTTGACTTTAGAAAACTATCGTCCAGCTCTCTTATTCGCCGTGTGTGTCCCTTTCACCTTCAGCATCTCCAAAATGCTTTATTGATTTGTTTTCTTTACTGCCTCAGGACAAGCAATGACAGTCTGAGATCACCAAAACGGTATTTAACCATTGATTTCTTTAGCTGAGAGCTAAGAAAAGGGTAAAACAGAGATTATCTGGGGTTTTTTATGCCTTTGGATTTCTAGCAGCCAAATAACTGCTGTTGTTGTCTGTGACTGTCGCTCACACTTCACTCTGTAGCAGCTTTTGAAATGAGAGCAACAACCTTCTCTAAACCTAAACAGCTATTTTCCAAGTGACTAAAAAAAAGATTTATCAGTCTTACACCCCACACCTATTATAAAAATCCTACATAAAATCAATTTCTGTAAGTGTTCGCAGCAGCTGAGTGTGTGCACAGTGAGACGGTAAAGTCAGTGTAGGATGAAAACTGAAAGTGGCAGTAAAGTCCTCTGCAGAAATACAGTTTGACAGGTTCTGGAGGGAATCGGACACATTTCAGGTAAAATAAAGCCACAAATTAGCCTCAGACTTTAGCTTTGTTGGGCTGTTTTATCGGCTCCGTAGCTGACGTGTTACAGGCGACTCTACAAAATGAAGTGACTCATGGCTCTACATTTACAGCTGGTTACAAAATCCTTCTCTCCTTCTTTAGTCTCTTCAGTGTCAGTAAACATGCACGAGCAAAGTCACATTTGTATCTTTGATAGTGGTGTGATTTTTGTAAGCTGCTGTTAATATAACCCCACTGTAACATGATTGTAAAAGCCTTCAACAGACACAGACGTCTGATGAAATCTGCTAATGTTTGTCTCTCTCTCTCTGTCTGCCGTGTCTTGTTTCTTCGGAAACTGCCTCGCAGCCATAAAAACACAGTCACCTGCCTCTTTAAACACCTGGTGCCTCACATGTGCAGCAAAATAGACATGGGGCAAAAATACATCTGTACCATAACGCTGCACACAAACACCTTCTGACAGACAGTCGTGACCGGAAAGCTCTAAAAAATTCATGGTTTCATATTTTGACTTTCCACTGAGTTGTGTTAAAGCTACAATATTAAAAGTTTTGGAAATCAAGTTAGCAGCAGCAGGACACTGTAAATCAGTCCATCCTCCTCCGTTACACCCTGTCCGACCCTTCAAGGATTAGTCTTGAAGCTACAAAACCTCGTCCCCTTCTGTGCTTATCTCAGCTGATTTAAAACAGTTTTTATATATTAAATTCCTTTTGGGAATAAAATATCTGCTTCCAGCCCCACGCCTCCATTTGCTCGTATACTCTATAACACTCTCATGAAGAGTTAGTGCTCAGAAAAGATCAGGGAGTAATTTTCCCTGCTGTGCTTGTAGATGCCAAGTATTTATTTCATGGCTGCAGAGTTTTAGGTTCCTCTGTCGCCACTTTAACTGAAGAAATTCATCAGTTTACTGTTTTGAAAGGAGAGAAAGGAAAATTATGATCACTTGGAGATGAAACCGAGCAAAACAAAGCAAAACAAGAATTATTATGAGAAAAGTGATGGAAGAGAAAGAACAATTCACCAGCTGCATCTCTGCCGCCTGCTTCTTGTCCAAATTCCTTGTGATTTATGGACATTGTAGTCCGTCATGACTCACATGGAGACAGAAAGCATTAGGAGATGATGAGAACAATGCACTGCTTTAAGGACTTGATTGATCAACAAATGGTTTCTATAAATATGGCTCATGGCTGATTGAAGCATGATTTAAAAGAGTTAGAGAGCAGATGTTGCCGAGGTATTTTTAAAACTCCCATCATCTGAGTGGCTTCAGAAAACTTCTGAACACACACATTGATAAAAAGCGACTGTGTATTTAAACATATCACCAAACAGAAATGTTCTAACTTCCCCAAAGATTAAGAGAATTATACATAATGGTGGTTTTAAAACACATTAAACCTGATCTTACATCTGTCCTGGACGAGCACTGGTTCACCAACAAAGCATCTCCATCTTTGATGGAGAGGCTGCAGCTGTTGCATCGTGATTCTTGTCGGCTGAACTAATGCTAAAGACCACGCTAGCTGTTTTCTGCATCTGCAACATTTCACTGATCTCACGTGGAGAACGGCTGAAACGTGGAGACAGACAGACAAAACAAATCCCCATGTTAGAGGATGTGGCATCCAGATCTATTGCAAGTCAATTAAGGGGTGTTAAACTAAATAAACCTGGTTCTGGCATAGTAGAAATCACAATGTGACAAACTGTGCATGTTCAAATAAAACATGCACCTGTTTTTGCAATTTGCACCTCCTAGAAAATTTTAGACAAACATTTTAGTAAAGCTGCCATAAAAACTGGAATGAAAGTAGCTGATGATCGTGTGCGTTCCACACATAAGATCATTAAATGTGCAAATGATACAACTGTGGTTTTAAATGGATGAAAGGATGGTTTCATCCAGAAGCAATCAAAGACGTGATAATTGACTTGAGGAGACGCAGTGAGGACATCTCTCCTCTCCACATCAATGGAGACAACGTGAAAAAGAGACTCGAAAGACGATTAGAAACTGGGAAACAGCCACCAACTACGCGTCTAAAATTCAATAAATAAAATAAAACTAGGTTCAGTTATCTCTCCTCTTTACAGAGGAATGTAAGTTCAAAACATCAGCTCCTTTTTGTTTGTTCTCCATCTCTTGTTCAATGTGTCTTTTTAGGATTTTTCTCCTGTGGGGTCGGTTTCTCTTCCTGGTTCGAGCCACCTAACAGCTGCAGCGGGTGTGTGTCCCCGTGCAGTGTGCATTCATCTCTGTGCTTTGTTGTTGGTTTATGTAGGACAGCATCAAGCATCTTACTTCACACAGGGCGCTAAAGAATTCATATTCATCAAGGAAGTAAGGACAATGCTGAGGATTTCTGTGTCAGATTTCTGTGGCAACTGAGGGTGACACAGAAACTAAACAGCCTCACGGTGTGAAGAGTACACACAGGCACAAGTACACAAACTCTAGTAAAAGTGCAAGTACTTGCCTAAATAAAATACTTCACTGCAAACAGAAGCACCACTTTACAGTCTTCACTCAAGCTGTAGTCAGGAAATGCTCTAACAAGTATGAGTACTTCACTAGAAATAGATTTCTCTGAACATAAGTTATCTGAGTTAATGATAAGAAAAGTATTTTAAACACTACGGAATCTGACGCTGTTGGAAATACGAACGTCTCATACAGTAAATAAGGTTTCTGCAAGAATCTCAAACGTTCAGACCTTTTTAAGTTTAATTCACATACAGATTCAAGCAGATATTTACTTCATCACGTCAGGAGATCTCAAGAAAAACACGTCAAGAAAATCTTTATTGAGCAGTCGTTTCACATTTGTGTTGTAAACTGTAACAAAATGTAAAAATGTAAGGTCCTAACAAATGTTTGCTCGCAGCCAACTGCAGGATCCACACAAGAGCTGTCACACCTGCTTCTCTGATAACAGGATGGACTTTAAACCCCCCAGCAGATCGCACCGAGCTTGAGAGTGTGTGTGTGTGTGTGTGTGTGTGTGTGTGTGTGTGTGGCAACATGTGTCAGCTCATATTTGTGTATTTGGGCATTTGCGAGCTCACATGCATTAGTGTGTCAGTCTGGTTACACGCAAACTTTGTGCACTTATCTGTCTGCACGTGAATGTGCGTGTTGTATCTTACAGTCAAAGTATAATCCACCGTAATCTGATCACATCCACTGATAGATTAACTCAGATAACAGTACACCAACAACACACACACTGACACAGTGAGCATCACAAAATCTAGTCGGACAAAAACATTTGAGATGAAGTCCAAGTTTTAGATCTAATTAAAAACAAGCAGGTTGAATAGACTCAACCTTCGTACAGATGAAAGATGAAGAAGAAGCTATAAAATAAGCTGAAACGCAGGATTTGAAGGAAGAGACGAGTAAGTCCTTCTGACTTTACACAAAGACCTGTGACAAATGCCATTTTAAGAAAATAATTACTCACAGAAATAGCACAAACCTGCATGATTAAACTTTAATTAGCAGCATTAATGTTGCCTGAAACATTCGAAAAGTAAAATATGCAGTGGGAGATGATATTTATAGTTAAATCAAATTTAAGTTGAGGCCAAAACTGGTTTTGATACCACTGTGTAAATCTAGATTAAATCCATGTTTCTGACAAAACAAGCAGTGCCAGTGATCTGATTTGCCCTTTAAGCTTATTTTAAAAATCCCTCCAGCAGACGACAGCACAGTTCAGGACTTCAACAGCAGCACTGATGAAACTAACTGTTGGACAGAAACACACAGTGCAATTTAAACCCAGCAGGGCCGTGACGGCGTCAGGCCATCAGGGAGCATCTTAGTTGTTGCGGTATGTCCTGTACTGTTGGAACCAGTGTGAGAGACCGCTCTGATTGGCTGCACAGCTGAGTGAATCACTGGACCTGAGCACCACCCGAAGCATAACTTCATATGAGACATATTCTCAATCAGAAGTATCTTTCAACTGTCTGTGTTGAACGAGAGCAGCTTCTGCTGCTTTGTCCGTGATTCATATATCATCAGAAGCCTTTGTTCTTCTTCTGCTTGACGAATACAGACTACCACTATACCTGTACCTACCTCTAGTTCTGTGATGTGTGTCACAGCTCTTAGGCAGCAGAGCTCCTTTAGTTATGAAGCAGCACAGAGACGTAACCAACACAACATTAACCACTTTGTTCGCTGGTAAGTTGAAAACTCTGCTGTTTTTCCCGAACCTCGGATTAATTGGTTTCTCTGCTGCACTCAGGGTCATTTATCTTTAACTTATTGCGGCACCGCTGTGTTTCTGATCCACTTTTAATCCATTTGTATCTGGTCATCCTCTTGTTTTATCTCATTTCACTATATCTAGTTTTATTTTGCCTTAATTGAGTTTATTCTGATTTGTATTACTTGTAGTTTTTAATGTTCTAATGCTTTTTTTGTCTGCGTAATGCACTTTGAATTGCCTCCATTTAAAATGTGGCTTCATTTAATAAATAAAGCTGCAGTTTCTTGCAGAAAGCATTAGTGGTTCTCAATTGTGCAGTTTGTTGAAATCAAATGATTTACAGTCAACGTTATGTCCAAAAAATACATCAGTATATCAGAAAATAAACACATTTCCTCTTCTCTTAATATAAATACACACTTTTGGTCCTGTAATTTGGCTTATTTGTGCATTTTTTTCTACATTTCTGATACATTAATGTTGTTTAAATGTTTAAGAATAAGCCACAGGCTTTAAATAGGTTTTCTTTAGGTGCATACAGCAGCCAGTGCTGTAAGTAATTAGAGAAACTGTCCTTCTAGTGAATGGCTCAGACTGAAACCCCTCTGACAGACAGCATCTGTCCTGGTGAAGTGTCCTGAAGCACAACACTGAATCCAGATCAGCTCCATGCATGGTAGTTGGTGACTAAGCTTGACCTTTGACCTCCCTGGGAAGTCAAAAAAAAGAGAAATTCTATCTTCAGGCGTTCAAAGCAATATCACAAAAATTATCTCACAGCACTGGCTTCAAATGAGAAGTTGTGTATAACAGTCATGTCCGGTCAGATAAACATCACAGATGTCAAAAGAACGACTTTCCCCTCACCGTGCAGTTCAGTCTCCGACCACTTCCCATCGTGGTGCACGGAGAACTAATCTTTTTTTTAACAAGTACCTCACATCACGCGATCCCTTCTGAATCATTTCTCCTCCTTTCCTCTCACTCCAATTAAAACAAATCTGCTGAAATCTACTGCTAAAACATTCACCCATCCTTTTCCTTTCTCATCACTTCAGCTTCCAGCAGTTTAATCAGTGCACTGCGGTCTTGGCATTTCTTAAGGAAAAGCATGTTAAATGCCTCAAGAAAAATGTAAACTACACCCAAATGTAGCATCACGGCAAAATAATAAATAAAAACTCTCAAGTATTGAGGGTTATTTCAGTTATTTATATCCAGCCATAACTACAGTCTGTATCTTACAGTAAAGCATCAGACAAAGATGTTATCACCACGAGCTGCCTGGTGTCACGCTGCTTTTAAGTTCTCCAGTTTTGACCTGGGAATGAACTCACGCTGAAGATTAACTCTGAGAAATCACCACAGATGAAAAGAGGAAAAACAAAGAAACACTTAAAGTCAAGTGGACACATTTAACTCTTATTAATGTCCATTAGATTTTAACATCAAGGGGAATTCAGAAAACACAACGTCTGTTTGGTTGATAATAAGTTTGTGAACAGCTCAGCTGCACAGAAGTGTTTTGGGCTAAATGTCAACGGGTTTAGTAGATTTATCGTTTACTGTGTTAGTGCTAATGTGTTAATTAGCACTAGAGATGCAGCTGAGAGATGGGCATTAGCAGTTATCTGTTCATAAAGTAGTAGACTAATTAAAACAGCCTGGTCATAGTTCTCCAGGCTCTGTGAGATTGTCCCTTAGTTTCACACGCAACATTTTCAAATACTGATCATGAAATGTGTTGTGATTAGGTCATATGTTGTATTATGACTGACGACTGACTATTTCCGGTAACGTCACCTCAAACTGACTTGAGAAGTTGATCAGAGAAGCTGGATCTAAACATCTGGATAAGAGTTTGCTCTCCTGGCTGTTGACCAGACCACGTATCGAAAACTCAAAAGCATGAGGTTGTGCGTGAATGTGTTTTACTCCGAGCTTGTCCTGGTCCAACACTGTTCAAATCTCAAATCTCCCCTTGTTTCCTGACTGAACCTGCTAGGTCAACAAGCCAAACAACATTAACTGGCTAAACGGTCCAGACCTTAGGTGTTAAAGTCTAAAAATGACCAGGTGGTAAAATTAATCCTGATGGGGACATGAATGATGGCGTTAATGCCATAAAAATCCTACAGTTACATCCTAAACGTAAGAACAAAATCAGTTTATCCATGAATAATGAAAGAAATTCAAGGAACTGGAACAGGAAATTAGAGAAACCCCACTTCTCTAATCAGCGTTTCCTAATTTTCCTCTTCAAAGTTCATGACAATCAGTAGAAACTTGCTCTGGGGACTTTTGCAGCTCCTAAAATTTCTAGTTAATGGGTTTTATAGAAGAGGCCAGTGCAGATGTGGATGAGTAAGTGTCACGTGTTCCATCTAATAAACGAGGAGAGCAGTAAACGAACAAACTGGACAAACAAAAAGTTAACCTGCAGCCCCCTCCCTCTGTCTGCAAACCAAAAACACCATCCACCAACATATCCAGTACTAGCAGTGAAACCAAAATGGGGACATGGACGTGTTTTGCACCAAAAAGTGACATCTTCATCTGCGTTAGTTCACACTTTGACTGTGTTAATATCCCTGATTCAGGCTCCCTGTGGTGATTCTGTCCTCTCCGACACGCTCTGCAAGTTGTTTATCCACGAGAAGAAAGAATCCACAACATGTCGGGTTTTTTTTTTTTTTTTCCACCTCTTTAATCACGTCTCGGTGTCCTCAGGCCACACACACACACACACACTCTGTATCTTCTGGCAGTAGTTCAACATAAAAGGATGAAAGGAGTGAAAGAAGCTTGTTGCTGAAAACAAGTCCTAAAAAACGCAGCCATAACTGGGATGTCGTTACTCACAGATGGGGAGGAAGGATGCAGATGGAGGGTTTTGGCATTTGCGGTCATTTTGTTGAACCTCCCTGCAAAGACTTCCAGCAGTATGTTGCAGAAGTTGCTCAAACTTTGGAATAAATGAACATTTCAGCTGCAAACACCCCCTTATTTTCTTTTTTCTCTTAACTTGATTTCATTTTAATGCATCTCCTCTCCCTCCTGCTGGACCCTCTACAGCTCTTTGTCATCATGTGGTCGCATCTCTCCCTTCGTATACTGATAAGTCCTCTTCTGCTTTATCCTCTCCTCCTCCTGCCGTTTCTTCCTCATACACAAAGTTAGAATTTAAAATCTGTGGCTGATGTTGCTGTTCCCAACAAACAAAGTAAAACTTTGTTTTCATCATGACAGCTTTTCAGGAACTGACACTAGACTAAAGTGTTTATAACGACATAACTATTCCTGCTAAATACTGCTGAAGGGGAATTATTACAGTAGAACATTATGCACAAGGCTGATGAAACTATAACTGGCTGGCAAACGAGAGGAAGAATTACATGCTGTATGTGTTCACACACTATCAGTTCCGACTGAAGGAAATTAACTCTCATGTCCTGCAGGAAGACAAACCACTGATGACGAGCTTTGATGTTGTTCATTTTAGATTCAGAAAGAAACAAAAGCCTCTTTCTTCTTCGACATTCATACTGTACGACGCATGCACAACCAGCCTGCATTCATAAATCACCTTGTTCAAGAAAAAGTTAAGACCAGGAACAATAAACAGTATTAAAATATGACTTTCTTACTAGAGCGAAGAAATCACATTTAATGACTTTGTTTCTGCAGAAAGAAGCAGATTCATTATTTAAAACACAGCTCACTGGGTCTGTCGGATGTTATTGTTCTGGGTGATTTAAAGCATGTGGTGCGATTTTATAATTCACAAAGGGCCAATAAACAGAATCAGAAATCAAACTGTCTCTCATTAACCTGCAGCTGTCTAAAATACATGTAAACGTCAGTGCTCCAAAACAATAAAGCCAATTTAAAGCTAAATTCATAGATATAGTTTTTTATATTACTGTGATCTATTTTGCAGTTTCTTGTATGTAGGGATGATGTTTATCATAATCATATCATTTCATATCATTATCCTTTCGCTCACCTCTTCTAAAAGTATTTCCTCTTGGCGCAACCTGATAAATCTACGTGTACAAACCTGGACCAGCACAGTAGAGACCAATAAATGAGTCTTATAAATAAATCTACACACCAAAATAAAACAGTGCTTCTCTCTGTGTCAGAGGTATCAGAAGTGGGTCAGACAGACACACACTCCTCTGCTGATGCATGGCTGCAGAAGATGTCTGGCTCTGCTTCAGCCAACTGGAGCGGCTAATTACAGCAATGTGTAATTTTAATTTAATTTGATTTGTTAAATTTTAACTACTTCTCAGGGAAATTCAGGACACACGCAGATGACAGTGCAGCTGTCGTTTCAGTCACTGGATCGAGGGATCTTGAGGTTCATCAGATAATGTAATGTAATGTAATTTCATAAGATAATAGGGGACACGGAACAATAAAAAGAGGGGAGGGGGCTGTTTGTAAAATCTACAAGTGCCTTCAACTTCACCCGTTTGAGAATTCAGACTACAGTGAGCAAACTGTGACAAGTCTCACCAGGGTGTGTGTGTGTCTGAGAAGGAGAGAGGGGGTGTAAGACCGTTCAATGGAGCAATTGTGTGTGCTGGCCCTTGTCCCAAAACCCCATCTGCATCCTACACACACACACACACACACCACACACACACACAAACACACACACACAAAGAAAGATGCACAGACTTAGAAAATGCAACCTAGAGTCAGACCACACACACATCAACACCTTCACGTCTGAATCAGCCCAAACGAAGACGTTGAATCAGTGAGTTCACTCGCATCAAACTAGTGAGCTGGTAAACTTCCACCACGTCACTGCAGAAGCTTTTAGGGAAGATTAAAACTCTGCATATGCACGATCTACTGATCTTACAAAAGATGTTTGGACTGAAAAACATACTTGTGGTGCTCGGGAAACATCTAACGACTAGTACATCCTACTTAAGCATCTCCTGCTGCTGTGTTTCTCCAAAGCTGCAGCTCAACAACACTGGTGAAGAAGCACAGAGGACTCCTGGATACTGTTCCACACAAGCACAGCATATTTTCACTGAAACAATTAATACAACTACATGATAAATGAGTCAGTAAACGTATTTGATTTTGGCTCTGTTATTTCTATTGTACTGTACAAGATAATAATTCAACAAGTCAAAGACCAAACGATTAGGAAAACTTATTACCTTCGCACTTGCATTTTAGTTTGGCACTATGGCCGTGCAAAAAACTGAAGCAGGCTCTACATTTGCTTACTTACATTAATTAATTATTCTTTAAATTACAAAAATGCAAAGTTAAGTAGCTGTAGGACATTTTAAAATGATGATTGGTTGTTAAATTCACATCCAGTAATGCATCTATAACATGCTAACGTCCAATGGAACAGTGAGACCAGTGTTCAGGACAGTGCACACGTTATTTTGTGTGATATTTAATGCACATTTGGTTTCACTCTACTGTACAGTTTGCCGAGCAGTGACTGTAAGGGCTGTGAGATAATGCAATTTACCTGCAGTAGCATGAGGAGGAAATGCTCAGCAGGGGAACAATCACAGTGGGGGGGGGGCTTCTTCTGGTTAATGACACTCATTAAGTGACAGCTGAGACCACGGTACCACACACAGCCAGGTGTAGTCCTTGGAGGTCCGCCTGGTGCACAGGACAACTAACCCTCCGTCCGCCTGTCTCCGTGCCCGTCGGTGATGGTTCAACAGACACAATCAGCCGAGCTCAGGTTCATGGTGTCCGTTACATCTATTGTTGCAGCACTTTAATAATCCCTTTGAAGACAAACATGCAGGTCTTTTCATGTTGACTGAGAGGAGTCCAAGACAGGACCTTCAGTGTTTGTGAGCAGAAGGACATGAAAGTGCATGAAAAGAGGAGATTAAAAAAAAAAGAACGCTGCAGAGTACGGTTGATTCATGGATGTTGATTGAGGAACTGAGATCAGTGAGGTGTGAGGAATAAAAAGAGGGCAGGGAAGATGTTTTTTATTCCTCTACCTGAATTTACTGAAGATACTGTACCCCTGTCTGTAGGTAAGATACAGTCAGAGACTGACACGGTCCACCCATTTTCAGCTTCTTAATCTCTCCAGCGTGTCCTAGGTCTACCCCACAGTGTCCTACCAGCTGGACATGCAGCTCTACTCTGAGCTCCCTACTCTTCTTACTGAGGAAACTCATTTTGCTGAAGCTGCTCCAATCAAGACCAGAGAAACTCTTTCAATTGGGACAGAAACTCCCATGCAACAAGAAGGGAGGAAGTCCACCATTTTCCAGCAAAAAATAAATAAACTCCAGTGAATAGTGAAGGTCGTGGTCTGATGAAAGCAACAGAACCACATCATCTGCAAACAGAACCAATTCTGAGCGCAACACAGGATGTGTGAGAGAGTCCGATGTTATCCTCCCTGCTGAACACAGCCTGTCAAAGCCCTGCATGCTGTTCCTGCTTCACCTCATCGTTTGCCAAAACCAAAATTCCTCCTTAAAGTAGCAAAAATGTTAAATTTGTATTTCCTGAAAACTTTTTTTTTTTTTTTTTTTTAAATGTCAGATTCTCAGCTTGGGGCGATGATTATTCAGCATTATGAAAGCTGCCTATTTCCCGTTGTTAGTCAGCAGGAGCTTGAGAATTAATTTGAACAAATGACTCCTGATAATGGGCGAGTTCAGATTCAATTTTCAGAGCCTGGAGATAACGAATGAGGGAATGCAAAATAAAACGAGGCGAGAGGAAGGAGAAGAGACAAGTCATGGAGCATTGTGCTGAATCACCTGAGTGTCAGCGGAGGGGGGGAAATGTAGGTCAGGGTGGCGAGATGCAGAGAGTGGTGATGTTCAAATCCTCAATTCAGTTATGAAACTCCTTCACCAACCGTTTGCTTCCTGCCTATTCTTTCCCTGCACCCCCTCTTCCTCCCTGCCTTCTTTGATGCCCCCCTCCTCTTCCTCCTTCTCCCTGCTAACAGTAAATGAGTGTCCCTCCTCCGCCACAGCGGTGGTCTATCATTACAACAACCAAAAACATTCCTTCTTGTTTTCATTAGATTGTTTATTACATGAAAATGACGGTGATTTGTGCAAATTACAGCTCCTGGTATTTTTTTAAAAGAGAATATAATGGAGAATATAATGAGGGGTTTCACAGCAAAATAAAACAGAAAGATTTGAATGAATTTACAGTAAGACGCAGTACAGTTTACAGTACACAACAGTACAGCACACGTTACCTCATACCACAGGAGTGTGTGTGTGTGTGTTTGGTTGGAGCAGGAAAAAGCTTTAAGTCTATAAATATTTTCTTCCCATACAAGGAGAAAAGTTTTCTGAGAGAAGCCACGGGGGAAGTGTGTTCTTTTTTTTGTGAATGGGTATCACATACAGTATGGAGCCTGAGGAGCAGTGATGTGTAATGTACAGAATGTGTGTTTATTCTGAAACCAAGCCAAGACTTCTACCGTTTCCTCAAAACGCTGCCGTCGTGCTGCATCTAGGAGATCAAACACAGAAATGTGCACTTATAGCGATTGCTCCAGGTTTAAAAAACCCGACTCTCCTGCTGTTACATATTAATGGATGAAGTTACAGTCCTGTTTGGACATAAACCAGGCGTGTTCTGTACTTGGCCTAGCACCAATAACATCCTCTAAAAGTAGCAGAGCAGTTACGCAATGACAGAGTGCCCGCTGGCACAGGACGTCAGCAGGTCAAATCTATGATCCTGTGTGTTATTCCAACATTAATGCACAGTGTGGGTGACAAGATGTAAATGTTGATGTGTTTACAAATCTGCTAAAACCTTTTTCTATCTCAGAAACTCACACATTAAAGGGAGCAGTCTCAGCCTTTACGATTGGAAGTTCTACTAACTAAAGGTTCCCATAATGAGTCCAGCTACAAAAAAGACAGGAACCCATGATTTCATTGATGCAGCTCAGCGACAGAGGCTCAAATTTAAAAAGGGGGCATCTATCAGCACAGGGCAGCTTCAAATCTTCTCCAATATCACAATTATTAATAATAAATACCTATTATTATCTTCCTGGGAGACACTGTAAAGAGCCTGCGACACAAACAGCCGACAACCTTTAAGTCAAAACACGCCAGGATAACGACACCATCTCTGCTTGTAATACATAAAAATTCACAATCGTGTTCATAAAGCGACAGAAGGAGAACTGTCAGATGTTTAATGAAGGGTAATTACACACTGCAGCTCTTGTTACTTTTCTGGCACACAAAGGTTTTTTGTAATGGGATACAGGCCCTGTAAAACAAATTGCCGTTCTCATCATGCAGTTCTCCCCTGAGGAAAAAGCAAATGTCTCATTTTGAGTTATGACCAATAGATTCAGTAAGCAGACAGTGACTTATTACAGACCTTTACTGAGCCATTTTTATGAACTGCTCTGACAGCTCAGGTGCGTGATGTGGTTTCAGGTGTGTTTCAGCTGTCATAAATATTAAGCCATGACTGATTTCTAAAGCCATGTGGAGAAGTTCTTATTGTTCTTATCATTGTATAATGTGTGCTAATTAACCGTCCACATGCTAACATCTCTGGCAGACGGAGGTTCATTTTGTGTGGTGTTAAAACACTCAACTGTGTTGCACAGATATTATGTTAGCTTCTTCTTTATATTATGATAGTCTTCCTAAAATTAGATTTTGAAAATCACAGTATATCACCTTGCATACAGTACCACAATATATCGCTATATTCCGAATAGTACCGTCATATTGTACCATATAGCTACATATCATGTAAAACTCATGAAAAAATTTTCACCTTAAAGATGAAAACGAAGACAAGCTAATTAACTGCAAGTCCAATCTGTCCAAACATTAAGGCAGCACAGAATCGACTAGTGTTTTATGACCTACAGTAGAACCACGGACCGTCAGCCACAAAACTATGAACTGTCACTGAGCATCAGTGTCGGAGCATTTGTGGTGAACGGGCTGCAGCCGATCTCCGTTAGGCAGGTAGAAAACTTGTCCTTTTGTAATGTTGCCTGTTTACACTACACAACACTGCTGCACTAAATGTTCAGTGAACAATTGACAGTAAACAAAAAAGAGAAAGAATAAATATTCTGTTATCTTATTTTTGCTTCATCACCATTTTGAAAGTGAAATAAAAGAACTGATAAGAAGAGTAGAACTTCTAAAAACTCCTGAAGTGACTTGGACAGATGACACACAGACAACATGTGGGTAGAAAAATGCTGTGATGTCAGAGAGGAACAACAAGGTCAACAATGCAAACGACAACATCAGGGAGGAGTGTTGCCATAGCAGCATCACCTTTTCCTGTATTTCACAGCGGTGAAGCCGAGTCATCAAACACTTCAACGTCAGAAAGTTTCCAGCTCTGTGCAGAAACATGTTGCCACGCTAAGCAAGATAAAGATAAAAGTCAAAGTGGTCTTTGTGTCAGGACTTTGTCATCCATCATCACTAGGCGTGTCCAACCCTGTTCCTAGAGCTGACGAGCTACGACTGTCCCGACCCTGGTATCCGGCTGCATTCACACAGACATTTGCCTCTTTTAAAACAACTCAAGGAGCCGCTTGTGGTGTGGGTCTGTTTTTTTCATATCAATAAATAGGATCCGGTTGGAGGAATAGATCTGTGTTTAACGCTTATTAGACACCAAAACAAAGACAAGTTGTTTGTAATACAGATCAGATTTTATTTTTTTCAACCGTTTCGTCTTTGGTAAGATCATCTAAAAGTAAACAGCAGACATGTGGTGTTCACGTCACGAAGTCAGTGCCTAAAATGTCAGATTTCTCCTTCAGGTTGGGATTGAGTCTCTGCCCCAGGTGGAGGACTTCTTCACAAATAAGGGTAAAATGGAGCATGAGACTGGCAGATTGGTGCAGCATTTACAGAGTTATAATGCAGACATTATACCACAGCGTTATGGTGATGAGGGAGCTGAGCCGCAACACAAAACTCTCAATTTAACAATCTAACTTTTCTCCAGTCTGCACATGAGCTTCAGGTAGTGTTGGTCTGCATAGAGTGTTGTTGATTGATGCAGAAGAAGGTAAACCAGATCCAACCACACCCCCCGCCGCCCTGCATGACACTGCATTGTTTTGTCGGAGCCCCCTGTGGTGCAGGTCCCTGCTGTGTAACACGCTTTGACATTTAAAAGAATGACAAGTGCTGCGTTTTCAGCGTGATCGCAGCCTTGATGCTAACTGTGATAGGTTGTTGGTGACAACAAGGCTCCGTTTTTAGTCAGCAGGCAAAATATATTTTAGAAAATGTTTTGCTTTTATTTATGTGCCCAGATCAGTCCGGCTTCGTAAACAGCATTATTCTTTTTCTTGTCACCGTCTCACACAGTGTTTGTCTTGATCATATCTGAGAAATATGAGCTGCAACATATCCCACAACACAACTGAAGTAGCTGAAATAACGGCACGATGTGTCCAAACAAATAAAGTCATAAAATGCAAATCAGCACGATTTCACCGGTTTATGATTTAGCAATAATTTCAACTGGTTAGGATTACCTCAGTGTGCAGCGTACAGTGACAAGTCATTTAGATTTCAACACACTTTGCTCAATATCCTTAAAACATCACCCCCCCTTCATCTCCAAGAGTAATCAATATTAACATCAGTGTAGTACGCGAGTGTGATTTAATCTCTACTATGCTGCTGTTTTTGGAAATGTGAGAACTGTGAGTAATAGAGTGTGAGAGCTCAGTAACCTGCCAACAACAGAAACAGACTTCAGTCAAGCCAGAATACAAATTCTCTGGTGCCACAATTTATCTCACTTGTGCCATTACAGCTCTCAAAGTGTAATTTCAATTAGATATGTTTGTGCACGCAGCGTTCTCAGCTCGCCGTTTATGGCTGTTCGGTCGTGATGAACAGGGTGGGACAGTGAACCCTGACCCGTGAGAACGTCACATGCTTTGCAGCTGCCGTGTTGTTAATGAACGGCTGCTGAAAGAGGAGCGACGGTGAAGCTGTGTTTCAGGAACAAACAAAGCTGACTGCCGAGTTCTAATGACACAGAAGAGGATGCAAATATATTCCATCACGTATCCATAAGACCGGTACTCCAGCACCTTCCCAGAGTTTGGCCCAGTTAGCTGTGTCTGTGTCTGTTAACAGCATGTCAGCAGCAGCCTTGGCCTCGTCTCCAGCATGACGTTAGACTTCGGAGTGTAATAATATGCAGCAAAGAGGGTGAGAAACAACCTATTTCAAACCAATCCAAGCTAAGGTGTTAGATGGTTTTGGCTATTCTTAGCTCGTCTTGATGGGTCTGACACAATCACATCTGCTCCACCCCCACCGAGCTGAGAGCGCAGATAAATCAAACCTACCTTTTAAGGCAGAATCGCACAGAGACAGAAAAAGACATGAGGCCCTGCTGACCCAAGAGCAGAGCATATGCTGCTACTCTCTTTATGTCTGAGTTGTCTAAAACTGTGGTTTATAGCCCCAAAGTGAGTCACAGGCCTGGTTCTGTTGGGTCTGTACATGACGAGAATATTGTGTTCTCACTGACTTTTCATAATTGGCTCCCAAGGTGACCGCCTGAATTTCTGGCTTACTTCAAAGGAACAAACAACTACATTTAAAAAAAAAAAATCCAACACAAATAACACAAGAAAGTAAACATGCAAGAGAATACAGAAAGGTATGCAGAAAGGAACTGTAGGAGGAAGAGAGACGGGACAGATGAAGGGAAATAAGTGCATTACCTTTAGAGAGAAACAGGAGAATTTATCACCACACACTGAAATATGGCCTGAGTCAGGGGAGCAAGCATCATTAAACACACGGTGAACACATCTATGGCAGCATGTTTACATGCACAGTAATAAGCTGATGCTTATTGGATTAAGAGAAACACTCGAAGTGTAAAAATGTATATTTTATTATTTAAATTATCATATTTGGGCAATTGACCCTTTGTTAAGTTCAACCACCCTTAAGCCTGGAACATACGTCTTGCAGCCGACCACAGGCGAGCTCCTCTGTGGGTCAGTGCACACTGTCCACAACTATCAACGCGTTCATTCTCCCGCGAGCCTTGCTCCCTTTCGTGTTGTTACTCTCCGACACTGTAGCTGTCACCATGAACCGGCTGCAGCAGCACACAGGAGACTGCTGCAGAGGGAAAAAACAGGTGAAGCCTAATGCGATTTTTCTGTTCTGTGCAGAACAGTCCACTCTCAGGATGTAAACAGTGTAGACTTGTGTGCCGAGCCCCGCTGTCTTTTGGTCCTAAAAGAAAATATGGAGTTGACTTGACTTGTCTTTGTCATGTTGTTGAGGATCGTGTTTCTATTCTGATGCTGTTTTCCGTCACACTTCCACAAATGTTCGTGAACTTAGGGATTTATAACTATAGGAGCTCGTTACAGTGTCCAGGTGATATATACATAAATAACTTATAAATAATGTACAAATTGCTTCTGGCACTAGAGGTAACGCAGCATCTGGTTAGTACAGCAGGTAATGCATTGGTTAACTGGACATGCTCACGTTGCAGACTAGAGAAGCTACTGATTTTACTTAAGCATATATTTAATTGACGGCTTTCCAGCTTGGACACTGTTTGCTGGTAGTGCAGGTATTGGTGGCTCAGCAGCATATTTGGAGTAGGAACTATTTTCCTACCATAAATCATTGTACACAAACTCATAACAACAGGCAGAGGCTGAATAGTCCTGACGCAGCAGAACTAGTCTGGTGTTAAACCAAAACCTTTGCCGACAGGAACTTTGGACTGAGTTCATGTGAAAACAGAGGCATTCTCTAAACTAATGCATGTATTTTTAAAGTCAACTAACATTTGTCACCAGACGAATGCACCATACTGGCTCAGAATCTTTTTTGGTTACGAATGATGAGATTTTCAGGGTTTTTCCTTCTGGATTTCACCCACTTGGATAGAAAAAAACACTTCTACTGGTCAAAAACATTAATTATTCAACTCATCTTCATGCACTAACACACAAGGTTCAATGTGCAGCCTGGACTCTGCAGTTTGACTTTAAACACCGATTCCAGCAGCCCTAATCGGATCCTTCCTTATTTTAAAATCAACTAGGAAACAGCCGATGGAGCCGAGTCAGCACCTCTGCTTCCTGAAACTCATTTCAACATATTGTTAAGACACTTTACGAGCTGCTTTTTTACTAGCATTGGTCAATGACACTATAAACTTTACTGTGGAGTTTTAATGAGTGTGCACTAGTGCACCTGACGGGACTGCAAGGACGTACAGGTCAAGCAGTAAAGTAGGTTCATGTCACGTGTTTAGATGTCGGGCATAAATGCTGATTAATAACCCATCATGATCCAACATGTCCACAGTATTAAATTAAATGATGATATGATGCGTTAACCACATCACCTTCTTTAAGCGTCCAGATTTACATCTTTGCAGCATCAGTTTCTGCAGGTAATTATTTGCCATATTTCCCTTAGGCGACATCTGTCAGCAGCACTGATGGTGACGGTCATTCAGGTTGCATTTTATTCTACTGCAGCTTCTAATAAGGAATTTGGTTTCATCAGCATCTTCTTCCATTAGTACAACTCTTTTCTGACCAGCTGAATTCAGAATCTGAGGTTTAAAGTTTGAAATACAACTATATAATGTATAAATACAACAATAGCACATTATCAGACCACACTTAATATGATTCAAGTACACATCTGATATTGTACCATTCACTCCACTACTTTATTTACTTACACACTGTTTAAGTCCAATAAAAACATGCATCTCAAAATCTTAATTCGATTTTTTATTCAACTGAAACATTAACTTTTCTTCTGGGAACATTCTCACATTACTTCGACTAAATCAAATCTACTTTGCACAAATCAGGTCTGTTTATCCGTCTATGAAAAGCTGACTGTACAAATTTGATTAACTTAAGTGAAAGATCTAAATACTCCTTCCAGCACCAATCACACTCACATTTAGTGATTCAACAATTAAGAAGAGCAACTGGTGCTGAGACGTGTCAAATGAACATTAAACTCACAGATCAAACCAGGACGGTCAACTGAAACAAAACCTGAAAGGCAAACAGCAGCTGTGAGGATCTCTGAGGGTTTTGTTTTGACATAAAGCCATTTTTATATAACATTTACTGAACTAGTTTGTTGCTGAATGACCATGATGTGGTGCAGGCCGAGAAATTAACACCTCCCACCAGACTATTTAAAAAAAAGAAAAACCTAACCACCTACCACTTTGGCAGATGACCAGGCATTATTTAGACATTTGTTCCATTTAAAAAAAAATCTTTGGCAGCTGAGTTTGACACAGAAAGACCTTCTGCTGTGCTGCTGTTAAAAATCATTGTACACAAAACTCTCCTCGATCAGGTCTAAGGCCAATTCACATATCAGTTACAGAAGTTTTCTCACCACCACAATCCGTGAGGGTTGGGACAGACTAAATGAATCGGCCTTTACTGTTCAGTCAGTGTGAAATATTTCTGTACAGTGTCATAAAATAAATGAAAATGCTACATGTTTCCACATTTATCCAACATCAGCATCTCTCACATCCACAAAAGTGAGACTACTGATAAACTGTACTATGACAGAACAGAAGAAAACGTAACAAACAAAAGACCAAACAAACAGAAACGGCAACACAAAAGTTCAATCTCCATATTTATCCATCCTATGTGCCTCTCAGTTCTCAATCCTACAGTTACAGTAGGTTGAATGGTGAATGTCAGAGGTGTAGCCAGCCTCTCAGCTAATGACAGCTGGAAGACACGCTAAACTAAACATACTCATGTCATCTCTAAGGACTATTGCAATTTTTGTTTTTCCAAAAACCACACAGTTAAGTGTAACGGGGGGTTGGGGGGTGCAGGATGCCCGTTTGTATGAACCTCAATCTGCTCTGTGTTACATTTATTTTGTAAGTCGGCAGCAACAAACAGCTGAGAGCTGGGCAGATGGAGCATCAAGACAGAGATTAAAAAAAAAAAAAAACAGGTTGAGCTAAAATATTGTTGACAGAGTTGATGCATATGCTGATACAGACTGTGTTTCATTTGGATTTTTCAATATGTGAAATATAAAAAGCTCAGATCACAGCACAGACATGACTGTGTTCAACTTTACTGCTGCTTTTTAAAAAGACAACACAGTGCTGTATATTCCACTTTACTTTGTCCTTCAGGTGGTTAAATGGAAAGTAATTATTTACAAGACTTTCAGCTGGTTTGCAAGTGCATCTACATTAAGAGAGAAACATGCATATGAAAAGCTGCAGGTTTCAGCAATTTCTGATGATTTATTTTGAAAAATGACACACATCCAATTTCAGCCACAGAAAAAAAATTTCCATTAAAGCATTACCATATTCCAGTAACAGTGGCTGGAAGAGCACCAATTAAATTACATGGGTGGGTGTTGCAATTAGAGGTTGTCATTTATGAGGCGATTTGCATGTCCTTGCCACAAATAGAGTGCAGGCAAAACACCGTGACCACCTGTGCACAGTATCGGGTCTATTTGAATAGTTCAGCCTGATAAGAGGAATACAGATTGCTGCCGACCTGACTGTGCGGTTAATGTGAAGATGTCGGCTTCAGTTTGTCTCCCGGTGACAAACTGAATAAAAGGGAGCCCGCTCTGTTTTCCCTTGATGTGTGAATAAAAAACAGATCTTTGAAAAGCTCTCATCCGAGCGAACAATGGATATCCTCATCCCTTTCAACTTTTTCCATGAATGCTCGTCATGTGCCAGGGAAGCAAATCACCATAAGAAGAAAATAATCCTGTTTCCAGATGCAATAAGCTGACGTGTTTAACCACAATGAGCCTATTGATGGTCAACAGAGGTGGATGTAAGAGATAGAAAGCTGGTTTGAACAGATATTAACTGCTCTGTTCAACGCCCACCTTTGTGGCAACACTAACTAAACTATTTGTCTTCGTTCTTGGCGACGTCTCAGCCTTTATCTCCTGGTATCTACACAGCTGCCTCTGTTTGCTGCAGCCAGTCAAGGTTGGCAGATCAGGACTAACTCCCTCTGACTGGTGGAAATAAAAAGCTGCCAAACCAGACACAACCCACCTTTCTCTTGTTTTTGGATCCAGTCACTCATTTTCTACTACCTTTTTTCCCCTGGTCTCATAATGTTTTCTCTTTCTTTCCAGTAAACTGTGTAATTGACCAGTTGCTAAAGCCCTGCCCCCACCGACCTCCCATTTCACATGTGCGGTTTTTACAACGTAGCAGTAGCAGATTAACTTCAGACAGATAAAACCAGGCTTTTCACTTCTAGTCAGTAATTGTAAAAATTTCCAGCAGAATTAACATCTGTTAACTGGCAGGTTTTAATCAGCTGCAGACTAGTAGCTAATTAAACTAATGCCAGCTTCACAAGCAGCTTCCACCACTGTCTCCAGATGACGATTTTAATGTTTCCACATGATGTGCATCTCAACAACTAAAGATATATAGAAGATAAAGTATGGAAATAGGGGGCAATGTTCCCGTATGCAGAGAAGACTCAGCCAATTAGCCCAAGCACATTATACTCTTAGTAGGAATGAGGAAATGTGAAGATCAGACTCATAATCCTGTGTGGCTGCTTCACTTCTATACCTACACCAACAAAACAGAGGTGAGATTTATACTTATACTGGGGTTTGTGTTGTTAAACAGTGTGTTTCTAGATGGTGCTTTCAGGATGATGACTAATGCCATGTTGGGTAATAATTTTGGCTGGAGAGTAAACTAAAACCAGTGAAGAGCAGAACAGAGCAGCGAACATAAACTCTCCAATAACTTCCAGGAATGCAAATGAGGGCTATAGCTCAGCCGGTTAAAACAATGTCTGGCAGCACGGTTGGCTCTTTTTCTACAGTGGGGGTGGCTGTGGTTCAGCTGGTAGAGTTGATCGTTGCCGGTCTGTCTTTTGATAAGACACTGAAACCCCAAGTAGTAGCAGTGCTCTGATCATGTAGTAATAATAATCTTTTAAGACCTTACCTAGTAACAGATGCTTTAGCAAACATTTTACTCCCAACATTGACTGACCGCTCCTTGATGTGTCCCTTGAGCAAGGCAGCCCCACGTCAGTAGAGCTGTTGCGTCAGAACAACGCCATCTCTCTCCTGGGACTCTCAGCTGCGAAGTTGTGTAACTCTAGCGTGACTGAGAAGCAGTTTCTTGTTTCAAATGAGGGCTTTTCATTAAATTATACCCTCAGAAAAGAAATCCTTAAAAAAAACAACAGTGACACGACTTCTTCTCTCGAATCTCTATTTACAGGCTGAATCAGTCAAGCGTCTGTCAGATGTGATCAGTACTTAAAAGAAACAAAAACACACACACACACACACACACACTGAGTCAATACTTCAAATAAAACTGTATATTTGAAAAGTAGTCAGTACCCAGAGATCCCCCGCTTAATTTAGGCCTTTTATTGATTCGGCGTTTGCTCTGTAGAGCTGCATTTAGTTAGTTAGCAATAATGGATCTGCTCGCTGGCTAAAATTACATTGTATTCTGGCATTGTAAACATATTGAACTGCTGAGGCCTCAAGTGATTTCCAAGCCACAGGTCTTTTGAGCTAGGTGATTTTTCTGTAGTTATACAACCGTAGAGTGTGTGTGTATAGCAAACACGTACATTAAACTATTTCCCTGGACACATTACAGATACAGAGGACGGCAACAGACGGTAGAGACCTGTGATGAGGAGCATCCACCTTAATCTGCACACGCACCAAATAACAGACCAAGCTTGCAACCACACTCAAATCTACGCCATCAATGCAGCATCATCATCATCGTCAGTCCAGAGTGTGTGACGTGCAAGTGCTCCATTTTTCCAACATTTCATCCTTACTTTAGAAACAGCAAGACGCTCTGAGCCAGTCAAGTCGCACTGCCTACGATGAGAGACAGATGTACTGATAAAGCCTAAGTTTGACACATGCACAGACAGGCAGCAGCTGAGCCCCTCGAGCTGCAGATAACAGACACTGTAACTTTCACTCACGATTTCTGGACCAGCCGGCGTTACAATCTCTGCGAATCCCTGCTGAGATGATTCATGCACGCTCCTCTCCTCTCCTCTCCTCTCCTCTCTTTCGTTCTGCTGAAAGAAACCCACTGAATTCCCGTCTGAATCCTCTGCCACAAACTGACCAAAACGGGACCAAACGCTATGAATCTCGTGTTTTGAGGACTTTGGGTAGTGTGTAGATTCCAATTTCTTTCGTTTGTCCAACAAAAACATGCAGCCTGATTAATGGAGGACAAACGTGGAGACGTGAGGAGGTGAAGTGTCTCACAGACCAGGTCTGATGACTCTGCAAGCGATGTAACGTAATGAACAATAATGAACGGGATGATCGATCTGCATTAACATTTATAGTTAAAAATAATCTCCCTACTGTCACACAAACGTACAGTAGAACAACACTTTATCTTCTTCCTATTATTATGTATTTATTTATTATTTCCAGCGGCAGAAACAATCTGACCAATAAGAGGAGAGGACGTTCTCACGTAGTTTGAAGTGACGTGTTTTGGTTCGTTTGGATTTTTACTCAGTGTGAAACGAAACCGAACCGAAGAGAAACTGATACAATGTTACAAACTCATTAACTGATTCGGATCAAAGCAAACGAATTAAGGTGGGAAAGCGACCTAATTCAAACCTCCGGCTAATAACACACTGAGAACTTCAGTTCAATGCTGTGATCCATCTTTGGGTTCGAGCCGAGCTCCATATCAACAGTGGACAAATGAAGCTTTGTCAAAGTGAATTTAGGGAAACTATTACATTTCATCTGTGATGAGCTCAGAAATAAGAACTTGATGGAAGCTCGCATGACAGCATGTGTGTGACAGTTACAGGCGTGTGAGTCCAAAACAACGCACACAAAGATGTGATGGTGACAGGAGGAGGAGGATGTAGCCTTCTGATACTGGGATTCAGCATAAAGTTTGCATTTATGTCATTACAGTTGTTGTAACGCTAGGTTGGGCATCTGCTAAACCTCATATACAAACCTTCAGTACATCCTTACCTAACCTGCTTGCATGTGACACACACACACTACCATCATGTCATCTCACCTACCATTTTTTGGTCAGTAGACCTTTTTCATCAGGGAATTCAGGTAGAAATCGTAATCTTCTATAACCATATGCAAAGACAAGAGATTCAAGGGGAAACTGTCCACTTAAAGATGAGATTTAAAAATGTATAATTTCAATAATGTGAGAAGAAGCACAAGACCTGTGTGCATCATCTTCAGAGAAACAGCTTGTAAATGTGAAGTGATGGTAAAAATGCTACTACAATACCAATCATTCTGAATCAAGTGGTCCTCAGGGTACGGACGTGAAAAACCACTAAACCAAAGCATCTGAAAATGTAAAATCAACAACCGTAATTGGAGAATGAGCTTGAGCAGCAGATGAGGATTCAGCTACAGTGGATAAGTCCAGCGCCGACTACTCACCAGTGATCATATTAGTTTCACACAGTTTAAACCAAGTGTAATGACTTGGTTAAACAACAAAGGTAATATATGTCCTGTGCCAGCGATGTGGTTTCAGGTGGGCCTAGACAAACTGTGTTTCAGCACCTCTGTGCTAAACTGAAAACCTGTTAGTGTGCATGATGCACGATAGCTATTAAATGATGTGTTGTTGATAGTGTAATCAGTAATATTGTGTCATATCAGGGCTGCGAAAAGCTTAGAGACATATCAAGTTTTCCTACAAGTGTACAATGTTATCTTGTTTCAGTTTCCATATTTATCTGCAAGTTCAGAGAATCCAAAAAGTTTGCATGGTCTGTGACACCCCACAGCGTTAACTGTCCCAGAAAGCCGGCAGAGGAGGCTCGGGTCTTTCGATGTCTGCAGCATCATGCTGTGGATGTTCATCCCCCATGTTGTGGTCTGCTGGGGCAGCAACATAAAGATGCCAGACACTAATAAGCTGGATGAATTAATTAAATTTGTTGTGGGCGTGGAGCTGGATCCTCCTTTCAACCTTGTGGCTGAGAGGAGGATGCTGTCCAAACTCCTCTCACTCCTGGACAATCCCTCCCACCCACTAAACAGTGTCCTGGCTGGACGGAGGAGCACGAGCAGCCAGAGACTGATCAAAGTCAAGTGCTTCACAGAGCGCCACAGGAGATCCTTTCTCCCAGTGGTCATTAAACTGTACAACACCTCCCTCCTGTGTAAGGGGGAGGGGGACTGTAACTGAATCAGGAACATATGACTGTTAATACATCATCACATCTAACTTTTAACCATCATCAAAAACACTATATATGTCCTTATCTGTCATCACTGTTTATTCCACCTCTGACTGATTTGACCCGTTTTATCCATCTTTGGATTTTATCGAGTTTCTTTTTTATATTTGTGTTGGTGTGGCTCTTTTCTTAACTTTAAACAAATGGCAACTGTAACAAAGCAAATCCTTCTAGGATTAATTAAGTTTTTTGAATCTTGAGCTCTAATCCACTATAAACTCTCATCAACAAATATGGCTCTTGGACCAGACATCGGAAATGTCCTAGACTTGACCTCTAAAGACTCAGACGGCATTTTGTGACTAACAAACAAAGACTTTTTTAGAAGACACAGTTACAGCGGGTGTCTTGAAAAGATTAAGGATCGTGGCCTTTATCGGAGTCAGACCCTGGAGAAGGCCGTGACCTGAAAGTGTTAATAACAATAAAGTTGTTCTTCAATCTGCAGGTGTTGCTGGAGATTTGATACGTTCAGTTTGTTCTCTCTTATCCATGCACTTTGGCAGTAGCTGAAGTTGTGCCAGAAGTTTCTGCTTGGTAAAGTGGGTGTCTTGACACACCCACTAATCTTAGGAAAAGAAAAGTCACCACTGAATCCCTTTATCATCCGTCTACAGCTTTACTCAAACAACTTTCTTTCTCAAGTCTGTGTTTGTCGGGTTTTTCCTGTAGTTCGGTGCCACCCTCTATCTGCCATTTAGCTCCCAGCTCACACCGCTGATTAGCAGGAAGGGAGACTCAACACTGAAGACGCTGGCAGGAAAAAGCCCTCTGAGGTCTGTCCAACAAGGAAGACTTTAATGGGGCACCCTGGTGAGGGAGTTGGCTCATGTTTGCAACATTATCCTTCGGTGTACAACACTGCATTTACTGATACATGGGCTTATTGTGTCTTCCGAGGCTTCCTGTCATTCTACATAATTAATATGGATGGAAGAGAAGAACTTCACTCTCAGGTAAAAGTAGTAGATATTTCACACTTGACATAGAAATGCAGAACGTTATTCCCCTGTCGATATCAATAGACTGAGATACAAATTGTTTCACTAGAAGCCACGAATAAGCCTTTATTAAAACATTTAAAGCATAATGATGAATTTGATGGTATGAAACTCAGCCCATGACACGCAGCTGAAGTCCTCTCATTTTACACTGCAAGTCTCTTACTCAGTATCACTGTGTACACTAATAAAAGGAAGTCAAACTTTCCTGCTGATGCAGCCTGAACTTCATATCATCATCAGAGATTTAAGGAACGTTTTGTACAGGTTTGCTGTTGAACTCTGGAAACAGACGATGACATTTCAGTTCTTTTTTTTTTTTTTTTAAATGTACCCCACATAAAAAAGCAATTTGTCAGAAATGTTCTTGAACGTGGTGCTGTGATAACTTACAGGGACAGATAATGTGCTCAAGAAGTGGAAATAAGAGCCCTATAAAAGAGGGACGTTTTTCCCAAAAGAGAAACTTCTGAACTGATAGTAGTAGAAAAGCTGTGTGGTGAGAGCTTTAGAGCCACAGTATGAAGCGTTGGTGAGTGCAGAGTGACTTTCCTTCAGATTATTCACCAGCCCTGTTCGCACTGCTGGCGTTTGTGAGCAGCAATAATACAACAACGTGCAGATCTGTGAACTGAAAGAAGCAGGTTAAGGGGGTCCTGGCTGAAATGTGCGATGCCAACACAGTAAATATCTACTGTTTGTGTAACTGTTTATAATCCTATAATTTATTAATTTATAATCCAACTGCAGCTCATGCACACGCTTCTTATCTAATTAAACACTACACAGACATCGTCAAGTGGCCAATATCTCAAGTCTCACTAATGAATCAATGCACAAACTTGTGAATCACACTTTAAATGCAACTGTTATCAGTTTTTATTTGTTTTATAACATTTATTTTGATAGTCTTTGGTTTTGGGACTCTTGTTCAGTACATTTGCAATTGGAAGACATCATAGTGCCATCTGGGAACTCATAATTAGATTTTTTCCTTTTAACTTTTGGGATTTTTCGATGCTAAATAAATTATTTATTTAAAAGAATTCTAATTTTTCACATTTTGAATTTCCTAACTTGTAGAGGAGCAGCACTGGAGTTGAATTAGTCACCATACAGTGTACAGGGAAATTTAGACCATCTACTGTGTTCAACTTGTAAGACTCCATCCATCAAGTCTATTTTATGTCAGAGGAGGGAAATTCTGAATGACTCTGCTCTTTTGAAGTGATGAAAACAACACTTTACCTCTGCAGCACCTTTGTTTAAACAGATTACATCTCTCTGTGCAAAGACACCAGCCAGGTGCAGCCAATCAACCAGGCTGCATATTAATTCAGCCTGTAATTCAGCTCCAGAGAAAGTTGCTTATCACTGCGTGTCACTTTGACCCCTTAACAACCTCAAATACACACACACAAGCACGCACAGCTATCAGCCTAATGGAAAAGTAAAAGAACGGCTCTGGTTGACTGCAGCAAAGCAAACACCAGGAGACAGATAGGACAAGACAAGAGACAGGTGGAATACACACAGGACTTTCACACACACACACACACACACACACACACACACACACACACACACACACACACACACACACACACACACACTAAATCTAGAAGGGTAATAGAAGCAGTGTACGGTGCACACAACCACCCACACAGAACACGTCATATATACACAGCTCGGGCACACACACACACACAGTAGATACGTGTACAATGGCAACATGTTGGACTCATGTCATTGTGCACAAGAACACCTGGAGGATATTTAACTTAGATTTCACACCTGACAAACTATTGCATGTACAGACCTGGTATATAAGGAAAGGAATCCATGCCTCCACATACAAATCAACCTTACCAGCTGTTTACTACTAGTAGTACTACTACTACTACTACTACTACTGAGGTTTCCACTGTCTTGTAGTAGCCATAAAGGGTTAGTTTAGACTAGTTTAAGGAGTTGTTGCAAACCAAAACTGGAGCAGTCTATTTCAGCCTTTTCTGCACTTACACATTTCATTTTCAGTGCCGGGTCGTGTTTTCATCTGTCCTGTTTTGTCCAAAATTCAAAGAAGAAGCAGCACATGTGACGAGCTGGATGCACCAAATGATTGGAAAGGACAAAAAGAGACCACTAATGAACCCTCTAGCAAAAATAAAACACCAGAAACATTCAGTTGAATCTATATACCAATAACAAAAAAGAGGATTTATCATAAACTGAAGCTTTTCTAATAAACTTTTACACAGCCAGCAGACTAAATGTGGACACTGCAGCAGTGGATCTAAATGGAAACCGGTTGATCTCACAGCAGAAAACAATCAACTAATGTTTAAAGCCAATTTTAAAACAGTCTCACCCTGACAGCGTGGAGAATCAGAGCTTCAACCCGGCTTTAATCTACACACTTCCTGATCTCAGCTCATTTCTCGGGGCAGCCTTGTGCTGACGTGCTCTTTGGGCTAAACCCCTCCGGCCCTGTGCGCCAGGCCACCAGCCTGTATGGTGACTAACGATCAGCCCGCTCACACCTCTGTTCTGTCCCCACATTAACCGGCTCCCATCATGTGTTTAACGAGCCGCCCGGCGTGGAGGTGCCCCGCTCTGCCCCGCCACGGGACGGCGATCACCGGCACAGCGGGAGGTCTGCGCACGCCGACCCGGCCGACGCGCTACCCGCTGCCCGCTGCCCCCCGTCCACACTCGTCGGTTCCTCCCGCACCCTGATACCAACAAGGCCCTGGATCACATTCCTCTCAGCATCGGTGCAGCCGCAAACCCGAGCCCCCGAGAGGAGGAGGAGGAGGAGGAGGAGGAAGAGGAAGAAAAGGGGGCACGACAGCGTCAAAATCACACCGCTCCATCTTCGCTTTGTCCTGGAACAAAACATCCGCACGGTCGCGGGTCGGGGTCCTACCTTTCTCATCGACGTCCCCGAGTAGAAGTAGTAGGCTATCCCCAGCACCCACAGCACCGCGAAACACAACAATATCCTCGATTTCCTCCGCATGGCTGCCTCGTTTCTTCGTCCTCCCGCCTGGTGTCGCGGCTCGGCTCGGCTCGGCTCGGCCCGGCTCGGCTCCGGTTCTGCTCCGGCTGTGGCGGCTCGTCGCGGTCGGATGTGTCCGTGCAGAGCGCTTCGCCGCGCGGCGTCGGCTGGCTTCGTCAGTCGGTCAGGGGGAGCGGAGGGAGCAGGAAGCAGCCAGCCAACATCAGCGGGGTTAGAGGGCAAAGGCTAGCCGACTCTAATCCAATCAAACACCGGCTCACGCAGCCCTGGAGGAGGGCCGGGGCTGGCAGCGAGTCCGAGCCGTGCCGTGCGGGTCCGTGCTAAAGCGGAGTGGAGGGGGTGGAGACAGTCCCCGTAGGAGACGAAGGCTGCACAGACTCGGTTATGTGGCTCCGGGAGCTGAGGAACAGGATCTGAGAGCGTCGTGCTTCATGGTGTCGGTTCTGCACCGGCTCCGAGCGGACGGCAGGGGCGCCAGAAACACCGGCTGAACCCGAGGGAGACGGACTGTGGGGGGGGGGGGGGGGAGGTAGAGATGCTGCCCGAGAGGCTCTGAATTATTTAATTTAATTTTCTTATAATTTCTTCTCATGTCCTCACCTCCTTCCTTCCTTCCTTTCCTCTCCCCTTCTCAGTTCATCTCCTTTCCTTGTCTCATCTCTTCTTTCCTCTCCTCATCTCCTACCTCTCTGTCCTTCTCCCACCCTCTCAAATCTTTAGAATAATATCTAAACTGATCTGTTGAAGACTCACTTGCTAAACACCATGTCACCATCAGAACCCGTTTTTCTTCTGGTGCGACATAAAAACAATAAAACTAAAATGTTTTTGTGATGAAATGCTTCTTCTCTGTAGTTTGGCCAATGTTCAAATGAAATTAAGAAAGATTTCACTTCTCATCTGTAAGAAACAGCTGGCTGCAATTTGTGTGATTAAGTCCTTGTGTTGTACAACATTTACTCAATTATACACACACGTTAAAGGGCCATTCCACCAATTTGCTTCCAGTACATGTACTGTTTATGAATGATATACTTCACAGGTTGTAGTTAAAGCGGAGGCAGAGTGAAAATGGAAAACTGGTGTTGTGGCCGTTAAACTTTACAGTTTCGTTGGTCCACAGCCGAGAGACCGGCTCTGCTCCCTCTATTTCTGGAGGAAGAATTCTTGAAGGCCAAACTGACGTCTTCAGGAGTAACCTGAGACCCTCGTAACAGTTATTCAAGACATCTGAGGCAAAGGGCAGAAGATAAAAACCTCTTTTTACCTCTGCAGCTCCTCTCAAACGTCAGTCCATCCATCCGTCCGTGCTAAAACACCACTGTAGGTAACATAAACAACGTCTCCTCAGACCACCGCAGCAGGAGCAGCATGAATACGTGTGTGTGTGTGTGTAATACTACTGGGACGCTCTTTAGAGGAAACACACAAAGTGTGTATTCAGACAGTGTTATATTTGGACTGTGCAGCATTTTGCCCTCCAGTCAAAATCACATTTAAGTCACCATTAAAATGAAAAATGTCAGGGGCGGATTGAAACCGACTGAACATGAACTAGACCTTGTAGTTTAGCCAAAGGTGAGATCTGTCTCAGCTGATCCGACTGCTACAGGCTGCAGAAAAACCTATTTGAACAATGACAGGTTGACTTGCTCCAGAATGTGTCACTGTATATTTGAAGACTTCAAAAAGATCCATCATCTACAAGATTAGGTGACAGATTCTTTTTCTTTGTATCTGAAACTGAATTTTATTCTGTTCTGCTGCTTTAAGACATTTGTGTCTCAGCGGGAACCGACACAAGCAAACTTAGGACAGTTTTTTGTGACAGATTTCCTTGATTTTTTAGATTATCTGGTTGAAGAAGTGTTAAAATGTCATTATTTTCTGCACTAATGGCGATTGAACCATATTTGAATGCTATGAAACTGTTTGCTCATGTTCACAAGCATCTATCCAGAGATCTCCTTCTGCATTTACTTGCATTTTCTACCTGCATTGAATCATAATAATGAGAAACCTTTGCTTTTATATCAGCCCTTTGATAGACCCCATCTCTCGCCCAGTAGCTGGGATTGGCACCATTCAGTCCTGACGTTATCGCTGCTCACAGTTCCACTAGTTCTAGTTGTAGTTGAGAAATGATCTGATCTAATGCACGTTTAAAAACCTTCAATCCAGTCTTCACTCATGCAAAGAGCAGATACGTCCTCTCTGATTGTATCTGCTCAGGTTAAACTACAGCGGCTCAACGTGGCTTGTTGGGAAACTTCAACCAGGCTCGTTCAGTTGTAATTTTATAATTCCACTAATCTCACCAACAGCCGCTAATTAGGGCGACCCCTCTGAATGAAATACTTACCAAGGTCACGTGACACATCCTAGGGCTATACATTAGCTCAGGAGCTTAACCTGTGACCCTGAGTGCAGCTTCTTATTCTCCATCCTCAGCTAATCACCGACTACAAATGTGATTCATGATTCACTTATTTCCTTTATTCCTCGATCCAGTTGCCAAATGACAACAATAAAATCTGTGTGAGCGTTATTGAAGCCACAGATCAGAGTAAAAGTTTAGTTTGGTCTGAAACTGCACTGAAGATCAAATTTAATGTTATAGTGAAGTGATGCTTCACAACAGGAAAGAATAGGAGGCATGAGAATTAAAGGATGAATTCAAGTCTTACGAACGGATGGTGACGTGGAGGTGAAATACAGGCTGAGCCTCTTTCAGTACAGGTGATTCAACATTAGCCAGAAGCAGGAAGGTTAACAGGAATGACTGTGCAAGACCCACGGAACTGGAAGAACCGCTACCAAAAAAGAAGAGAAGTATGTTTAATTTAGGGCTGGATCAAAAGTTGACGTGTAAAAGTCTAGATTCAGAAAGTCTGTCCGTTTTACTCTGTGACGACACCAGGTCCAGTGTGCTGTGGTCACAGGACTAGAGCAGATCATACACTTATATTTAAATATGGCAGATATAGTTTTCAGCGTTCTGATATTAAATTAATACATTATATTTTGTGGATACTTTTAAAAGACAGCAATTAATTAAACAGCTTTAATATGTTTGAATATCACTCAAGAGCATCTCATTTCCAGTTAGTTCACATTATTAGCTCACTACTTTGTACTTGCTTAGCACAAACAGCTATGACCTTTTGTGTGTTTGCTGAACACACCCATCAAACAGTCACAGCACTGTTGGAAAAGAAAGTGGAGGCTTTTATTTAATAAGGGGTTGAACCTTGATGCTCTGTTTTCTTGTTGCCCTGCTGTTGCTTTTATAACAATACTTTATGAAAAATGTACCTTTATTTATGTTTGTTGGACTCTTTATCAAACATATGTTTTTTAAGGTTTTAGCTCTTTATGTTGTCTTGGCTGAGAGATTTAATCACCACAGAACTAAATCCTTTACATTTATTTAACATTTCTTTGCAGACAGATTTATATCTAAACTATTTAAAGTTGCTCTGTAACTGAATTGTGCTAATTAACAACTCAAGTTTCCTAATTGAGTCAGGCTGGCATCAGATGTTCACCTGAACAGAGAACTGAAAATGTTATTTTATGAATCAAAGAGCTCGAACCCACACATCTGAACTCATTTCATTGATTGGTCTCCAGGTTTTCTGCCTCCTGACCTTAATTAGCTTTTGTTGATGTCGTTAGCCGAGGGGTGCTGGCTGCTCGGTTACGTAAAGCTCTTAAGAAACAAACTGAAGACACAGGAGTGAAAATAAAGAAACGTGTTTGAGCTATTTTCTTTTAACTAAATGTCTAATTTGTGAAGCTTTTACTGAGGCAAACGTCTCTGTGAAAAAAAGGTTTTATAAACAATTTCCATTTACATTAATTGACATAATTCATGTGCCAAAACACTCTCAGCTCTGATCAAACCCTTAACATGTGGCAAACAACCCATTTTATTTAATACTTTCACTACACACTACAATATATTCATATTTCTGACAGATAAATCTACTAATTTGGCTGCAAAAGTGTTTTAAATAAAGGATTTCTAACATCCAACATCTGAAATGTTGTATAAACATATTAAATGTGGAATTCTAGTTCTGGCACCTTCGCACAGCATCAAAGCTGCAGATCATCATTTATTTCATCCAGCACAGTAAAGATGTAAATCTCCATTGATTCTTTAAAAGCTCGACCTGATTTTAACTTTTTTTTTTTGCATCAGTGTTTACAAACAATGTCAGTTTAAAGGATCAACTTCCTGCATGAAAACCCTGAGCTGTCACTTGCCGCCAGCCTGTGTATCAACAGCTCACTAAATCTATTCAGAGTGAAACAGAGAAACTGTCAGTTCGATTCATCGAAACATAAAGAAACCTGCTACTGGAACAACAGTGTTTGTGCCAGGGGCGTTGCACAGTGGCAGATTTACAGTAGGCTCCATATACCTTCGTTAGTAAATACAAGAGCTTTCCACTCATTAGATAAGCAGTTTCAGCAGCAGTGTTTTACTGAGGTTAGTATAATGAGAGCAGCACACATTTGCAGCCCTGCTGCAGTAACTAAAGCACAAAACACCCACGGAATTCTTTTTTTCCGTTAACTCAATGGGCCTCAGTCAACACTTTCTTAGCCTTGTCTTAAATTTCTCTGAAGTTTGTTTGCACAAGTCAAATTCACCAAAGTCTTTGTACAAATGTTTTAACTTGCTCCTTTCACACTGATAAATAGCATTTATGTTCATATCAGGGGAATATTTTACCCAAACGTTGACAAGAAAAATGAAATTTTTCCATTTGGATCAAATCCTATACCAGTGGTTTTCAAACCTGGTCCTCGAGGCCCCCTACCCTCTTTACATGTGCTCCATGGGTCAGATTCTGGTCCCCAGACTGCTGCAGGACCAGTCAGCAGGATCCCATGGTTTAGCTCACACCTTTCAATCTACACAGAGTTCAATGTGAAAATTAAAATGCTATTTTCCAGATGTAAAATTTATTTTTAAAATTTTGGTTTAATGTTTAGCAGCTCTAACTTCTCCAAGAACAAGACACTGAACCTCAGGTTGGTCCTGGTGTGTGTCCTGTAGGTGTTTCATGTAAATAATCACTTTAGATAAAAACATCAGTGAAATGACTAAGATCAGACTCAGATCTTGTTCCATTTCCAGCCTCTATAATAGAACTGTGTCAGTCCAAAAGCAGCTTACCACAAACATCCTGTCTGTTTCTGGAAGTGACGCAATAAAAGACGTTTGAGACGAGTTTGCATATAAATTTATGTGTCAAATCATTAAGTTCAATAAAAAACAAATAATATCATTAACACAACAATGAAACAGCACAGCTCAAGTTTATCCACATTCGTTTCAGCATTAAAATAAAATAATCTGAATTCAACTTTCTCATTTTTTCATTTATTCAAACGGTGTACTTTTCCTCTCCTTGTCTCTGTGCTTTGTGATAGTGGGTGTAGCTCCCGTACAACTCGTTAAACACCTCCCTGACTCCCGTTGGCAGTCCGGCCATCAAAAACTTGATATCCTGCTCCATACACAGGTCCAGGATCCGATAGATCCCCTCAGTTAGGTGCAGCTTAACGTCTGGTCGGAGAGTAACCTGAGGTGGCAAGTAAGAGGGAAGTCATTGTTCATATCTATTTTCTAAATCATATCTTTGTTTCACTGACCCAGTTAGACCAGACAGCAGAGAGCTTCACACTAACCCACTGCAAATCATTTCAAGCCAGTCTAAGTACTGCTTTTCACCTCATTCTCCTCAAGAGTGGTTTTAAATAACATGCTATCTATCTATATGTTGAGGGGAATTAGCACATTAAAAGGGATCCATAAAATACTGTAATGATTTGGTCTAATGTGGTTTTTCTACAAAGAAAATTCTAACTTACTACAATTCCTAAAGGCATGTCACCATTTGCCCTTCTCACTAAAACATATTTGATCTTTGAATAGTTTAACTGCTCAAAACCAGTCGTCTCCCACTTTACCTGCATATAACTTACTTTTTAGACGGAAATTCGTTTCTTAAATATTTGTGATGTCCCACATCCTGCTTGTTGTATTTAAGTTTTAAAGTAAGCTCAGAGAAACTGAGCTGAATTCATACTGTAGTGTTAAACTGTGCTGAGTTTCAGATTTGAAACAAACATACAGTAAGAAAACAGTGGAATAGCATTCAATTAGTTAATTATGACACATGGATGAAGAAAATCATTGTAGAATTGGCATATTTTGTGTTATTGTCATCAAATTTGGGTTATTCACAAGCCCATAGTATCCTTTGCCCATAAAGATAAACAGCCAGTTATTTAGACGCACTGCTCTGTTGTTTCTTACACTTTCACAATAAGCCAGAGGATTTCCTTTTGGCCCACACTTTATTTATCTCATACAGTCACTGTGGTTAAGGAGCTAAAGTGATTTTAATGTGTGTATGTCACAGGCATTTTTTTCTTCAAAATAAAGGTGAGCAAGCATAAAAATCTTTTTTTCTAGCTGCAGCCTCTGATGTAGTAATACCTGGCTGCTGCATGAAAGGTTCAGTTCAGGCCTTTTAGAAACTGTTCTGACACACAGACGGCTAAATCACCTCTGACTTACAAAGAGGTCCATCTCTCTGAAAAGCCCCAAAAGGCACAATATGCAGTAAATCCAATTTTAGGATTATTAGATGACTCACAGAGTTCAAAGAATTCAAAATTCTTCCTGCCTGTCCATTAATCCGTCTGTCTGTGCGTCTGAATGGATGGGTACATTCATGTCTTCACCACACTGTGCGACCCTGCTGGAAACTGCTGAGTCAGGTCGGCGTCATGTTAAATACATGCCTGGTTGCAGAGAGGAGCAGTGTTCACAAACCAGACGTGACTCACTGCTCTGTGGGAGCATCCAGCATGGAGTTACAGTAATCCTGGACTTATTCACATTTACAGTCTGGCCAAAGGAAACACTTCTCCGACTCTGCGCCTGCGCGTCAGCGTCTCCGTCATTCTGCTTGGCTGAATCGCGCCAGCTCAACACGCACCACCAGACAAAGTAGACTGGATCAAAGGATCAGCTGAGCTCCTGCTGCCTCATTCATACATGTATAAGAGGGTGTGTGTTTGTGTGCATGTCTTTTTGTGGTTTTGTGGACAAACATTAATTTGGTACAATCATAACTTTAAAAGGCTGTTTGGAGTTTAAAACTTGGTTTTGAGCTTCAGGTTAGGGTTAGAGTGTAGGAAACGCATTGGTATTATTATTAAGACCAAAATCCTTGTGTTAAAATGTGTCACTCCCAACTGTAGAAAACCACAGGGGAAGATAGATGTGTTGGGAGGAAGAACTCACGTGACTTTGTATGATACTAAAAGTTACGTGTTTAGAAGATCACTCACCAAATTTTAAAACCATGAGAAAGAATAATTTTCCAAAGTTAATCACAAAATAAAACACAGTGAGTGTGTGAGTGTGTGTGTACCTTCTGCAGCTCCGTGACGTACTGAGCCACCATGAAGACTGACTGAGAGGTGAAGCTCTCAGCCATGGCAGCGATGTGAGAGTACATCCTCTCTATCAGTCTGGAGCACTGGAGATACACGTCACTGTCTGTGCCTTTAATAAAAAACAAAGGTAATTCATTAACCTGCTTACATATGTGGCAAATTAAATTTCTATACTTGGTCATGATCCCCGTGTAAACATAAGGAGAATCATACCCAGGACTTAATTATTTGTACCTAACTTTTATACTTTCCTATAGTTGCTGGATCTGCCGACTCAGTTTGAGTAACATGTTGCTAAATGTGATGTAAATGAGAAATTGAGAAAAAACTCAATTTTTTCTGCTTCCAACAAGCATGCACGTGCAAAACAAAAGACACTGCACTGCACTGGAGTGGCTTCACATGGAGTGTAAGTCTGCTTATATTTATAGCAAGCTTGCCTAAAGTCAAACTAAAGCTGAAAACACAACCCCAATTCCAAAAATGTGGGACGCCGTGGAAAATCTACATAGAAACAGAAAAAATGTTGGAACCAAAGGCAACAAAAGGCTGGAAAAATCAGCAGTACTGGCAAGAGGTGGAAGAACACTTTGCAATTAATTGGTTGGGTATAAAGAGAAGATCTTAAAGAGTCAGAGTCAGTTCAAGTTCTGCTTTTTCACATCTTTGTTCATCATATCTTCTGTATTCATTTCCTTTCTTTGATAGTTGTTATAAACTTGCAGAAAACAGAATTCAAGTGCAGCAAAAAAGGAACAAATCTAAAACTAAATACACTTACAACATGTTTATACAGTCGTCTAATTAATGTGTAAAGAAGAGTTTCTATGGCGACTAAGTACAGCTTTTTGCAACAGATGTCAGCAGTTTACAGTAGATTTAGACAGAAAAATGAGTCAATATTTAAAACACTCCTTCTCTTAACATTTCTCTATTTCTGAGAAGCTACTACTGTTGAGTAAATAACGGAAACTGCCAACGGTGTTGAAATAAGACTGGGCATTACACCCACTCCCTGTCAGCTTCAGTAACTTCCAGTAACAGAAAGTAGGAAGGTTAATCTCCTCTTTAATAAGGCATCTAACTCAATTTCAAGCTCAATCTCTGAATTTCTACAGCAAACTGTGTTCAGGTCAGACCTGCACTGACAAGTAGACAGAAGTAATTTACTGATAATAATAAAAGTATGAGATGAATGAGGTTTAATTATAAACTTTCTTCTAACTACTGTAGTTGCACTACAAACTCTGAATAAAAACTAAATCCCTAACTAAATAGAATAGTTGTCTCCAAAAAGTTTACTTGTCTGAGCCTTTCAGTTTTACCTGTGTCACCGTCTCCTCTCTGCCGACCTTCCTGCATGATGGAAGCTACCAGGCGGTAGAAGACATTTAGGAATGACGGGGCTGCATTCAGCATCACCTACAAAAACACGCAGAGTACAGAGTGATGGTAGAAGTAGTAAGTGAAGCTTAATAACTAACTGAACCATCTTTGGCAGCAGATGGTGCAGAACATTTCCCCTTAATGAAATGGTTCAGACAAAAGACTGGGTTTGAATATTTAATTCTGCAAAACGTGATATATGCATAGAGAGTGGTTAAACGTTTAAATTTTTTTTTTTTTTTAACGTTTTAGCTTCAAATTTCAGATACATCACATCATTCAAACTTCTCGAGCCATAAACCTTCAGTTCAGTAAATGACTGCGGTAAAAGTTGGACTACAACAGGAGCTATGTTTGCATTTCTGTGCATACCTCTCCGTCTACTCAGGGCTCAGTGCACAGAGAGAGAATGTAAATGAGACGATGATGAAGTCACAAGCTCTGCTTGGAGCTCACTAATGGTTTCCATCGACTTACTAAAACTGCTCCATGCCAGCCTCCCCCCTCCTCTCTCCAACTCACTCCCCACTTCTCTCCTAAAACCTTCCTCTTGTGTCAGATCTTACTCTTCTGCTCTCCACCTTCTGCTTCTTCCCTCACCTCTATATCACTTAAAGAATGTCTTGTTCCCTTTCTCTCCTTTCCTTGCACTACTTCACTCTCCTCCTAAGTTTTACCTCACTTCTCCTTCACCACTGTCCTTTGTCCTCACAAACATCTGATGTCACTTAGCTGGTTCTTTCTTTCTTTTATCCAAAACAGCTGTGCCACTTCTGTTCCTCTCTGCCCCTTTTTCCTAACAAAAACCTGTCAACATTTCTCAGTGTGAAAATGAGAAATTATCACATTAACACCAGAAAAACAAAAGATCACGTGAATGTGGATTCATTTTTACAAGTTTTACATTTCTTGTAAACATATCTTTCCAAACTGAAAAAGTCATTTCTGCAGTTTGGGCTAAGTGCACAAAGTGTAAACTGAAAATTTTGATGTTCTGTGGGATTCGTGCAGCTGCAGCACGACTCGTGAGCTGCAATATCCTCTGGTTTACAGCGACATTCCTCTAGGGCATCCTGTGGGCTGAGCAGCTGAGTTTAAGGCACATGCTGCATTTTCATCATGTCATGCATTACACAAGGGTGTATGTTTGATTTCATAAGTGGAGGGGACACCATGGAGTCAGGAATTATTTAAAAGTGAAATTAAGACCTATTATATTGGTATTATAAAAGGCTGAATTTAACTTTGAATTTCTAATTAGATTGCTCTAGCTGAGTGAAACAAACACCAATTGCTTTGGTTGTTTGATTGTCTTATCATATGATCCTTATCTCGCGTGCAGCTTGAACTGCAGATAAGGGCACTTAATTACACCTATGTTTTAATTGTGCTAGTCTAGTGCTAGATAAGACACTATTTAATATAGTTTACACTATAGTGGTTCCAACATTTTCTGATTACATGTTCGGAACACAAGGTTAAAAGCTGTGGTTCCTTGCTCATGTTACTCAGACATTTGTGCTGAATGTTTCTACACCCTTCCCTCACTCATTCACCCACGTGCTCCGTCCTACCTGAGGATGACACTGGACGATGGCAAACAGCGCCTCATGCACAGCCAGGAACGCTGACTGGTACACGTGTGGGCTCAAGCGGTCGAGGGGCACGGCCTGCAGCGCTCCAAGTACAGAGACTACATGATGCGGGTTGACGATGATGCCCTCCCCCTGTCGTAGCAGAGATGTCAACGACATCACTGTAGGAACAGTGAAGGGAAGGGTCAGAGAGATGTCCTGACCAGCTGATCTTACCAGGAACTGTACAGAAAGTTAGAGAGATAAATAAATACAGACACGCATGATGTGTTTTAATAAAGCGAGACAATTAATTAAAGCTTCACTGAAAATTTAATATCAAACAGCAGACAGACAGGCTGTTTAGATATTAGACCTGATTCTTTAGAAATCACTGTATGATAAAGCAATTTTTAAATGCATTCTAAAAACATTAAGGCACAGACTGCTGACATATGGACATAGTGAGTGTGGGTAGCAGAGGACAGAACAGCATGGTTAGCATATTAAAGTAGGTTTGTGTGTGTGTGCGCGTGTGTGTGGTGTGGTTAAGCAGATTGCTAAGTTGCCTGTCTGCTCCACCCAGCAGGCCTAAATGACCAAAGAAACCTCAGTGGAAATTACAATGAACAGCCATTCCAGCGGAAATAAGCAGACTGTTTGTCATCTGGCTTTCAGAGCAATTACTACTGATGGATGAAAAACACAATGTGAAATATTTCCAGCACGGTACCACTCTGTTTGTCTTAACACTGCACTGAAAGTTATTACTGAGCATTTCAGCTTTCTTCCTCTCCTGTGTAAATATGAAAAAATATTTTACATACAGGATTAAAAAAGTCTAATGACAGACATTTGGTTTGACAGTTTTAGTCAATTTGCTTTTATGTGGATGTGAAGCACTTTGAACTTGTCATTGTGTATTAAAAGTGCTATTTAAATAAAGCTGACTTGACTAGTTGCTGGACTCGTCCTGAGCACTACATGAACCTGGAATCTTTGTACAACACATATGTATGTGTTTGCTAAGAGAAAAGCATTTAACAAGTCTACCTCACATAAGATTAGATTTAGAGTCACACGTATTGATTCTGCGTCTGTGTGATGGCCACAATTGTTTAAGAAAGCAATTTTTTATTTATCTGTCAGACGGAGACAAAAGAGAGAAGTGTAATTGTATAAAGTAGCAATCCCCTGCCTGAGCTACAACATGCCAGGGTTTTTGACAAACTATCATCAAAACACCAGCTTGGAGAACAGAGGGAATCACTGTCACTTCATAGTAAGAAGCTTCTGAATTCAAATCTGTCACCCACCTGCTTAGGTGGGTTTTGTCCGTGTGTCCATACCAAACACATGCAGTTTTGCTTCATCAGCACCTCTTAATTACCAGTAGGTGTGAGTGTGATGAATGTCTGTCTCTGTTTGTCAACCCTGTGATAGCCTGGTGATTTGTCCACGATGCACCCCACCTCTTGCCCACTGTCAGCTGGGATCAGCTCAATTCACAAAACAGTTTTCAGTATATTCATGTGTGTGTATCTGTCTATTGTATGACTATAGCTGCTATATGACTGTGTGAGGAGCCTGTGTTTGAATAACAATAATAATAATAATAATAGTGTTTTTCTCACCACTATAGCTGATATAATCTGTGGTGCAATGAGCCACAGAGCTTTGGAGCAGGCTTCAGGTAGCTGACAACAGGACAGCAGCTTAGTGATGGTTACAGCAGACAGCACCTCCTAGAGAACAGAAAGCAGGAGGTTTTTCATTCATGAATAGAAATAATAAATTAGACAAAACTTCCAACATCTTCTGTGATTTTTATACATAAAAAAACCTAAAGGAGTGTTTGGGGTCTCACCCTGTAGTTTCCAGTCCTCAGCTTGCACACGTCAAGTCCTTCTCTGATCATCAGGAGCAGCAGGTTGAACTGGCCTGTACTACTTTTCTCCACAAGGTGGCGTAGCAGGTCCTGCACAGCTGACTCCACCTCACCAACATCATCTGTAGAGAGCCAAGAAGCTAAACATAAAAATAAGAGTGTTACATACAGAATAATTTAAATATAAAACAAGTTAAAAGTGTGAACAATGTCATTATATAATACAAATTTACAATAAATGCAACACTGGCAATGATAATAATGATATGTGTCATTAATGTAAAGCTAAATACTTAAAGGTGCTTTGTGAAATATCATGTCTCAGTTTAAAAAAACCCTCGAAATAGACCAAAGGTCATATTTAATAGTGAGTTCAACATTTAATGTCCACAGCAAGTCGGCAGGGAATAAATTCATCATGGTGAGTTGTAAACTCACAGTCTGTGTAATATACAGAGGTAATTAAAAAAGGCCAACGTTGACAGATTGTTGTGTTTGTTCTCAAACATAATGTACTCTTGTACCTGTCAGCAGTCTGTGCACATTCTGCAGTATCTGAACGTACAGATCATCCAACTCTCTTCCTTCCTTCTCCTCCTCTGCTCTCTCCTCCGTCTCCCTGTCTCCTCTTGTCCTCTGCACTGCTTTGTAAAAAGTGGAAAGGAAACTGAGAGAGGACATCAGGAAGTCCATGGGCCTGGGTGCAGAACTTAATTCTCTAAGGATCTGTTGGCAGAAGCCCTGATAAAGGGTCCTGTGGTGCAGGGTGAGTTTGTTCTCAACCTCCATTGGCAGTGAGGACAGTTCACAGTGCAGCATGACAGTGACAGTGTCCACCACAAATGCCTGACTGAAGATGCTGGCTGGTTGGATGGCTGCCTCGCAGGTAGACTGGGGCTTCAGGACAGACTCGACAGCTGGTCCCAGTGAAGCAGTCGTTCTTGTGAGCATCTGGGTCAAGGTTTGATCCATTAGCTTGTTCCTTCCCAGATTAGACGTCATTGCCTGGGAGAAAGAAGTCAGCGATGCCAATAAGAGATGAACAGGCAAAATGGAGGCTCCTGGATATGGTTTACCTACAACTGCTGCTGAACTGGGTGCAGCAACCTGCCGGTTTGTTATCTCTTTAGTGGTAAGAAAGGAGGCAAACTGGTCCAGGTTGAGGCGAACGCTGCTGTTTCTGTTTATAATCAACTGCACCAGGGTCCTGATGAAGTCTTGAACTGCTTTGATTAAATCCAGCCAATCGGAGCAGCGTGTGGCTCCAAACCTTCCACTGCTGCTATGCCAGAGGAGAGAAGACGTGGCAGCCTGTAGCAGAGAACCACCATGGATGAGTTTCAAAACACCTTGGAAGTTTCTACCCTCCTGGAAACAGGTCAGAATCCTGAGCACTTTCACCAAGAATGCAGCATCATCACCAGAGTCAGGATGATCTGTAGCCACTGGGTCTGACAGACGGGAGGTGGAGGTGAGCGTGAAGAACAGAAGGAGGAAAATGGAGGAGAGATCCTCAGAGCTCATCGCATCTGGGTTTAGATTTGTTAAGATTTGGAGTAAGTTCAACAGCTCGTTTGTCTGTGTATGAGTTAGAAACACAAACACTTCTCCGCTCTTAGAAGACGCCAATATATCCTCAACTATGGTCTCTTTTGTTTTAAGTGTGGAAAGAGGCTGGCTAGAATCTGTTCCTTTCTCTTGAAACTTCAGGAGCGTAGGACAAACCTTAGGTGCATGTGCTTCCACAAGAACACTATAAATCCTTTGTGTGAGGGAAGAAACTGTGGCAGAGAAAAGTGAAGGCAACTCAGCAAGAATTGGGCTTTGGAGAAGCTGTGAAGATATGAGGGAGACAGTCAGACAACTGGGCGGCTGGTCCTTCCCTCTGTCTGTCTGCTGGCTGAGGAGTGAACTGACAAGAACATTTGCAATGCAGCCCATGTCTTCCTCGCTCAGGTAGGGAGCAATCAAAGGCAAACTAGTTGTGACAAGATACCAGTGGGCTACAGGGTAGGAGCTGGCACTCGCGCTGTCTATCTGCCTGTCCCATTCCCGCTCTCCCTCCAGACTCCCCTCGAGCTCTGATTTAGCCAAAATAAAGTCTACTGCCCTGTGTAGCTGTGCTGTAGTGCTGGATTCACTACGTAGGGAGCTATCTAACAAAACCTTCTTCACCTGCTGTAAAGTGAGGAGTTTAAGCAGCAAACAGCTCATTGGGCTCCAGGAGGGTGACGGGTAGAGATGTGCTGGTAAAATGTCACCAGATACAAGACTCTGAATGTGACTCAGGACTGAAGCATTAGCTTGATCCTCGGCCTCATGTGCAGCTACAATCTGGGATGAATCAAGAGATGTGTATTTACTACAGTGGATATCAAAACAGGTATCCACTTCCACCCAGGTGTATCTAAGAAGGAGAGCAGCCTCCTGGGTCTTCTGTTCCCACAGCGCTCCCGGTTTGGACTCAGACTCTGCTTTCTCTGACTCTCTAGGGTTCAAAGTCTTTTTGCCCTTCCTTGGCGTCTTTTGCACTGAACTTATTTTTGTTTTTACAACCTTCTTTCCTGTTGACAAAAGCTCAAGTAATTCCTTGACTAACTGCTGCATTTCCTTCATCAGAAGTTGACTCTGCCTGACTAAGGGAACAGGAGATGTATTGTCCAGACTCTTCAGACTGAATAAAACTGCATGAAGGAGCTGGCTGAGGGAGAAGAGCTTCAAAGAGGCGTCTTCTTTATCATGGTCCACTTTATCCTCTCTTTTTTCTGCCTTATCATGTCCATCAATCTCCATCTTCTCTGCCTCTCTTTCTTGCTTTAGCAGGTCAGGAAATATCAATTTCCTGATGCTTTCCAACACTAACTTGGAGATTTCAAGGCACTGGGTTGGTGGTGCATCCAGGAGACATGTCCTGAGGGACGTGGAGACCACCTCAGACAGCAGAGGAGGTCGGAGTTCGTCCAGAGCTGGCTGACAGATCACAGACAGGAGCTCAGAAAAGAAGCGAGGGAGCTGACGGAGCTTAGTGTAGGTCTGGAGGAGACTGCACACCATGATCTGTTGGGATATAATGGGTTTTAACAATTTACTTCTGCGTAGATATGGAACTTTTTATAATGTGAAATAAGCTATGTCAATACCTGTCTGGCCCGCTGCACTCGTGCTTCCATGCATTCAGAATTAACCCAGGCTGTAGATAACAGCTGGTCAAGGTCAGGTTCAAGAATAAGATGGTTTAGACTCAACAGAACCTTCAAACAGCGGTACCACGCTGGGATACTGAAAGACAACATATAAAAGTTTGTTTAAATGAAAACCTATTTGTCAGTTATACTGAATACAAAAACTTAACCAGGAAGTGAAGCACACGAGAGGTTTATTACCTTGCTTGGGCCTGGTTGAAAAGCATTTGTGCCAGAGCCCTGTAGAAGTTCAGTTGTACCTCTCCGTATCGTATCCTGTCCGCTGCTACATTATAAATATCAGCTGACAGAGCCTGGCTTAGCAGGGACTCCACAGCCAGTAGGGCCAGGCTCCAACTCTGTGGCGAACAAGGAGAGGTTGCTTCTTCTACTTTGGCAGGTGAGGCCGAATGCCCATTGAGATTCAGATCCAAAGCTGGGACCAATCTGATGAGAAAATAGAAACACAGCATCCTCTGCTCCTCCACGATTCCTTCTCTTCCTGTCCCATAACTTTCCAGAAAGAATTTAAACAGCAGTGACAAAGTGTTGGACTTCACACTGTAGCGCAGAGACAGCTCACAGTAGCCCTCAGCACTCAGTTTGGACAGTATGGCACTGACTGGCTTCATGGGTCCTTTGGTACCTACAGGACCATGTTTCCCAGAATCCTCTTTGCATGGAAAGAGCTCCTCCTTGTAGGACGCCATGTGCTCAGACGGGAAGAGAGCTAAGTGGAGGATGGAGTCTATCTTGGCACGGATGTCCTTCCCCAGCTGCTGTCGGAGACGTAAATGTGTGTGAGATGGTGCCAATTCCCCGGACGTCAGCAGGTGTCTGAGTAACACCAATGGTTGCATCAGGTGGTTGGTTACCATAGTAAAGACTCTATTAGAGTTGGCTTGTTGTCTCTGAACGGACAAGTAACAAGACGACACCTGAAGTAGCACCTCAAACAAATTAGGTGAATGACGGTTTTCTTTTGGCTTGAAAGAAGATGTATCAGTATCTAACTCTGGATGATTGGTGGTCTTGTCCAAAGTTTCCAAACTGGCAGCAGGACACGTTTGAAGACATTCAGTCACCACCTGATCTTGACATGTGGCAGACTCGGACATCAGTGGTTCTGTGAGCAGAGGCTGCTGTAGTTCACGGCAGGCCAAAAAACAGACCTTAGCCAGTAAATCAACCATGAGTTCATACTTGGTGGTGAAGACCGATGAGAGCACAGGAGAAGAGAGAATGCCCTGACACACACTTAGCATGGTGGATACACACACTGATGGCTTAGAGTCAACACACGCACACTCCTGGAGTCGGTCAAGCAGCAGCTAGAGGCAAACAGAGGAAAAAAAAGGAGTCAACAAAGTCTTCATAGATAAATGTCAATACATTCTATTTGTAAAGTTTGAAGGTGCATTAGTTAAACAGGTGATTAACCAGTGTAGGGTGTGAACCAGTGTTCTTTAACTCTGACCTAAACAAATCCCTCATCAAACCTTTTATTCATGCTTTTGGATTAAATTGGCTAAAATCTCTCTGACACTACAAACACTGGCAAAGACTGATGATATCAACAAACACATGAGGTATTACATATAAACAAAGATGGTCAACAAGCTTAAATGTTCTGAAGTCAACAAAATAACTGCAAATGGAATATTTGCACTAGTGCACTGACGACTCAGGGGGAACTACAAGTTCTTTGTAGCGCCCAAGAAGTTAAAGTAAGAATTTGTGTTGTTTTTTGCAACTTGAGAAATGCTCAGCCTCACACATTGTTGGTGCTACTCTGTATTCTGTGACCTGCAGCAAAGCTTCATCTTTATCTTCACGTAACATTAAGTCAATCATGCAGCAAAACATCAGACTGAACGTTTACTGACATGTTGTGTGAGGACATGGTTAATGTAATAATGAAAAGACCAAAATAAAAAAAGATGATTCCATAAGGGATTTGAAAAGATTCTTGTTCCGACAGAACTGAAAAACACTATTTAACGCCATCTCTAATCCAGTGGACAATCACAGGAAGAAGAATGTGCAAAATAATTGTGGTTGCATTCAAAACACCACTCTGTTCTAGTCTTTTACTGATGTTTTGAATGCACCTGTGCCATGCTGTGTCTCAGGCTGATGCTCTTTCCTTGCTTGAGAAGTGAGTGGAGCTTCCGACTGTGTACCAGGTCATCAAGGTAACACCACAGGCCTTCTAAAACATGGTGAGAAAACTCCACCTTCTGATTGTACCAGCCTGTCAGAGCATGGGTACACCAGTCTAACAGCACCTACAGGGGGAAAAGGTCAAACGAGAGATGTATAAATAGACAGTAGACGTTAACATGCTGATCTTTTATTTCTTAAATTAAATCTTAAACTTGAACTGACTTGTTCATAAACCTAAATTAATGAAACAAGTGAAAAATACTTTACAATTCTTCAAGGTAAATGTCGGCTCTGTTCTCTTTACCTGTTCCTTATTGGGCAGCAGGCACTGGGAGGAGATCCAGGCAAAACGTGCCAGTTTCAGCTTGTCCTCCCACAGAGTCTGAGGACTCTTTAATTTCAGATGAATACCTGAGTAGATGGCAGCCATCGCTGCAGCTGGTGCTACTGCTGCCCAGGCCTGGGGGGCCAAGCAGAAAAGGAAGGAGTCAGGGCCTGATGGAGAGACATAAAACCTAAATGTTATCTGAAGGAGGTGTATTATTTTGCTTCAGTAGTGATGAACTATTTATGCAACACCTCTTCGTAAAGGTGATAATGTTCAGTTTTTAACAGTTTTAACTGTTTCAGAGGCACATCCATGCCTCCATCCATGGATGGAGTCTGTGCCACTGTTGAACTGTGCTGGATCTTACTCAGGTGTTACATCTTCCAGTTCTTACTTAGATCATGTTACTCGTGTTACATGCTGATAAATGACGATGAAACAATCAGAATGTAATTATCAAGTTCTCACCAATGTTGAGGAATCAAAAACAGATTTAAAGGTTTTTAATATGCAGCGGACAAAATATATATATACATTCAGATTAATAGAAGTATAATTAGGAATTATTTCGTTTTCTTAAGAACAGCTATTGCCAGGTTTAAATGACCTCCTGAGTCTCCTGAAAACCGATTGCAGCTACGTGAGTCGACTATGCTAACATGATGTCCACAAACTGGGGAACCGAACTAATCGTATAACCAAATTCTTCACAGGCTCATGCATCTGTAATGGTAATAAATCTGTCATTTGTCAATGTTATATTTTCTCATGTATTGTTCTACCTGTTTATGTCTGACTCAGCGTATTAACAGCTTAAACTGTGATCCCATCAAACTATTATTACAACTAGCATTGGAGCACTAGCATGTTCCTGCTAAGCTCGAAATAAGCTAACACTTAAACTGCCAATCGTCTATATGCACGAAGACCATCACCGAGCTTCAGCTCTTCATTTATTATAATAATTAAAGTTGTATAAAGTAGCATATTAGACTTACGAGGAGTTTTCAATCTACACGTGTCTCCTGTTTTCAGATTTGGATGAACTTTCAACTTTAACCCTGTCGCTCCGACCAAACCAATCAACAGTCGAGCTAAATGGATGGAAAACTGTTGGCGATGTTGTTAAATATTAAAATATGCGCTTTCGACATCAATCATCTCATATTAATACTACTATTACTATTTATTGTGAGTTTGAATGCCACTATACATTTACATTTGTTCAAAATAAACTAAAATATACACAAACACCACATATGTAGAAGTGATTAAGCTCATATGTAATGTGCTCGTATTTTAAGGCGGCGTGTGTGTGTATATGAACTAAATAACACTAAAAAACACAACACTGGTTTTTGTGTGCAGGTTTAATGAACATTTCGTTCTGAAGTTTGGAAGAAATGATCCACAAACTAGCGCGAACTCGACGATCTGGGCTCGTTTGGTCCTGTCTGGAGAAAGTTTGACTACATGAGCAGCCGTTGACGTCGAGCGGAGGGAGCGGAGTGCTGGAGCCGAGCCTCGGTCACCTCTTCTCGGTCACCTCTTCCCTGTCGACCCTTTAACCTCGTTACGCAGAAACTAACTACTAGATGTATTTCTCAGGGGGGTTCGGTGCCAGTTCGTCTTTCACAGCTTGTGTTTTCACGCCGTGTCCCTGCACAGCAGCGACAGATGACGGTGACAGGCAGGGTGTTGGTAGCTGGTCGGTGATAAGATAAACTGGGCGACACGGCGGCTGTGAGCCGCAGATAAAACCGACAATAACGGTCTAAACTCGACAATGAAGCGGCACCAAGCTCCACAAGTGAACGGGTATGGAGACGGTGTGTTGACATAAACACTGCGGGACTACATTTGTTCTCCGAGCGGACTTATGAAGCAGGAGACACCTGGACACCTGAGTCCGACTCCCCACTGAGGACAGGTTCCTTTAACTTCTTGTTCAATTGAATTAGTTTCTAATCGAGTCGGGACAATGTGGCTTTTAATTCGTATGTCAGTGTTCACACATCCATCCAGACTAAAGCTAACTCAGCCCAGGAGGCTGTGGCTGGAGCACCGGCTGCCTCTCTCAGCAGCCCTCCGGAGGAAGACGCAGTCTACCGGGGCGACGTCCAGAGTCCATCCGACACCGAGTCCCTTCGTGTCGGCCCTTCCCTGCAGCCCAGTCAGAGGTTCCTCTGTGCTGTGTCCACACACCTCCACAGGCCGAGCTCGGACACTGTCACACACACCTGTTGCCTTCGCCAGCTCTTCAGCCGCCTCCACACCTACACCAGCCGGACCTCCGAAGAGCCAGACGGACACACAGAGAGGACAAACACCGACCACGGTCCCTCCGGAGGATGTGAAGAGGATCTTACGACTTGCTCACCCGGAGAGATGGAGATTGGCAGGTAGACTGAGGGTGCATATGTCTGTAAGCACCTGTTATTTTGCCCCTTGTCTAATTATAAGAGGAGATGTGCATGTAATTACTTCTCTACAGCATCATTTCCAGTGACCACACAGAAAGATGGGTTTTATTATAGTCTACAAATTATTTCTGATCATTTCAACAGTTGTTGATTCCTGTTCTTAGGAAAGTTTTAAGTTTTAATCTGTAGTTTGGACTGAGGCTCTCTGTCATCTCGCAGTCTAAAATATCATTATCCATATTCTTCTCTACCCGCTGTGATCATAGTTGCAGCATATGTGGACACAAGTAATTTAAAAATGTTCCTTTCCTACTGTCTGTTCCTTCATTAGTTGTGAATTGCAGTGTAACCAGCTCTGATTGTGTCTGAAAACTGGTTCTTCCAGAATGGAAAGTACTTCATTTAGTCATTGCCTGACAGTGGCCGCTCTGGTGCTCATGTTTTTCATGTGGACATTCGTGTTTAAGGACTTTTCAGGTTTCTAAAACAACCTACATTTTATCAGAGGGTGCTCAATAACCTCTTCCAAATTTGGTGGAACCTTCCCATTAGACATTATAGTTGTGGATTTTGCAGTCAAGTGTCTCTTTTGCTTTAATTATGTTTTCTTGATCTGATTTCTTTGTCTTTTCCTTTTCCCACCACCAGCTGCTGTGGGCTTCCTGACAGTCTCCAGTGCAGTAACCATGTCAGCTCCATTCTTCCTGGGGAAAGTGATTGATACCATTTACAGCACTGGAGCAGACACGGAGACGATGACCGCCTCCCTGACATCGTTATGTGTCTTGCTGACGGGAGTGTTTCTGTGTGGTGGGGCAGCCAACGCTGCCAGAGTCTACCTCATGCAGACGTCAGGTGAGAATGATTCTGAAGAAACATTATCAGTGAATGGCCGCATCGTTTCAGTGCAACAGCCCCAGTTCCAGTCTTTGTTCCTCAGTAACGTCTCCTGTCCTCTGTCTCTTCAGGACAGCAGATTGTTCGTAATCTCCGCGCCTCCGTCTTCTCCTCCATCCTCAGACAGGAAGTGGCATTTTTTGACAGAAACAGGACCGGTGAGCTTATCAACCGTCTCTCCGCTGACACAGCCGTGGTCGGCCGCTCAGTCACAGACAATCTGTCAGACGGGTTGAGAGCTGTTGCACAGGCAGTTGCGGGCGTCAGTATGATGGTGAGTATGTGTCTCACTGTGGTCTGATGTGGTTGGTCACATAAGAGCACAGTAAAATGTGTTCAGTACGAATTTGTGAGTTTCTTGTGTCTTTCATTCTGTGCTGTTGGTATATGATCTGAGGGTTTTTCTGTTTGTAGCTGATAACATGTTGGAAAACAGGATCACAAAAATACTTCTTATAGGTACAAAGAAACAGGTTGATTCTGTAGGAAAATGCTGCAGCCTGAATAAACTATAAAGTACGTCATAAACTCTGAGCAACTCTGAGTGTGTGTGGATCTCTGTTTAGTTTTTGACCAACAGGCTGTTAAACTGTTTGTTCAGCTTCTTTTCAGTTCAGATTATTTTCTATACTCCACATTTTCTACACAGCAGGTTCATAAACTTATGCTTTTTTCAGCCCCTTAAAGCAACATTTTCTCTAATTTTATCTTTTTAATCACAGATTGCAGACTTCCTGTCCTTATTAGATAAAGCATGGGCACTAGGCAAGAGATGATTAATTCTGCCATCATTACTAAAACAATAAATCATAAAAGACACTTACATACTCAAGACAGACAATTGTATTACAAGGAAGTAAAAATGTTTCCTGCTTTAGTGAATGTTCAAGGAAATGAATGGAACTAGTTGCTGTAAGTACTGTTTAGAGTCTGTTGTGAATCTCCTCTGGTCCTTTTTTCTTTTCTCTCTTTTTATTTCCGTTAAGTTCTGTTTTATTAATGTTGTCTCTCTCCTCTTTTCTAGTTCTATGTCTCCCCAAGTCTAGCGAGCTTTGTGTTGCTCATCGTTCCTCCTGTGGCCGTTCTTGCTGTAATTTATGGCAGATACCTTCGCTCCATCTCTAAGTCCACACAGGATGCACTTGCACAAGCCACACAGGTACAGTGCACAGGAACACACAGATCAGAGACTCATTTTGGTCCAGCGATTAGTAAGACATTATTTTACTATGTGGAAATTAGAAACTATGTCAATATACCCAGTGCTCTACCTTTATATGACTTTAATCAAGCTCTTTGCTGGAAACAGTGGTTCATGGTGTTTATGTCCTTTACTCTGTGTACATCTGATGAAAATACTGTAATGTCCCTGGTGACTATCTAGTTTCCAGGAGATGGAGTACTCATAAAACTGTGTTTGTGTAGTTGGCAGAAGAACGTATCAGCAACCTGCGGACAGTCCGGGCTTTTGGTAAAGAGCTGTCAGAGGTCAACACATACACACAGAAGGCAGACCTGGTCCTCGGACTGGCCAGGAAGGAAGCTGTGCTACGAGCTGGTTTCTTTGGAGTGGTAAGTGTGTGTGTGTGTGTGTGTGTGTGTGTGTCCTGTCAGTGATGTAAACTAAATCTACAGTTAACAAATGAGGCATTGCACACAGACTTCTGCTTTTTGCCCACGTAGTTCAGATTTGTCACAATACCACAGTACCTGACACTTCTTAAATAATGTATATAGGATGTTTCGCCATTTAGAGGAGTGTTATCCAATCTTCCGTATAAGGTCAGAAAAGGCATAAATCCACTTTTACCTTTTAAACAGTTCTACATTAAGTGTTAAAACAGTTTAATGACAAAATTTAGCAACCAATACAGTTCTCAAATTAGTTTTCTTTAACATTCTTTATTATTTGGAAGACCATCTGCATTTTGTTATGTCAAGTTCTTTCTGAAGTAGAATGATACCTTCAATTAAAGACCAGATCACCACCACTCTGACACAGTACAAATAGAAACCTTCTGATAAAGTAACATTTACTATGGGGCTATTGAAATAGAAATTTGATTAAGTTAGGAGGATCTAATTAACTGGCTGGTCTCTGTAGATGTAAAATAAGCTTTTTATGGATTTTGTAATTGATCATCATTGAGAATACTGTTCTCTCTCTCCCTCTTTACTGTTGAACTGTTGGGTTTTCTTGTGCAAGTGTGTGTAATTGTTTCTGCCTCAGGCTGCTGCTGTAATTAAGCTGGTACCAAGTAACTAATATTCAACCAGATTCTGAGTGAGTCTGGTAGAAAATGTTGACAATTAGCTTATACAGCAGGTGTTTAGCCTGTAATCAGTGCTGTGTCAGGGATTAGCAGTAACGCCAGATGTTGTACTAATCAAATAACTGTGTGTGTGTGTGTGTGTGTGTGTGTGTGTGTGTGTGTGTGTGTGTGTGTGTGTGTTTCAGACTGGCCTCAGTGGAAACATAATGATCTTATCAGTGCTCTATAAAGGAGGCCTTCTGATGGCCAGCCAGCACATGACGGTGGGAGAGCTCTCATCATTCCTCATGTACACCTTCTGGGTGGGCATCAGTGTTGCAGGTATCTCCACTCATTCTCCATGAATCTTATCTGTACTGTACATCAGTGTACATTGTGCTTGTGGTTTAATTGTGTGGTGATTTTCCTGTTTGCTGTGTAGGTCTGAGTTCATTCTACTCTGAGCTGATGAAGGGTTTTGGAGCCGGAGCGAGACTGTGGGAGCTTGTGGACAGACAGCCCGAGTTTCCTCTGAATGGTCCGTACACACACACATTATCATGACTGCCGAGTTTTGTCCTGTAAACTGTTTAGTAAAATATTTATATTAATTAATGTGTCCAGGAAAGTGTATTGTGGTGAATATAAAGCTAGTTTTAACGTTGCTCCTGTGCAGCTGTGGAACTCCAATTTTCTTCAGTGTTTACAGTTGTATTTCTTACTATCTTGTGCTCCACCACAGAAGGCCTAGTTCTTCCTCCAGACCAACTGAAGGGCCGACTAGAGTTCTGTGATGTCTCTTTTGCCTACCCAACCCGTAAGGAGGCTCCTATTTTCCAGAACCTCAGTCTGCTGGTCCCGGCTGGTACCGTCATGGCTGTGGTTGGTCCCAGTGGGTCTGGAAAATCAACCCTGGTCTCACTGCTGCTCAGGCTGTATGACACTGATGCTGGTGAGCTTGTCCTGTGTTCTCCCTCACACTGATACATCAAGAACTCATGTCTTCAGACACAAACCAACAAGACTATATCAAATGGTTGTTCATTTTATTACCTTTATTCAGGTGTTATTACTATAGATGGTCATGACATCAGGGATCTTAATCCCTATTGGCTCAGAAGTCACATTGGAACAGTCAGCCAGGTAATAAATTACCCTGTTTCTGTCCCTTTACAGCATCACACAACTGATTTCTGCCTTTTTGACATTCTCCTCTTCCCGCCTATTTCACAGGAGCCTGTGCTGTTCTCTTGCTCCATAAGAGATAATATAGCATACGGTGCAGTGGACCCAGACACTGTGACCACAGAGGACATCTACAGGGCCGCCAGAGTGTCCAACGCCTATGACTTTATCCAGGCTTTTCCTAAGGGCTTTGACACTGTGGTGGGAGAGAAAGGAGTGCTGCTTTCAGGTGATGACCGGAGACAAAAGCACAACACAATAACGATAACAAGCTGCTTCACTGTCTCCAGTTATTTGTTTTTCATTTACTTTGGTTGGTTGATCATCTGATATCAAGATATCTTTTGCAAGAGATCCAAGAACTAATTACATACACGTAGAACATAAAGTAAATTAACTATTAACAATACAGTATAACAAACCAAACAAGAGGAGGAATATACCCAACTTCACTTCACGCTGCCTGTTGCTGGTTTGTTTTTTTAATAACTAGTTAATTTGCATATTTTACCTGTTCCATTAGAGTTCTGTAGAACATTCAGGTGTCCAAACAAATTCATTAATATTTATAATGTTTGGATATGTCAATATCTACATTTACAGCATGAATAGGATCAGTAACATTAGTAGTTTGTGCTCTTGTGGACATGTTGTCATATTTTGTTCTCTTTGTTAGAACAGGGAGATCTGCAGGTTACCAAAAACAGCCTGTAATGGAAAACAAAGTTATATCATCTGCATAAAAAACTAGTTATTCATACAAGTCAGATCTCATTATATATATATATATATACAGCCCACATCTACATTTAAACATAATGAAGTTCTGTATGTGTGTTTGTTCTCAGGTGGTCAGAAGCAGAGGATAGCCATAGCCAGAGCGCTTCTGAAGGTAAAAACAGCTGTTTCATTGTTGATCCACCTAACTTTTGACATCCATTAATCTGGACATGCCAGGATCAATAATCTGCTCTCAGCTTTCCTTTTTATATGAAACCAGATTATATTTCCTAACACGCTTTTGTTTTTCTCCACAGAATCCTAAGATCTTGCTTTTGGATGAGGCTACCAGGTACATATCTGATACATATCTGATAATAAATAGTAGGAGAATCAATGAATAAATATGTTTCTATTGTCTTAACCCTGTGTCTGACTTTATTTACATGTCTCTGATATTTTTCATATTTATTTTTCCTCTTTGCTAGTTTTGTTTAACTCATAGTTCATACATTTTGTTGTGTTGCCTAGACTTTGTTCTACACATTCTTTGATAATTGAGACTCCAGATTTTAATTTTTCTTGTTTGAGACACACTTTTATTTACAAGCAAAAATCCTAAACAACAATCTTTCTTCAGTGCATTGGATGCTGAGAACGAGTTTCTGGTGCAGGAGGCCTTGGAGCGTCTAATGGAAGGTACAGCTCTCTGATTTTGCCTCAACATACAATTCAGTCTGAAATTTTATTAAATTAAATTTTAGGAATGAAAACATACAACTGTATGCATAAATTCTGAGTAAAAAACTCATACACTGCACTGCCATCTAGTGGTTTGGGGTTTAAACACTTCACAAAGTGAACCACTGCTATAAATCTGTGTTTGTAAATTATTAATTTAAAATTTTTAAAAACCGTTTTAAAGAATTGATATAGTATCGCACAACACGATAATCAAGTGTATTGATATTTTCTTGCACCTCTATTGTCTCTTATGTCCTGCAATCCACCTAATCCACAGGGAGGACAGTCATGATCATCGCTCACCGTCTGTCCACCATCCAGAACGCAAACGCCGTTGCTGTTCTCGACCAGTGTCACATAGCGGAGTGCGGCCCACACACAGAGCTGCTGGGCAACAGACAGGGACTGTTCAGAAAACTGATGGAGAAACAGGCATTTCTGCAGGAAGAACAGAAACAAGCCCTGCGCTGAGAGGACCTGGAGGTGAGGTCTGGGGAAAAACTGGCTTTGCTTCTAGGTTAAAATGCCTCCTGACATTAGAAGCCAAAATAAGAGGGACAAAATTAGCGTATCTTCACTGAATAGATGAGGATAAATGCAAATAAACATGAAAGGAGGAATATAAAGGATTATTTTTAAATGCTGCGACTCCTATTCGTGTCTCACTACTGAAGCAACTGCATAGAATCACATGAAGAGCTGCTGTGAAAGGAAACAGACACGTGACAATACACAGTAAAGACTGAACCATTGATCAGTGAATTGCTGGAGATGTTTTATTTTGAAAATACAAGAAGACTCCTCTCACACTGGAGGCTCAAGGCCAACATGTGGTTTCAAATCACAATCTCAACTGTCAAAACGAAACCAAAAACAGCCTATTTTGATGTATACAGCACTGTTTATTATGTATTTGTGTCTAAGATTAATGTTATAGTCCTGTTTGTCTGTCAGATCGGGTGGTGCTGCACACTATTATGTCACTCTTTAGTTTTTCAAGGTGCACATAACTTAAAGAAAGTAGATTGACTGACTGCCAAAAACTCTTTATTCTTCATGTTTGGTTTTTGTTTAAGTAAGTTAATGAACCTTCTTGCTCTGCAGCCTGTGTAGAAACAGAAATTATCATCTTTAACACTAGTGTGCAATATTTCTGACATGTTGTTCCTCCCATGCTCTGTTCAGGATTTTTATTGACCAGCATTAAATTCAGTACAAACAAACTTATAGAGCCAGCTAAATAGTATAACATGATGGGAGAGACCAAGCGATCTCTCTTGTCTCTGCCCTGAGACAGAGGAGTTCTCTCTTTTGTTCCTGCCTTGACCTTACATTTGCCCTGATCCTTAAAAGATTTTAGGATTGTTGTTTTCTGAAATGGCACATCAGAAACCACTTAATATCACCATTTATAGTTGTAGTGTCTAGTTGATGTTGGAAGGAAAAACATCTTTTAGTTGTTGAGCTCAGAGCTTTGTTGTGTAGCTGGGAAAAGTTTTGATCTGGTGCCATGTTAAGTGTATTTTATAGATTATTTCACCACAGTGACTTAATGATTCAGAAACTACAACAGTGTTTGAAATATGTGAATGTTCTCTTTAGCACATCAGATATATCATGACCTGCAGAACTACAACAGCCTGTGTGTTTTCTTTATAAGGTTTTTGTTTTGGTTTTGTGTTTTTGGAAGTGGATTTGAAACTTGAATCATTGCGGATGGGACATTCACAATTTAAAGGCAGCAATTAATCAAGACTTTAAATCTGTGGATTGTGGCTCATAACAGAGAAATGGGAAGTGTCAGAATGAATGAACACAGAATTAATCACTGGTAACTGAACATTTTAATAGCCTCGTAACATGTATACCACAGCAATCAATTTCTAGTTGTAGAAATTTAAAAAGTTTTATATATTTATTTATTACAGTGTAACTGTATACCAGTTAACTTAGAAGATTATCATTAGAATATGATCTATTGTCCACACATTGTTCTTTTTTTTTTTCTTTCACCTAAAAATGTAGTTTTTACTTGAATCACAATATATTTTCATGTTGTGTTACATGTTCATGCCTGTTTTGTGTGTTAGTCTCTATTAGAGGGACATTGGTAATATTACCATAGTTCATCCATTAAAATAAGAGAAACCGTTTATGTTTTGTTGAAACTGAAATTCACTCCTCTGAAGTAAGAGCTGATAGTTTGTCATTTGATTATGAATCTGTGTCTGATTATAAATCACAGAAGACAGCTGTGGATTTCTTTTAACTATTATTAACACAGATGATATGATCTAATGATGGACTTGTGTGTTTGCTAAATAATTATGTGTTTATGAAAAGATAAACTGGAATATTAAAGTGAATTAGAAATAGTTTTTAATAATTAAAGTCATTTGTTTTTTAACTAAAGTTACAGTTTAAAGTCTAATGAGCAACTTGGGGTTCTGTGTCCTCTTCAACATGTGACCTGGAGAAACTAGGAATCAAACCACTGACCCTGTGGTTCATGGACACCTGCTATATAGAGGATGAAATTAAATGCTTTACAATTTACAAAACAATACCTTCACATCAAGGTGAAAACATAATGTAATGTAAAGGAATTAAAAAAATAAAATACTTAAAAACATTTATAAAAACACTTAGCAGGTCAGTTCATTTTACTGAAATTTCCTGGTAACATTCAGGACCATCTTCCTACTCGCACAATGGAGCAGATACTGTTTTGGGGGTTGTCTCATTGTTGTCCCACTAGTTCACCTGTTGTTTATTTGATTAACACCAAAGCAGCTAAAAACTTATTAACAACTCCCTCTGCTACTTACTAATATTCCAGAGGTTTAACTGACTTGATACCAAACTCGGATTAAAAAGTGATCCTTTAATTTTTTTTAATCCCCTCTGTAGTAACTCCCCTAAATCATCTCTGGTGCAGCTGGTTTAACAAGTCACAGGCTTTGTTAAACTGAGGTCACCTCAATGTGTGTCAAGGATTGTAGTCATGTGCCATATTTTTTTCCATAATGGATTTAACTGTACTCTATGGCATATTCAACAGCTTGGAAATTTTCTCCAATCTCCATCGATACTTGAAGTGGAAATGGACCTTCCAGATACAGGTATATTTATACTGCAATCCTTGAAACACATTCACTGCAGTCTAGTGATCTCCATTTAACTAATTGTGTGACTTCTTAAACCAATGTATATTTATAAGATAGAAAAATAAATATCATATGGGCCACTGTTTGAATTTTGTGGTCCCTGTCAGGCCAGAGCAGTGAGGTAGCTCCTGACCCACAACCTGTGCAAAGATATAACAAAGGTGCAGGGTGGGAGGTGTAACAGCAGAGATTCTCCCTTTTCTTTTGTTGTGGAGTTGCATGCAGTTTGTGTTGGTACAGAGGTGTACCAGGTGCAGGGATGCACAAACCTCCCCTCTCAACAGCTGCAGGCTAGGTGGCCTGCTTCTTCTCTTTGCTCGCTTGAGAGGATGAGAGAGCCTGGGTTGAATAGCTTCCTGAACCATGATCCATGATACAAAGTGTGTCAGGGAATAGGGTTCTCAAATGCTGTGGTCCTGGACAGGCATAATTTGAGCTGCTTGTGCTTCCCTTTCCTTTTTTCTTTCCCTCACAACATTTCTACATCATAGACACAGCTAATAGAGGCCCCTTGGATGAACTGGCCCATCCAAAATGTCAGCTTCACCATATGTGACCGGATGGAGAGGTTAAGCCCCACTGAGGATGGGTGAGTTTATGTGGGTTTATTTCCTTTCGTAATGTTGTGTAACTTTATCTTTGTATTCACTGTTACAATTTAATTTTAAGGAGAGGTGTGCATGTTTCTGTACTGGTTTTTATTTTACTTTACACAGAGCCTTGATGAGAGAAAATTAACAGCAGCTGTCCTTGCTTCATTTTCACATCATTCACAATACAGTGCAGGTTTTTCAGACAAGAGAGGAAGTGTCAGTGCAGGCCAGCTCATCCCACATTTCCAGGCTCTTACAGACTTCAGTGGGGAGGGAAGGACACAACACTTTATTAATTTATAAAACAGCAATCCAGGACAGAAGCTAAAACACTGAGCGGCAAAGATACTGAACTTTCATCAGTCAAAGGAAAAGCTTAGAGATTTTTTTCCCATATAGATATTTGTAAAGCCTTATTGTTATGACTAATTTACAGGGTCTGCAAATATATATTAAATATGGATTGAACAGCTATGAAATTTGTTTTTTGGCTGGAATTTTGCTTGGCAAAAATCTGATGCAGATTTCCAATATCACTCTCATTGAGATGGTCCTTTCTTATACCAGAAAGAACAAATATTTCATTAAGTTAAATTGTAATGCTTTTCCTGTGGAGAAAGATCTTTGTGTAGGTACAGTCCAAAAAACAGATGTTTCAAAGTCTTACTAGAAAAACAGAGTATAAAAGTTGAGCGTATATTTAGACAGAGACATTTTGACAGGGTAGCATCTGTGCATATTATTTAAAGGAAATCTGTTTCCTGGTAACATTCAGGACCATTTCTAATTAATGTTGTGATAACAGTTGTTCCAAAGAAAATAGAAGGTGGTACAGTGATGAGATCTCTTAGAATAATACAATCTAATACATATGTTGGTCACCTTGCTGCTTATAAATAAACAATGAAAATATTACTGGTATCAAAGGATGGTAATTTACAGTTTTTACCTTTTGGAGCAAAGCGACGTGACAGCATCACTTGGAATTACATCAAGACAAATTCAGATAATCTATTTAAAAATTCTGTGTCTTTATTAATAATAATAATAATAATAATAATAATAATAATAATAATAATAATAATAATAATAATAATAATAATTAGTAAGTAGACTTGCGTTTGTTGTTTGAGGCCACTACCGACTCCAAAGACAGTTTTCCACTGCTACATATAATATAAGATTATATAAACCTCCTATAAAAAACAGGACGATGATAAATTTGTTTTAAAATCTGCTGTTTGTCTTAGAAAAGCTAAAAAAAAAAAAAGTTTATCGTTGTGACCGTTACGCCGCCATCTTTCCGGAAGTCCGCGGTCCGTGTATATAATCTGTGACAGAGGCTGATGACGAGGCGGGAGGGAGGAAACATCAGTTAATTAAAGTTTAATGAATTTATTAAGATTAAAGTCGATAATGAAGAGACGTCAACAGAAAAGCTGTGGAGATGCTGTGTTGACATTTTGAAATGCTTTTCTAAGACACCTGGACACCTGAGTCCGACTCCCCACTGAGGACAGGTTCCTTTAACTTCTTGTTCAATTGAATTAGTTTCTAATCGAGTCGGGACAATGTGGCTTTTAATTCGTATGTCAGTGTTCACACATCCATCCAGACTAAAGCTAACTCAGCCCAGGAGGCTGTGGCTGGAGCACCGGCTGCCTCTCTCAGCAGCCCTCCGGAGGAAGACGCAGTCTACCGGGGCGACGTCCAGAGTCCATCCGACACCGAGTCCCTTCGTGTCGGCCCTTCCCTGCAGCCCAGTCAGAGGTTCCTCTGTGCTGTGTCCACACACCTCCACAGGCCGAGCTCGGACACTGTCACACACACCTGTTGCCTTCGCCAGCTCTTCAGCCGCCTCCACACCTACACCAGCCGGACCTCCGAAGAGCCAGACGGACACACAGAGAGGACAAACACCGACCACGGTCCCTCCGGAGGATGTGAAGAGGATCTTACGACTTGCTCACCCGGAGAGATGGAGATTGGCAGGTAAACTGAGGGTGCACATAGATTTATCATAGATTTATCAGTTCCTTTGTATCACAATAGCATCAACGACATCATTGACGCACCAATAATTAGATTAACTTTTACTTTCTGTTTGACTAAGGGCTCCATGCGTTCACTTCACTCTTTGTTATTATGATTTCCCTTTAAATGAAGAAGAGGACTGTGTCTGCTCGGTGAAAGGAAAAAACATCAGCAGAGATTAAACCTTGCAACTTGTCAGTTTTAAAGTTTTCTACCTACTATATTCTCTGTTTTGTCTTTCACATAACCTGTCACCTTGTTTCTTCCTGTAATTATTTACAGCATCATTTCCAGTCACCACGCAGAGAGCACTTGTTGATCCTTGCCTGTAGTTGTAATTTGGAGTGTACAGTTTTTTATTGGGCCTCTCCTTCAACTAGTCTGTAGTCGGTGCCTATATTTTGCACAGTCTGATGATTGTTGATGATCATTTGCACATCTCTGTTTAAGAACATTTCAGGTTTAAAAAACAAATTCAGGTACATTTCATCAAAGGCTGCTCGATAAGTTAAGACTTGCTATTATAAATAGTAGGTTTTGCTTTCTACAGTCATTTCTAAGTGTCTCTTTTGCTTTCATTATGTTTTCTTGATCTATGTATTTTCCTTTTCCCACCACCAGCTGCTGTGGGCTTCCTGACAGTCTCCAGTGCAGTAACCATGTCAGCTCCATTCTTCCTGGGGAAAGTGATTGATACCATTTACAGCACTGGAGCAGACACGGAGACGATGACCGCCTCCCTGACATCGTTGTGTGTCTTGCTGACGGGAGTGTTTCTGTGTGGTGGGGCAGCCAACGCTGCCAGAGTCTACCTCATGCAGACGTCAGGTGAGAATGATTCTGTACACGTGAAGAAACATTATCAGTGAATGACCGCATCGTTTCAGTGCAACAGCCCCAGTTCCAGTCTTTGTTCCTCAGTAACGTCTCCTGTCCTCTGTCTCTTCAGGACAGCAGATTGTTCGTAATCTCCGCGCCTCCGTCTTCTCCTCCATCCTCAGACAGGAAGTGGCATTTTTTGACAGAAACAGGACCGGTGAGCTTATCAACCGTCTCTCCGCTGACACAGCCGTGGTCGGCCATTCAATCACAGACAATCTGTCAGATGGGTTGAGAGCTGTTGCACAGGCAGTTGCGGGCGTCAGTATGATGGTGAGTATGTGTCTCACAGTGGTCTGATGTGGTTGGTCAGGACAATAATTTACTGTATGAAGTGAAATGAAATTGTATTAACACAATTATTACCAACTAAGATCACAGTTACATCCTAGATCTTTTTATCTTTTATCTTTTACCTATATTATTTAACTTATTTATATTTTTAAGTGCTGTACAGAAGAAACAAACAATACAAGTGATCAAATCAAGAATACATTCAAAAACATGAATAAAAGAAATAACAAATGCCTAATAAAGCCTAGAATGGCATCTGTTGGGCAGAACGTTTTGTTCCGTGATCCGTTTTGATTGTGGGAGGACTTTTAGTGACTGTGTCTGGATGAACCATGGAAAACAACATATTTACACACAAAAACAGCTGGTCTGCCTTTAGCTCTTAGCCCTAAAAATGCAGACCTACTTCCAGAAGGGAGACCAGAAATCCAGGAGCTGAGGAGGTGGGAGTAAAACATTGACAAAAATTTGATTTCAGCCGTCGCTCCCAGGAAACTCAAAGGATTCTGATAACTACAGATTGATTTGAGTTTCATTTGAAGTCTCCTGTCAATTTGGTGTCTCTGTTTGCTCTCATGGAGAAGCGCACTTTGTTATCTACTGTATCACCTTCCTAACTATATATTATAATTATATTAGAATTTTGTGTCTTTGTCTTGATTTTTTATATTATTTGTATTTTGCTGCTGTGGCGCCTGAATGTCCCTCTTAGGAAAAGAGTTTTAACTTAACTTACCTTAAATACATCTAAAGATATGAGATAGAAGTGAGTTTTAAGAAGAGGGACAATTGAGCTCAATTGAAAATGTTTCCTACTCTAATGAAAGTTAAAAAAAATAAATGGAAATACTAATAATAGTTAGTAACTAATAGTTACTGTAATTACTGTTTAGAGCCTGTTAATGTAAATCTCTTCTCTTCATTCCTTGTTTTTTTCTTTTCTGCCTTTTTATTTCCATTATGTGCTTTTTTACTGTTATTGTCTCTCTCTCCTTTTCTAGTTCTATGTCTCCCCAAGTCTGGCGAGCTTTGTATTGCTCATTGTTCCCCCCGTGGCTGGTTTCATTGTACTTTACGGCAAATACCTATACTCCATCTCCAAACGCACACAAGATGCACTTGCACAAGCCACACAGGTACAGTTCACAGGAACACACAAATCAATATTTTACCTTTATATGACTTTAATCAAGCTTTTTACTGAAAACAGCAATTCAGAAAAGTTAATAGTATTTATGTCTTTTACTCTGTGTACATAAAGAACTGTACTGTCCCTGGTAACTATCTAGTTTCCAGGAGATAGAGTACTCATAAAACTGTTTGTGTAGTTGGCAGAAGAACGTATCAGCAGCCTGCGGACAGTCCGGGCTTTTGGTAAAGAGCTGTCAGAGGTCAACGCATACACACAGAAGGCAGACCTGGTCCTCGGACTGGCCAGGAAGGAGGCTATGCTAGAGGCTGGATTCTTTGGAGTGGTAAGTGTGTGTGTGTGTGTGTGTGTGTGTGTGTGTGTGTGTGTGTGTGTGTGTGTGTGTGTGTGTGTGTGTGTGTGTGTGTGTGTGTGTGTGTCCTGTTAGTGATGTAAACTGATCTACATTCAACAAATGAGGCATTGCACACAGACTTCATATTTTTGCTCACGTATTGCAGATTTATCACAATACCACAGTACCTGAAACCTTTTATTTACACTATATAGGATGTTTCAACATTTGAAAGAGTATTAGTGGAGCAGTGATACCCTGTCTACTAATCAACTAACCACGGGTTTGTGTGCTTCAGATTAGTCTCAGTTTAAACATGATGATGTTATCAGTGCTCTACAAAGGAGGCCTTCTGATGGCCAGCCAGCACATGACGGTGGGAGCGCTCACATCATTCCTCATGTACACCTTCTGGGTGGGCGTCAGTGTCACTGGTAACACACACAAGCACGCACACTTGATTTGATTGTGCGCTTACCTGTTGCATTAATCTCCTTATCTGTACTGTACATCAGTGTACATTGTCATTGTGATGTTTAATTGTGTGGTGGTTTTTCTGTTTGCTGTGTAGGTCTGAGTTCATTCTACTCTGGACTGATGAAGGGTTTTGGAGCCGGAGCGAGACTGTGGGAGCTTGTGGACAGACAGCCCGAGTTTCCTCTGAATGGTCCGTACACACACAAATTATCATGACTGCCGAGTTTTGTCCTGTAAACTGTTTAGTAAAATATTTATATTAATTAATGTGTCCAGGAAAGTGTATTGTGGTGAATATACAGCTAGTTTTAATGTTGCTCCTGTGCAGCTGTGGAACTTTGAATTTTTTATTCAGTGTTTACAGTTTTATTTCTTACTATCTTGTGCTCCACCACAGAAGGCCTAGTTCTTCCTCCAGACCAACTGAAGGGCCGACTAGAGTTCTGTGATGTCTCTTTTGCCTACCCAACCCGTAAGGAGGCTCCTATTTTCCAGAACCTCAGACTGCTGGTCCCGGCTGGTACCGTCATGGCTGTGGTTGGTCCCAGTGGGTCTGGAAAATCAACCCTGGTCTCACTGCTGCTCAGGCTGTATGACACTGATGCTGGTGAGCTTGTCCTGTGTTCTTCCTCACACTGATATATCAAGAACTCATGTCTTCTACTCATGTCACTCTGTGACTTCACCTCTTCAGGTGTCATCACTATCGATGGTCATAACATCAGGGATTTTAATCCCCAATGGCTTAGAAGTCACATTGGAACAGTCAGCCAGGTAATAAGATATTGACACTTATTTTCAACAGGTGCAAATGTGGTGAAAGTGGCTGTGTTTAAATGCGACGTTTGCATGTTTCACTGAGTCATGGAGAGTTTGATAATCACCCTACATACATGCTCCTTTCTTCAATGCAAATAATGATGTTACAGAATGACTCCCATAATCGCCAGCCATATCCATACTCTGCATCTTAAGAAGATGCAGAGTATGGATGTTGGTAAAAAATAAATAACCCAGACACCAGGAAATGCAGAGATGCAAGATGTTTTTGCATGACATGTACAGTATTGCATCAAATCACCCATTATTCCAAATACATTAACATGAGTGGTAAACCCGCATTTGCTACGCATCCTTTCATTCTTCTATGCCTCCTCCTCACCCCAATAACAGCCACCATCCATATGTAAGCAGATTGCACCTATCTTGCAAATATGTTAAAGTCATATGTGTTTTACCTTTTACTCTTCCCACCTATTTCACAGGAGCCTGTGCTGTTCTCTTGCTCCATAAGAGATAATATAGCATATGGTGCAGTGGACCCAGACACTGTGACCCCAGAGGACATCTACAGAGCCGCTGAAGTGGCCAACGCCTATGAATTTATCCAGGCTTTTCCTAAGGGCTTTGACACTGTGGTGGGAGAGAAAGGAGTGCTGCTTTCAGGTGACGACTGGAGACAAAAGCACAACACAATAACGATAACAATCTGCTTCACTGTCGACCTCTAAGGACCACTGTGTCCAGTTTTTCGTTTACTTTGGTTGGTTGTTTAAAAGAGGAATTAGTGCTGATGCTGTTTACAAAGCAGAAACTAATTCTGTTTTCAAATTAGAATCTAATCTGATGATATTAATATTTTTAACATGTCTAACATTAGTTTTAAAGGACAGTGTGCTGTCTAATCACATTTATATAGGAAGTATTTAAATGCTTGGCCATATCAAGATCTGCATTTACAGCATGAATAATATGGGGAACCTTAGTAGTTTGTGCTCTTGTGAAACTGAAACAGGGGGTCTGCAGCCTGATGACATACAAAATGATATCATCAGCATAAAAATTTGTTAAAGAATTATTAAATTAAGGCATTTATCGTTTCCTTTTAATAAGTGAAATCCTGATGCAGCTTCTCTTGTATCTCTATCTATACATTGAATGTAGTGTGTGCATTTAAACATAATAAAGTTTGTCTGATTGTTCTCAGGTGGTCAGAAGCAGAGGATAGCCATAGCCCGAGCTCTGCTGAAGGTAAGAACAGCTGTTTCATTGTTGATCCATATAACTTATATTATTCATTAATCTGGTCACATTAAAGTATAAGTAGATGATTCAACACTGCATGTTCCCCTCATAGCTCATACTGTAGTTTGTGACAAGATTGTATTTTGTACCACCACTTGTGTTTTTCTCAACAGAATCCTAAGATTCTCCTTTTGGACGAGGCTACCAGGTGAGAGAGACATGACTAATTATAAATAGCAGTAGAAAAAGTTGACAAAATCTTAAAAAATGGTATGAAAAAATCCTGAACAGCCATCTTTCCCCAGTGCATTGGACACCGAGAATGAGTTTCTGGTCCAGGAGGCCTTGGAGCGTCTGATGAAAGGTACATCACTGATATTACCTCCACATTCAATTCAGTCTGACTGCTTGCCTCTTATAATGTTCTGCATGCCACCTAATCCACAGGGAGGACAGTCATGATCATCGCTCACCGTCTGTCCACCATCCAGAACGCAAACGCCGTTGCTGTTCTCGACCAGTGTCACATAGCGGAGTGCGGCCCACACACAGAGCTGCTGGGCAACAGACAGGGACTGTTCAGAAAACTGATGGAGAAACAGGCATTTCTGCAGGAAGAACAGAAAGAAGCCCTGCGCTGAGAGAACCTGGAGGTGAGGTCTGGGGAAAAACTGGCCTGATGTTAGAAGCCAAAACAAGAGGGACAAAATTACTTTATCTTAAATGGGCAGAGCAGGATAAATGCAAATAAACATAAGAGAGAGGGGATGTGAAAGCCACTGAGGAATATTAAGGGATTTCACACCTTTCTGAAGTAACAGTTTGTCATTTGATTATGAATCTGTGTCTGATTATAAATCACAGACGACAGCTGTGGGTTTCTTTTAACTATTATTATCACAGATAATATGATCTAAAGTGATGGACTTGCTTAATTATTATGTGTTAATGGAAAGATAAACTGGAATATTGAAGTTAATTAGGAATAGTTTTTAATAATGAAAGTAATTTGTTTTGAACCAAAGTTACAGTTAAAGATCTAATGAGCCAATTAGCAACTTGGGGTTTAGTTTCCTCTTCAACATGTGACCAGGAGAAACTAGGAATCAAACCACTGACCCTGTGGTTCATGGACAACTGCCTTGCCTACGGAGGATGAAATAACATGCTAGATAGATGTTAACCATAATCCAAACCATGTCAAACCTGTTTAATATTATATATAATATAATATTTTGATCTAAAAACGTTTAACTTAAATCAAACAATAAGTGTTTTCAACTCTTCAGGTGAGTTTGGAGAGTTTGTCAGGGTGTCAGCAGGTGGCGCTGTTGCTTCATACTTACACACACAGAAGCCTCACAGCTCCTTGTAGACCAATGGGGTCAGTGTAGATTCAGTTCATCACCACACCCAGAGAAAACGTCCTGATATAGTAGTGATGTGTATTCAGCTGTGGGACGTTCTGTTGACAGTGGATCTCTTCTCCCTTGTAGGTTAATGAATGCACCTGAAGTGCAGGTGAAGGGTCTATGAGATTCTTTTAAATCATATTCACCTATGTGTTCAGTGTGATAGTAACATGATTATAAAAATATATAACAGCAACAAATAAAATCTCACTGTAACAAAATTAACTGTTTTATTAATTCATGTAACAAAACATAGAGACATTAATAAACATCATTTATTCCCTTTACACACTTTGAGCTATTTATTCACTTTTATAGAATATTTAATACTTTGTAGAGATCTGTTTTCACTTTGATGAGTATTTTTGGAAGTCAAACTAAATGATTCAGTATTGTAAAATAAAACTAAAGATCAAAACCTTCCTGTTCTGCAGAGGATTGTGCAGCAGGTCTGTGCTGTTCAACGGCTGCTGCTTGAGGCTGCACAGGTTTCTGGCTGCAGCTCCATGTGCTGCTTACTATCATGCATTGGATTCAAATGTGTTATAATGTGCTGCTGATAGATGCTCTCTTTCGACTATTCTGCTGTTATAAATTTTATTTAATTCAAGTGTTCTCAACCAGTTAATCCAAGCGAAATGTGGCCAACATGGTAGCATAACAAGGTTCAGATAACACAGTCCAACATGAATCACACACACATACAAACATTAACATTATGTGTCCCGAAAATATAATATGTTCACATATTTATAATTCTGTTTTAAAACAACCTAAATAGAACTATTTAAGACAAATCTCAGAGTGTGAACCTATGCTTTTACCATTTTAACTTCCTCAGTATCAGTGTCCTCACACTTTCTTCAGCACCTGACATAACAAAAACAATTCCAACAAGACTCCTGTCTGCTCTCTTAAAAAAACTACTACTGTACTTCCACCACAGGAGCCTGAGTTGCTGAGCGCTGCCAGAGTTAGAGGAAGGACCCTGTATAGTACAGCTACAGTGCCGGTTCCATCGAGCCAACACTTGTTCTATTCTTACACTGCCTCTGTCATTCTCACACTCTGTGCTGCTCTCATGATTCTCCTGGCACAGGGAGTTGGCTGAAAAAGAAGTAGCAAGGTGATAACTACTGAGCACACAGTTTCTACACACTGGTGTATTTTAAAATTTACTGAATAAACACAATCAAATCAGATTTATGATCCATGTTGTGTCCGTCTACAAAACACTAAAAAAATACTTTCCAAAGCGTCTGTGTCTCCTCCCGCTGGCTCCTGATGAACTAAACTCATACTTGCTGCCACCTGCTACACAAACCCCATCACCCGTGTTTCTCCTCCCCCAAGCTGATTGTGGAGGAGACCCTCTCGATTCTCCTCCCCTGAGCCCCTGTGACCTCCCCTTCCCCTCCCTTCCCTTATGCTGTCTCTTTCAGTCCCCAACAACTGTCGGCCCATTTACATTTTAGGTGTTTGCAGGCGCTCGGATCCAAAACGGTTCACAACAAGTGCATAAAAGTAGCTCAGCGCTGCTGTATAGCCCCTGCACCCCCGCCCTCCCCTTTCCCACACACACACCTACATGCACACTCTCACAACTTTCAGTCTGCACCCCAAGAGGCCCTACCCATGTGCTCCAAGGTTTCCAAGAGTTTCCTCCCTCCCTCTTCTTCTCCTGTTTTATTGGACATTTGAATAAATATCACAGGATTCCCCCTCGACAGGTTTTAGTTAAATCTGTTAACATTTAATTTAAAGTGCATTGAGAATGTTGAAAACCTGCAGAACAAATTGATGCATGCTGTTTAGTCCTGGTAGATAAATTATCTTCTCTTCTATCCATTAAAATGCCACTGTTGTGTCGTGTCGTTAACTTCGTGTCTTCTCTCTCCTGTATTTACTGGTCCTACCAACTTGTCCAATGCTGCTTGTTCCCTCCTCTTTCCACTCACCCCAACCGGTTGAGGCAGATGGCCACCCACCCTGAGCCTGGTTCTGCTGCAGGTTCCTCTCCACTGTTTCCTGGTGCTGCATAAGTGTGGTTGTTGGGTTTTCTATGTAATTATACAGTTATTTTTTGTAAGGTCTTAAACCTGAAACACTATAAAGTGCTTTAGGATGACTTCTGATGTGATTTGGTGCTATACAAATAAGATTTCATTAACTTGAATTCTATGCAACTATACACTAACAGTGTCTAATTGAATAAAAGAGAAAAATAAATTTTATTAGATTATTTGCACATATCTTTGTGAATATATCAAATTCAACCATCTGAAGCTTCCTGTAGCTACTTTAAAGGAAATCCAGGTCCTTAAAGGTTACATGAACATCTTTCTGCCTGCACATGAATACAGGTTTTATTAATTCTTAGATTATCCTTTGTGATAGGCCATTAAACTCTCTGTAATAAAAGGTAGATACACAGTGTTTCAACAGGAAAACCTTGATTTCTGTCTTGTTTTTAACTTAATGTCAGTTCACCATGTGTTGCTGTCAGCGAGGAACCCACAGTTGTCCCCAGGTGTCATTAGAGGAACTTGTGTCTTTCTATCCTCTGTGCTTCTGCTCTGTAACTTCACAAATATGTTTCTTTTTTCTTTCCAACTCTTTACACATTTTTGTCTTTTTCTCTGCAATCCCCTGCATTTAATCACGTTCTTTGAGTTTCTTATAAACTCCTTTGCACCTCCTCTTCCACTCTGCACACAAACATGCATAAAATGTGCATGCACGCCCACACAATGTAGTATTTTTTGACCCACACAAACACACATGTGCTCACACACCAGCTCCCCCTCCTCCAGAGTTATAATTAATCCAGTTGCTCCAGTGACAGAGCAGTGTAGCCGCTACAGATAAGGTTTCATCTGTTGGCTGTTCTCTCCTTATATATTCAATAAGGCTCAGACAGGTCTGTGTGAATGTTGAACCATGTGGCCTGGAGATGGGGCAGATCTTTAATTCAAATAACTGCAAGTGTGCATGTGTAAAGACAAATCTACTACTGGGTGTGCCAGTGTAGTACAAATGATTTGCAGTTTGCAGTCGCAATAACTTTCATACATTACTTGTTCAATCAGTATATATACAGTTTTTATCAACACAGTACGTTCATTTAAGGCTGAATATGGGAACAAATATGCTCACATTTGATATATTATTTTGTGCAAACTGAAGTTAATATGATGAAGCATTAAATGCAATCAATTACATCCATTTTGAGCTTAATTGTTGAAAATTTGAAACTGTCTACACTTAACTTTCTACACACAGAATGTTTCTCAACTTTTATTGTTTTCTTAATTATTTTCTGTGTAATAGTGAGTATTTTGCATTCAAAGCCATATTGTGATTTCAACTCTTAATTGGCACATTGTTGTTGCAGCTCTCTTCCTGTCTGAGCTGTCCCTCACCACTTTGGGTCCTGCCTCTCTCTGTGGCCTAAATCTGTTCAGTTGAGAGCAGCATTTTCCCATTTTAAGGCTGGATGAGGCCTAGTACCAGCAAATCTATAACCCTGCTTGGTAGCAACTGGTGTCTCCTCTAGAAGCCCCCCAGTGGCCGGCGCGCTCCTTATACGGCCCTCGAGGTGGGACCGCGAGGCTCGATGGGAGGTCAGCAGGACAGCTCCATATATGGCGCGCGCTCTCTACTGGTCGGGTGCGCGCACCATCACTTCTGATCCCCCCCACCCGAAATTTGATGGATGAAGCTCCCTCCTTCACTCCGTGAGGCGCGCCTCCTTGCTGCACCCCTCTGCCCTCCACCCACTCCTCATCCTCAGCCTGTCAATATCCTAATATGGCAGAGAGGGATGGGGGGCCGGTGCTGAGGTTTGTGAATGGTGGAGGTTGGGTATAAAAGGTGGACCTGCAGCAGAGAGGACCGTAGCTGGTTCAGCAGTAGCACTGGTTGGGTCTTTCTCTCCGAGCCGCAGACACACTCCTAAGGTAAGACTCCTGAAGCCACTCATCCGGGCTGGGACACCAGACTAGGCCACAATCAGAACACCACCGGAGCAGCTGGAGCAGAGTTAGGCAGGACGTCCAGGGACAGGACGCTAGGACCACATACCACTAAAGGCGACTCTACTGGATATTAGGCTAGTCTGTAGGCGAGGAGAGGGACACTGTTGATAGCTGAGGACTGAGAGAAGCCAGTAGACTGACAGGTGTCATAGAAATACAGTGCTGGTCCATCCGGCTGGCTTAATTATTATCTATCTGATCTATTATCTATTACTATGAGTTTGACTATTAGGTCTGGAAATTGTGGATAGATAAGATGTTCAAATATCTGACTGATAGTTGATCTGATTCATTCTGTTTATAAGTGTAACTTTAAATCCTGAAGAGATGCTGATGGACGCAGTGCGTCGTCGGACCAATCAAAAAGCCAGAACAGTTTACCTGAGAAAGGTGATGTTGAAAGAAAGAGAACGCTCTCAGATTTAATTGGATGTTAGCACATTTTAATTCCTTTATTTTGCTTTTAAAAATGCATACGTTTCTGTTTCATACTACCAAGTGACAAAATGTAAATGTACAGAGGCAAAATTAGAATAATATAGAGAACAAATTTTAAACCAGTTCACTCAGATCAACACTGCGTAATAGTCCGGTGTGCCATCGATTCATTTAGAGCATCATATCCTGAGCACGCTCCAGTAAATGTTGGAATTAGTTTTTAGTCTATAGTTAAGATGTGACTTCACAACAAACAAAGGAGTGACGCAGAGTGATTTCTGTCACATTCAGTACCGCCGTGTGGATTTGAATCGTGAACTGAACTTTTAAACCCTCCTCTCTTACAGAAGCCAACATGTGTGACGACGAGGAAACTACCGCCCTTGTGTGCGACAACGGCTCCGGCCTGGTAAAGGCTGGCTTCGCCGGAGACGATGCCCCCAGGGCCGTGTTCCCATCCATCGTCGGCCGCCCCCGTCACCAGGTAAACAGCAGAGATGTTAAAGATAACATCCAATAGGTTATGAAAAAAGCCATTTCTCAAATACTGTAATCACCACACCTCAATTTAACTGGGTTAAAAACAATAAATGAGTCAACTAGATAGTGACCAGCATAGTATGAAATATTTTCAGCCATGTCATTTTGGCTCCTTCTAGTAATGTGGCATTTGGCACTTTGAGACTAAATTAGTCACAGTTGAACTGAGAGACACACAAGTGGTCTCTGTCCGTCTCAGTGCCCCACGCTGTTATTTGGCACATTCACCACTATGTGTGTCTAAAGGCTTTAATCTGAGTAAAGAATTACATAATTCTGTTTGGATCATTTGACGTTCCCGACTAACCTCTCCACTATTATGCCTTCTCTTCCTTCTTCAGGGTGTCATGGTCGGTATGGGTCAGAAGGACTCCTACGTCGGCGACGAGGCCCAGAGCAAGAGGGGTATCCTGACTCTGAAGTACCCCATTGAGCACGGCATCATCACCAACTGGGACGACATGGAGAAGATCTGGCACCACACCTTCTACAACGAGCTGAGAGTGGCCCCTGAGGAGCACCCCACCCTGCTCACTGAGGCCCCCCTGAACCCCAAGGCCAACAGAGAGAAGATGACCCAGATCATGTTTGAGACCTTCAACGTCCCCGCCATGTATGTGGCCATCCAGGCTGTGCTGTCCCTGTACGCTTCCGGCCGTACCACCGGTAAGACTGACAACAACAAACAGCTGCTACTCAGCACACAGTCAAAGCTTCCTAAACAGACATAACACGATACCCCAGTCTAATTTATTGTAAAGTGGTTATAATTACCAAGTCTAACTGAAAAAAGACACAGCGACAAACTGAACTATTAATGCGGCATTTTGTTCCGCTAATGCCATTTTACGCACAACTTTTACGCACAGTCAAACGGCTTTTCTAGGACTACATGTAGTAGTTCATGGTCCTTCTGATATATACATCAGTGTGCATTTGTAAATTCACCCCTCACACACTTACTGTGTCAATATTTTACTCACAAATTGTTCCCAGTCCCTGCCAAACTTTACCAAACTCTCTCATTGCACCTTTTTAGGTATTGTGCTGGATGCTGGTGATGGTGTGACCCACAACGTCCCAGTCTATGAGGGTTACGCCCTGCCCCACGCCATCATGCGTCTGGACCTGGCTGGTCGCGATCTGACCGACTACCTGATGAAGATCCTGACTGAGCGTGGCTACTCCTTCGTGACCACCGGTAAGAAACTAAAGCCTCCAATAAAACTAAACACCTGAGAGAAAGAGCCCACCTTAGGATTCTTTAGGCAGAAATTATTTGGCTAATAGAATCTAACCATTATCGCAACTTCATATTTTCTAAATAATCTATTATTATAGGTACCTAATATTGAAAGTAACCTGACCCACTGTATCACAGACTTATGTACAATGTAATGACAACCGTGCACAAAGACAAAGGTTAAGAACTTGATGGACACAGGCTGTGTGGTCATTAATCGCCTGTGTGCGCGCTGTGCCAGACAGCGTTACTAAAATATAGGAATATAGTTTTTAAATTATTGAAGGTAATAATCTGGATTATTAAAATGATATGTAGCTGTGTATTTATGTATCCAAACTATTTAGGTTGCTTCCTGTAACTTTCGTTACCTCTTTGGCTCTCTGAGTAATAACTCATCAACTTGTCTCTCCACAGCCGAGCGTGAGATCGTGCGCGACATCAAGGAGAAGCTGTGCTATGTGGCTCTGGACTTCGAGAACGAGATGGCCACCGCTGCCTCCTCCTCCTCCCTGGAGAAGAGCTACGAGCTTCCCGACGGTCAGGTCATCACCATCGGAAACGAGAGGTTCCGTTGCCCCGAGACCCTGTTCCAGCCTTCCTTCATCGGTACTTGAGATAAACCCTTGATGATTTTAAATTGCCAGAATTCAAAATATGGGGCCTTATGTCAATATTGTCACCCTCTTACAACTTGCGCTCTCACCTGACCAGGTATGGAGTCTGCTGGTATCCATGAGACCGCCTACAACAGCATCATGAAGTGCGACATTGACATCCGTAAGGATCTGTACGCCAACAATGTGCTCTCCGGTGGTACCACCATGTACCCTGGTATTGCTGACCGTATGCAGAAGGAGATCACTGCTCTGGCCCCCAGCACCATGAAGATCAAGGTACTTAAAACTTACTGAAATATTATAAGCAAAAAACGAGCTTAGACTCAAACTGAAAAGTTTTCAGCATAAATTACGCACACGAATGAGTGTAACAGGTGTTATACAGCGCTTTACCTATGCACTTTTCCTCCTCCTCCTCCAGATCATTGCTCCTCCCGAGAGGAAGTACTCTGTCTGGATCGGTGGCTCCATCCTGGCTTCCCTGTCCACCTTCCAGCAGATGTGGATCTCCAAGCAGGAGTACGACGAGGCAGGCCCCAGCATTGTCCACAGGAAGTGCTTCTAAATCCTCCATCTTCTTCTCCAGCTTCTCCATCAACACTTTCACCACCAGCTATCTGGAGCTCAAGCCAGGAGGGGGATCAACTTCTGCGGCACAGCAACATTTTGCTATCAGTGGACTGCCAGTCTGCGCTGTTGACATTAATATGCATTTTTTTTATATTTAACATAAAATGTGCATATATAGCTGTCTGTTGTCTGTGTTTTGCACGGAGAAAGGCTGTGAAAACAACCACTGAACCATGCATCCACCAAAAAAAACTTTAATAAAAAAAAATTAACAACAACATGTTGCCCAACACATGTGAATTTAAGTGTATATACATATTGATAATTTATTAAAGTCCATTATTTGGTATTTTTGACCCTGGCCTTGTTTTTTATTAGAGGGTAGGGTAGATGGTAGTGCTTCTAATTTGGACTGGAATGGATCATTTCCAGCATTTCCTGGTAATATTAGCATGAATTTGCCTTAAATACATGAGGTGTTAACTTAAAATTCAATACAATTTCAGCAGGAGTTGGGGAAAGGTTGAAAAAATAAGGTCAACATAACAATAAGCCACAGTGGCTTAATTGACTCAGCAACCATCATATTTACTGTACGACACACACTACAGTTATCCCAACAGCTGATCCGGTGCAGGGGGGAGCTGGCGGTCATAGTTGGACGGGATACAGAGAGGGGATCTCTCTCTGTCCCATCAGCTCCTGCTGGTAGGGGGCTGTTACATGACAGAGTTTGACTTGCCAGGAATGCGCCCAGGCAGCAGCAGCAGCTTCTGACAGAAGGTATCAGTTGTATGGGACACCCGACACCGGGCTCTGAATCCTAGTAAGCTGCTTGGCCTCCACGGCCATACGCACAACTGCGGTCTCCAGACCATGTTTAGACAAAACCAGACCCCGTGTACGGTGAGACACCCCTCAGCCATACCTTATATGCATAGAACCAGGTTGTCTGGGTGTGTGTTAGGATCTGTGCTAGAAGTACAAAGAGGTGAAGGGCGCGTCTGGGGCGTGCATCACCCTGTGTCCACATCATTTATCTACTATTAGACCACTAGTCTATAATGAGACACAGGCATCTGTGTAGTACAATTCCAGGTAAACCTGTGTACATGTAACAGCAGATTCTGCACTCTGGGGCCGTTATTTGCCATTTAAACCACCGACCGGCCTAATTTAACAAACAGTGCCTCAGTTAAGTTATTCAATGACTTGAATCGGTGCGTAATGTTTAAATACAATAAAACACGTCGTCTTTTAATCCCCTGTCACCATCTGATCGGGTTCATAACCGCTCTGACCGCATAGCTGTCATCCCGGCCCGGACCACCTGTTGCGGGTGTGTTTGGCTTTTTAAAAACGTCTTCAGGCGGGCGGAGCTAAACTCAGAGACGCAGCCTGTGTGAGATTACAGCAGCCCTGTGAACGCCATCTGTCTGCACGGCTTCCGTGAAATCCGAACCCAGTGTAAGTATATTTACAGTGCACAAAATTAGACTGTTGCAGACATGAGTTTCTCCTGCAAAGCTCCGCACAGTGGTCGACGAGAGTCGATGGATTGTCTGCGAGATTTTACGTTTACTGGGTTATTTTCTGCAAGCGATGACAGACGGGCGATTCTCGCAGCTCCATTACCAAACGATTAACAGATATCTATAAATAGACAGGGACACATGCGTCATGCGAGGGTAACATGAAGGAACAGATTGATTTACTAATACTGGTACGTTTACAGTGCAGCAAAGAGCTAATGTGATTCGGTTCAAGTTGACAGTTCAACATGAGCTTATTTTGGAGAGTGATGTGATATAAAAATCGCCGTATTTTAATCAGCATTAAGCGATCAACGCTGTAATAATTAGTACATGAGCAGGTTTTAATGGAGCTGTTTTCACGCAGCGACCTTTCATTTGGAGTGTTTACCTGTCGCCGTAGCCAATCAGAGGAGGGGATGCCATTACGTCATCACGTTCAAGACGTTTTAGCATTGGAAGTTCTCAAAATACTGTAAATAATAATAATAATTATGGGTTGAGAACAATTATTACAATAAACACGACTTCTTTTTACATTTTTATTAATTTTAAGTTTTGATTTTTACTTCCAGAACAGAGAGGGAAGCGGGCAGAGGAGGAAGTGGGCGGGGCTTCACCCCGGAGACGCCTCCAGCTGCTCTGCTATTGGTCACTGCGGCTTCACGTTATGGTTTAAATGTCTGGCGGTGATTCCAGCAGCGTGATCTTAAACCTCAAAGATTCGCCTTTGACGGAACCTCCCGACAAAACTACTGTTCACAGAGGCTCACAACGAACTGTTTCTGTAATGTAGCAGATGTGTGTTGCAGCACTAGCGTTAACGCACAAGTTTCAGCTTTGCGGTCTTTTGTTGGCTAAGCTAGCTAACGTTAGCTAACCACAGGTTCAACATGGTGACCAAGAGGGTCCGTTCGGAGTACATGAAGAAGTTCAAAGACCCCAGATGGGAGACCTACAGTAAGTGTTACGAGGAGATGCTGAAGTACAGGCTCACTCGGAGGCTGCTGGAGCACACACACAATCCCTGGTTCTGGAATGGCTCGGACAGTGATTCGGACTCTGGAGGAAGAAGCCCCCCTCCTCCCAGTAAGAACCAGACAGGGTCCGAGACCAGCAGAGACGGGGCTCAGGCTGAACTGGAGGAGTGTGAGGGGGCGAGGCCGGACAGGCAGCAGCACGACCAGCAGGCCAGAACCACAGGACCTGCAACCAGACTTCCCCTTCAGCAGGAGCAGAACTCGTCTGCAGTCCAGGGTAACCATGAGACAAAACCTAAAACCTAAATAAAAGACTGTACTACACACACTGAGGGCTGATATGCATTATCTTTTACTGCCACCAGAGGTGTTTAGAGCTCCACATACTTCAGATTTGTTGCATATGTTCCTCATAAATATATTTCTGCAGAAATCTAAAGTGTTCAGGTCTTAATTACAATGAATTCAGCGCTCTACTCAAATAACTAAGTAAATGAATTCTGAACAAATAATGTTTTTTACTCCTTAGGCTCCCAACTGGATGTTGCCAGACAGACCATAATACCAGAGGAAGAGAGAGAGGAGCAGAGAGCCAGCAGCAGGGGCAGTAAACAGTCATCAGTTCGTCACAGAGAACAAGATCGAGGTAATTGAAAAGGGGAAATGCTCAGTCCTCAGTGTTTTACATACAGTACATGTGTAAAGCTCCGAGGTGGAGTCAGAATCACGATGAATAAGAAATAAGACAACATTTCAATGTGTAATTGGCGGTAGGGTGACGACAGAGAAAGAACCTCCTCCCTGTGTGGAGGGAGCGAAAAATATATGTATGTATTTTAAATTGAGCAAGAAATTGACTATAACAAAATTAAGGTGCAGTTGTGTTTGTATGCAAATGGATAATTTTAAGAATCTGTAGAGTTTCAGTATTGACTGACAGTGCTTAAGACTCCTAAATGTCTTTTATAATAATCAATATATCAATAGCAGATACATTTCCAGAGGAGTCACAGGTGTCTTGATGTTGTCCCTCACTAGTCCCTTCTATTGCTTTATAAATATTTATATTTCTTAAGGATGCACTTAATTAACCTTTTATAAGCATTGTATGTGCATCCTCTTGGTCTCATGTCTAACAGTATACAACATGCTGAGGAAGATGGGGAGACAAAATGTTGTATTTGCATTAGGGACATTCATTTAGATTGCATGCATTTTCTGTTCTTGATCTCAAGAAAAAAAAAAGGAACCACAGTTCTTCTTAGTTCCACCAAATTCTTGGTGGTTCTCTGGTCTTGTTTACGTTCAGATATTACTTATTACTGAAGTATGACTGCTTGTGTTTGGACAACATTTAATTTTTTATTTAAAGATTTTGGATTATGGTGTGTATAAACTTCTGACTGAAGAATCATTTTAATATCAACCCTAAAACTGAGGTAGGTTTCTAGTCAATAGGTCATAAAAGTTTGACTATATTGGTTTCTTATTATATAAAGGTGTCTCAAAAAGTCCAGAAAACATAAATTGTTATTCATTTAATACATACAAATGGCTTTTCCTCTTTCTTCTGCCTTCAAAATATGGTCAGTGTATCATGTTTGTATCAGAGTGAATCAGGATCATACATCGACTATGAAGTGAAACCTTTTACCCACCGTTTCATTCATCTGTGCTCTCGGCACAGTATATTTCTGCTGCTTTGACCTGCTTGTTTTTTCTATTTGTAGAAACAAACACTGCAGCACTCCGACCATCACACACTAAACCCTCCAAATCCTCAAAACAAACGTGGCGCTCCCAGCGGGTCAGGCCTGCATCATCACAGCAGCCCAGGGAGGACAACAAGGAGAGTCGACATCCTTTTGCTTTGTACGGTTCTGGGGAGAAGGATGCAGACATCGCAGGCAGAAAGACGCACAATGTACGTCCTGCAGCTTCCACCAACGAGGTAATGTCTCTATTCGACTATATGCACACCTGTGTCTGCTGTGCTGTTTTGTGAATGAGCACTAGTATCAGCAGGAGATGACAGCTGAGTTTTTTTTTTTTTTTTTTGTTTTTTGTTAGATCCATGAGTCGGCTCTACGTGCTAAAACCAGGCGAGAGGTGGAGCATCAGATCCAGACCCAAAGAATCGAGCGCAAGAGAGCAAAGTCTGCTGATCTGGACAAGGCCAGGAAGCTGGTTCAACCTGAATTCAACCCCTGGCTCACAGAGTATATGCGCTGCTTCTCTGCTCGCTCCCGATAGGACACACACACACACACACACACACACACACACACACACACACAGCAGGACGTTTCCAGACAACAAAATGAAAATAAAGCCATCATCGCCGATCACCTCTGAGGTTTAAACGCACATAAAGCTAGAATAGATGGGGTAGATCGATTCATAAAAAAGGTTCTTAAATGTGTGTCACCCTCACATTCAGGATGGAAATTGACAAGCCTTGAAAACATTGAAATTCCCTTCGTGGCTTATTCTCCTGGATGTGTACAGGTGTGCTGTTTTTATACAAGTCAATTTTGATATATATAAAAAAGACAAATTTACAGGGTTAAGGAGACTTAAATGTAATCAAGGAAATTTATACAACAACAAAAACAGAAGAAAATGAAAAGTCTAAAATGCATTTTATAGCCATACTTTGATGCATTCCCTTTAAAAACGTTAAACATGTTGATATTTTCATACTTGGACTCAGACAGGAGTACTGAAGGCCGATGACGGCATGTCTGAATAGATGAAACTGCGTTCTTACTTAAACTGTTGAAAAGGTAAAGTACGTCCATTGCATTGCTTATTTTATAGAAATACACTTAATGCATTCCGAACATTTGTGCTATTTTTGTGTGATTTATGCAGGTTTCAGTGTGGATAGGCTTTTTCTTACTTGTGCTCTAGTATTGATCAACATACAGAAATAGGTCAGTTAAAGAGTGTTACTAAGCTTGATTGTCACTTACGCTATGAACTCTTTTGTAGATTTAGTGATTTGTCTGATGGTTTATGGATTGACCCAAACTGACTTGGTTTAGGTAGATGGTGAATCACAGCTTCTAAGGGTTCTGTGATGTGGTGGTTGCATTTTCTTGTGAGTTCATGAAAACCTTTACATGTTGTGTCTGTACAGTGATCAACCAATCAGGTGCTGACACAGTCTGAAAATAGATGTGTGTGACTTCCAAAGCCATTGGGGTGAATGTTAACAGTGGGTTTCTGTGGATGCTGCAGTGTGTTAACTTTATAAATTCCACCTAAATTAGGTTCAGTTAAAAAACTGAATTTCATTTTGGAACCAAAACAAAGACGGACAAAAAGCCAAAGTCTAATAGATGTTGGTAATGTGTAAATATATTTAATAAATTTCTTACTGAATGAATGAACAAGTCAAACAGCAGTTTTAAGTCACCTTTACTAAATATTTTATAAATACTTTATAAAGAATATCCTGTTGATTCATGTAATTGATTTATCTTTTGAATTGTTTGTGAATGGACTGAACTCAGACTTTGTTACTTGTAGATAAAATTGATTTGTATTTTTTTGGGGTGATAGATCTAATCTAACCTACATTAATCTCGATTAAATCAGTTGTGCCATAAGACAAGAGGCCCGTGCTTTACCTTCACACATTAATTTTGCCACTTACAGTTCAGTATTACATTACTCACTTTGTTTTTGTAATAATTCAGTTTTTCAGTATGTTTATGTTATATTGTATAATAGTTAAGACAACTGATGTGAAACTGTGCAATAGTTGGATACTTTAAATAAATGCATTTGAGCCAGTGTGTTTCTAAGATGAGAACTTGCACAATCTGTGATCACGTTTATACATAAAGACATTTTACTTTTGATAAGGAGGTACGGTATTTAATGTATAGCAGAGCAGAAAGTCTAAATATAGGTTTAGACCCGGATAATGTGGCCAAAATTAATAAAGGTGCGGACCTGTCACAGTTTGCTTTGTACCTCACTTGTAAGTCGCTTAGATAAAAGCATCTGCCTACAAGACTAAGTGAGTCCAACAACTGTCATTAATATGCTGATGAAGGTTTTAACAACTAGAAAACAGTAAAATACCATAATTCTGTATATTACTGTTATTTACTTATTTTTTACATACTACAGTATATATTTAACAGACAACTGTTCTAGTTAAATGGTGTCCTACAAAAGCTTTTAATAAATAACTTTTCCACCTATCCTTCTTTACCAGAGTACACATATTATTCTGAATTATTCTTAAACAATTAATGCAGCAGTTGTGGTTTTTCAGTGGCTTGTAAATGCACAAAGTTGTTTATTAACTGTTAATTAATAGAAAACAATCAGAATTGTAAAGACCATTCTGCATTATAGTAGTTATTTTTATTTTAAAAACATATGCTTTTATCATACACAATAAATTAAAAATCCATGATAGTCATTATGACAAGAGAAAAACAGACGTACATAAATAAAAACCTGATGACATAAACACAAGACAGCAAGACCATCGGATATTCTGGTGTGAAATACTGTTGAAATATAGGTGCAGTTAATTTAAAAGTTTAATCCATCATTTCTAAGAAACAAATATAAAAAATAAGATTAAAAAAACAAGTCGTTGTAATGCTAGAATACATCATTGCCAAATACGCCTCTAAATGAAGGTCTTTGAACTGAACTGTTTCATAGTCTAAACAAGACACATACAGGATCTTTGGACACAAAGAAAAATCCAAAACACATTTGATAGTAACGTTTCATAGAACTGATAAAATCTGAAATGCATTTCCTGTAGTTAGTGTTATTCCACAGCTGGCAGCAGTCAGTCAGGTATTGATGTAAACAGGCAACATGTTGTGTTTAAGTGAAAGAGATCAGCCATTAGTGATAACGGGATTCCTTTGGACAAATGGTGAATGTGAATCAAACACTCCAAACAATTTAAGTGAAGTATAACAGAAAACCAAATGTCTGTTTCAGGCCTCCTCTGTGTTTTTTTTCAGTCTGACTGAACAATTATAAAACAGCATTTTCCACATAACTTCATAATTTTATCCAGTACAATTTACCAGAGTACTGTATCTTGACATGATATTAATACAGTGGAGTATGAAACAGATGCTGGATATGATGAGATCTACCTTAATATATATATAATATCTCTTCATAATGAAATACTCTGATATTCTGTTTGAGAAAACATGCGTCAGTCTCTATTTACAGAAACACTGTACAGTGTGTATGATGCATTAAGGGGGCGTAGCAGGGTTTTAGAAAAGGTGGAGCGGTGTAGAGACAGGCAGGCAGACATAAGTAGCTGTTTAGGAGAGGATACTGGGGTATAAATGCACAAAACGTAGGGTAATTTGGCAGCTCCATGTCTGAGGTGGGGTGAGGGGAGGAGGGGGAGAGAAATGCATGAGGACTCAGTGGTCTGTTAGTGGTGTGGAGCAGAGGTGATGGAGAAAAAACAAATACTTTGTGGTTAAAAGAACATTTCAACAATTTGGAAAATGTGTTTTCTTTCTAGGAGTTAAATGAGAAAATGATATAATGTTAATATGTTAAGTCTGTTTTGAAGCCAGCTGACGACTAGTTTTACTTGGTATGAAGACTGGAAGTAAGTGGAAAAGGCTGAGCTCACTCCAAAAGTACACCAACATGAACTGACAACACGGTGGCTGTGTTAAGCAAAAGTGGATACTGGATTACAAGACGGTACCTTATCCATTCCTGTTGGTTAATAAATAAATGCTCAAATTAACGGTGATCTTGAAGGATTTGTGGTGTTCACCGTTCCAATGATTGTGTATGATGTATAATTTTTTGGGTTTGTGTGCGTCCTGTGATGAACGCAGAGGTTTTAGACCATTACACCAAAATTGCTTCACTGTCCAGTGCTGCTCCTGGGGGCTTGACCAACACCTTTACAGCTGAGAAATTAACATGTCGTTTGTTTTATTCAAACACAAAATGCAAGAAAGCAGATTTCCCAAAATGCAGCCTACTTCTCTGTGGTAGTAAGAAGTGGAGAAGAAAAACAAAGATGAATGTAGCTGAGACGTAAGCAGGTGTGAGGGCAGATACATTGAAAGGTGAGAGAAAGAGAAGTTACTAATTAATTTAGATCCTGATTGGAGGGTTGGGGAGGGGTTGGACCAATAGCGGAGCAGGTTTTTGGAGGTGGTCTCTGGTTACCTTGGAGACAGACAGCATTCTGAGGGGGTATTTTCAGCGCTCTGCAGGTGCAGTCATGACAACTAGGGGTCTGAAGGTTTCAGAAGGTTCTGCAGGGTCTGAAGTTTTAACAGCGTCTAGAGGGTCTGAGGGTTTCGAAGGGTCCGTGCCGAAGTTGAAGATCAAAGGTCAGGGAGGAGCCACCAGCATATCAACCTGAATCGACCACTTTTGGGTCCCCCGTGGCTGTTCTTTTACTGGTCTTTACAAACCTGTCTGAAAACGTGCACACACACAAAGAGATAGAACTTGGGCAACATTCATAGGTATGATGATGGAACTGGAACTGCCAGTGATCACAAAACCTCCTCAACAATGTCCACTAAACATCTGCAAATTATATATATAGACAGATCTCCACAGTAATCCTCAAAGTCCACCATGATCTGCTTCAAGAAACAGAAGCTGAGGCATTTGAGACAACAGCTCTATAAATATCTCCGAACTGAAAATGATCTGTGATGTGGGTTAAAATACCTAAATCAAGAATAGAAGTGTTTCTGTCAGCACCACATACACTGACGTTCTGCTTCAAATACACACCAACTACAACAGACTAAACAATCTTTGGTTTGGGCAATATCAAAGGTATAAAATTTTATTTAAATTACATATTAGAATGAGGACTTTTTTTTCTTTTTGCTGTGCACCGATTACATTTGGGTTTAATATCAAAACTTGGATATGAAATGAAAGTTCAGAATTTCAGCTTTTGAATAAAAGAACTGAAACAGAGAAATTAACAGTAATTTAAAGTCAGTAAAACTTACTTCATCTGGTGAAATGCATGTTGCTCAGTGCACCAAAGGTTTATTTCTTTTACATGACATTGCAAATTGTCGTACTGGCTGTGTCCAATGTTTGTAATGTGTCTCTGATTGTTTTTCCTTCTTTTCTCAATTTTGAAATGTTCTCAATTTTTGAAATGTTCTCTCTCAAATAACACCTGTCAGTTACATGTTCCAATACATGTTCCGTCACTTAAAATTTGGGTTGTCTGATATAAGGTGTTCTCTTCTGTGTTGGTTAATTTATCAAGATGTAAATAGCATCAAATAAATTGGATGGGACTGTTTATGTTCATGACAAAGCCTGAAAATGTCATCAAAAACTTGATGCACAGTTTTTGCAATTCATCTGAATTCAGACTGCACAGGGCCGTAAATCACAAGCTGAGTGACAGTGACAAGTGTGGAGGACAAAGACTCTGGCATCATATTATCATGCATATGCAGTAGAAATACGCTGGTACTTCACCTTGACTGTGTACGCTGCAGGGCGTTTTCCACTAACAGCCACACTCCTGGGTGCCCTGCGGCTGAGCACGACGAGGAGAACGGAGCTGTCGTAACGCAGCGTCACCATACTGGATTCCTGATCCCATCCTCTCTGGATCCAGTTCTCCTAGAAAAAACAGAGAGATCAGGAAAGAGACAGAGAGAGGAGAAAAATTGTTGTTTGTGATGATGAGCTGCAATGCAGTTTATACAACAGTACTCCACCAGCCATACCTGTCATTCTGAGCTTTATACATACACACACACACACACACACACACACACACACACACACACATACATATATATATATATATATACACATACATACATCTGGTTACTACACTCATTTCACAACATTTCTGTTCAGTACACCTAAGCCCGTCTGGTTGATCCTGTTAGGATAAAGTTGGATTAAGAGTCTGGCATTATGGGCATGGATCAGAGGTCCTACCTGACTCTATCTTGTTGAGGATTTTCCGAGCACACTGGACAAAAGCCTCCTCAACATTCTCCCCTGTTAGAGCGCTGGTTTCCAGGAACATCAGCTCTAAAACAACCAGAGCAACATCATCACTTAAGGCTTCACACCACATACAGACTGGGATAAAGGGATCAGTAGCCTTTTTTCTTTCCTAGGTGAAGAAGTACTGACACTAGTCACATGTATACACTTAGAAATGGACACCAAAGAGATCCCGTTCTTTTCCTTTAAACAGCACATTGTTTGCCAGAAAATAAATAACGAGCTAAAAGCTTGCCAGAAGAAGAAATGTTCTTTCTCTAACAACAAGTCACAGTGAAATAAATCAGTTAAGGGTTTACAGAGATAGAGTCCAACATTCTCTCAAACCGCTGATCCTACCGTTCTCCTGAGCAAAACGCGAAGCCTCCAGGAACGTGACCTCTCTGTCAGCATCCAGGTCTTTCTTATTCCCACAGAGGATGATGACAATGTTCTGACTGGCCAGCATCCTGGCATCACTCAACCACGTGGTCAGAGCGTTGTATGTCTCTCGACTGTGCACATTTGGAGACAGAAAGATAGAGAAACTTGTTACCTTTTAGAAATGTAAGTGGAGCACTCAAAAGTGAGAACACCTGCTCTGTTTTACCTGGTGATATCATAGACCAGCAGGGCTCCTGCTGCTCCTCTGTAGTAACTTCTGGTCACAGACCTGACACACGCACAGATAAAAAACAACAACTTTGATTTGGATAAACTTTGTGATTCCATACTTTTTCTAACTTTTCTCCTCTGCAGGCACAAAAAACTATTTAATTTAACTCCACATTTTAACTCTTGTCATGTGGTTCAGAGACTGAACATCCCCTTTGAACATCTGCTCCTCAGTTTGGGAACCACTAAAACAACCAACATGACCATTCCATGTCCATCATGAGGATTAAGAGCTAAATGTGCCTGATACCTGGAAACTGAATCTGTGTATTTACATGATTTAGCTACAACATTAATCAACTGTGCTGCAGTGGACAGAGCCAATCGAAGTGGTCTGTGGTAAGACCGTCATATATGCATCAAACTGTGATGTACTGTGTGCTGACAATCCTGTCCAGCGTTAAATGTTTCCCATTTCCATCCCCTCTGTGCTTCACAATAGATTTGTTTTTGTATGTTTCGTATGTTGTTTTTTTTTCCTACCTGAACCTTTCTTGTCCTGCAGTGTCCCAAATCTGCAATTTCACCATTTTGTTGACCACACTGATGATCTTAGAGCCAAACTCGACTCCAATTGTGTGGTTGGATTCATCCTTAACTGTAAAACAAAACAAAACATGGAGTATTGCAGTTATAATTGCATAATTGTAACACTATTACTACTAGGTAGTAATGGTCTGCAGTTCTATAACACTACAGCACACGTGTAACAACAACTGTGTGTAAATAAAGAGTTGTGTGTTGCATCTTTCTGCCTTACATCTCTTTTCTATGAACTGGTGCAGCAGACAGGATTTGCCTGTTCCAGCATTCCCAATCACCAGGAATTTAAACAGGAAATCTGAGGAAGGAACACAGACATACCAGTGAATACACACAACCTCACATATGATTTATCGATTATACCATATGCACAGCAAACCCACTACATAAGCTGGGATTTTAGCAGACAACACTAGCTAGTTAATTGACTGAGCTATTCAAACCAAATTGAACTTATACTTTGAATCTAAACCTAAAACTTTAATGTGCTTTCTTGTCTTTGCACTGGAATAAACTGTATTTAAGTGAAAACCCACTTTATCTAACCAGCTGTCCCACTTAATCTGAAAATGCTATGTTAATATCTGATCTTTGAAAATGCTACCTGAACGTGTAAAGATGAAACACTGCAGCTGCCAAATAAAATCCCACTTTTACTGAACCAACCCTTTGTGTTACTCTAAACTACACTAACTAAACTGTGACTGTGTTGTTACTGGATGTTTATAATTGTGACCTAAATAAAACATAAAACGACTTCTGTTATATGCAAACAAAACTAATCCATAATCCTAATCTTCTGTGGTAATGTAGATGTGCATTAGGATGTAGGAATGTGACACAAACAAACACACTTCACACTAATAGATGAAGTGTACAGCAATATCCTGTTATGATAATCCAAAATGGATAAGATGGGAACGCAAACCCTCACACATCATGTTTATTACCCAGCCCCAACTTGTGCCTTTGCAATACACAAGCTACAGCTAGTTTATCACCCACATCCACTTCCTGTATTGTGTCTAATTCACAGTTTAAGCAGCTCAGTCAGATTTTCATAGCAGCTCCATCAACCTCAGCAGCAGCTTCCTGTCCACTCTGCTAACCTCTGTGGGAATCTGTAACCTCGTATAGTCGATGGATTTTGTCTGCACAGTCACAGTAAACTCTACTGTATAATCTTTGTGAGTTTGCCAACGCTGACACGACATGTTTTAAGGCCAGCAGCCTGAGCAGAGCCTCGGTTTTACGCTGGGAAAACGCTATGTGGGCACACCTGCCCCATCCCTTCCCTCTGACTACGGGAGGATGGTAATGGTGGACACTGGTCAAAAACAGCCTCCTTACCGTAGGACTCCGACATCGCCAGTGTGGCGTTTCCACAGCAAACTAAAATAAAGGGAGATAGCAAGTTAACAAATGGATAGCTAGCTAAGAAACGGAAAATAGTCCCGTTGATGATTTCCGCGGATTCCAGCTGATTTTCCCCTCCGACGTCCCGTATGTGGTTTGTCGTTTCAAAATAAAAGCCCCTTTCAATAAAAATAAAAGCATGTTTTCCCAACTCTCCCACAGGGTGGTGGTATTAAACAGCTAACAACCGAGACTGTACAGTTTATTTTTTTTATCGAGTTTCATATGTATTTTTTATTTTTATTTTTTTGTAATCTCTGTGATGGATTTGTTTTTAATTTCCATCGTAACGCTGGCTTAGCTACTTCATCGACTGCGGCAGCACTTTGGACTTCACAGTAACAACAACAGCTTCCAAATACAAATAAGACACTTGACAGCTTTTTTATCGGCTCACTTGTAAATCAGCTAATGAGGAAACAGCGCACACATCAACAGTCTGGTACAGGCTACATCTATGACTTCTCAGCCCGGAGGATGGCGCTAATGTGTCTGAACGTTTGCTAACCGCCGCAACAGTTTAGCTAGCAGAAGAAGACCAATAACGGCTAGCGAGCTAGCCCAACGGCAGGCTTTATTTAGTGGACTATGGCTGCTGTGCTGCCCGTCAGACCACCCTGCGATAGCAACCCTGCTACTCCTGGAGCACAATCCATAAAGGTGACATGTTTACCCATTTTAAACACAGATAATTAATAGTGGTGGTTACGCAGCTCTGGACGCTTGGTGGTTTAGCTATCAGCTAACGCTAGCTAGCTCCCTCCGTAAATTACTGTTGTTAGCCACATTAGCACCGCTTCTTTGTTTTTATCTGTGAGGCGGATAATTAGTTAATTATGGTTTACATTTACCAATGATGTTAGAAGCAGTTACCCTACAGCAGATAGCTACATTTTGAGTTGTGTAAGATGGCCTAAAATACTGTAAAGTTTCACCAAACCAGCTGTGTAACTGTGTTTTTCTTTCTTTATTGACACTCTATCGCTATTAGTGCATGTCCACTTTTATTATATTGATCTAATATTGATTTATTTATTGTAACTTCATTTTCCAGTCTATTTGCAGAGGAAGATAGGAATATGACTTTGAATGGTGTTCCAGATGTACATTTTCTAAACAATGTTTTCCTTGATGCTCATACCAGAGGATCCAGAACTATATAGGTTTCTGTGTTGTGATATTTCAGTCATGAGATCGTTTTAAAACAACAAAGTAAGGTTTTTATGAGGGAACATTACAGTTTGACAGGAAGAATCAGAAATGGGGACTGCAACATTAATTTAATAGACAATCCGTAACCTTTCCCTACATTACCAGATGAAAATTGCAGTTTGGCAATGCACCAAACTGAATCATTACATAATGTAATAGTATAAAGATACAATTAAAAATGTTGTGTTTTGATTTTCTTTTATCTGCAGGAGGATGTTATAGAAGAGGTGTCCAATGATGGCAGTCAGCCTCCCAAAAGGAGAAGAATGGGTTCAGGAGACAGCTCTCGAAGCTGTGATACCTTGAGCCAAGAGCTTGGGTACACATTTTTGTGATTAGCATGAAATAATGTGTCCCTACTTAAAATAATTTAACTTAACATAGTTTTTCCTAACCTGTCAATTACCATAGAATTCAAGTTTTAGTCTTAGTCATTACATTTTTTGCTTTTGCTCAGCTCTCTAGAATTATGTTTTTGTTGGATTTTGTTGTATTTAGTTAAAACTAAGCTGTTTTTCCTCCAAACTCTTGTTCCAGCCTGACATATTTCCCAGCAGAGAACTTGACAGAGTACAAATGGCCACCAGATGACACAGGAGAGTATTACATGCTGCAAGAGCAGGTCAGCGAATATCTGGGAGTCACATCCTTCAAGAGGAAGTACCCTGGTAAGAACTGGAGACAGGGTACAGGGTGGTACACTCAGTCAGTTTGAATTATATTGTGTTTTTACATGTTATAACAGTATGTAAATCAATTAATCTCTGTACTGTATAGATTTACACAGGAGATGATATTATGAAGAATGATCCATCTGAACCTGTTCCTTTCCCGGTTCTGTTGTTTTTCTGTTCCCCTCTGTAGATATGGAGAGGAGAGACTTGTCCCACAAAGAGAAGCTATACCTGCGTGAACAAAATGTCATCACTGAGACACAGTGCACTCTAGGTAAGAACCAGTCCTAAATTTCTTAGCCCAGAGTGTATAAACTCTCAATACTATGCACATATCTTAGTACCTCATGAGGACACCGTGTTTTTGTCATGATTACTGTGAGTATTAAATGGTGGATGTTAATGTGTTTTTTTTTTTTTTTTTTTTCTTTCAGGTCTGACAGCTCTGCGGAGTGATGAGGTGATAGATCTGATGATAAAGGAGTATCCCACCAAACACTCTGAGTATTCAGTCATACTGCAGGAGAGAGAACGACAGAGAATAGCAAAAGAGTACTCTGTAAGTACACAAACACCAGAAATATCCTGTAGAAACTGTGGAATAATGTGGAACTGTAGTAAAGTCAATACACTGATCTCTTCAATACTGATTTAAAAATTATTTTTGTTTAATGAAAATTTACCGCAAATATATAGTATATGTATGTCCTTCTGTTGTCTTTTCATAGCAAATGCAACAACAGAACCCTCAGAAAGTGGAGGCCAGTAAAGTTCCAGAGTACATCAAGAAGGCGGCAAAAAAAGCTGCAGAGTTCAACAGTAACTTCAACAGGGAGCGTATGGAAGAAAGGAGAGCTTACTTTGACCTTCAGACACATGTAAATGCAACCTGGGATACAGATAATCTGGAATATCTTTTTACAGATTAATTAAAGAGCCAATCCTAAAGCAGTTGCTAAGCTAATGTAAACGATTCAGGATTTCTAAGGTGCATTGTGTTTTGTTGGTCTCTCAGATTATCCAGGTACCTCAGGGAAGGTTCAAGGTGCTGGCTCCAGAGCTGACCAGGACAGGGCCTTACCCTGTAGCTCTTATACCCGGACAGTTCCAAGACTACTACAAAAGGTACATTACGCAGTAGAGAAATCCTTTTTGCCTCCAGTTGGCCTTTTGCATACAAAATAACCAACACAAAACCTAAGCTTACCTTTTCCTTTGTTTTCTAATAGAGCTCACAGATTTTATTATTTATCGCTGTACTGGCCTTATGTGATGTTGTGTTGTGCGTAACAGGTACTCTCCCAATGAGCTGAGGTACCTGCCTCTGAACACAGCTCTCTTTGAGCCGCCACTGGATCCAGATCTCCCAGCACTGGACTCAGAGCCCGACTCAGATGAAGGAGAGGATTGCAAGGATGACAAAAAGAACAAGAACTCATCCGTAAGTTTTTAAGCTCTGCCCAACACAACCTATTAACTATAGTTTTTAATACTAAATTCTACACTAACCTCCAGTTCTTCAATATTAAACCTCTTGTCTTTCATTCTTTCTAATCCTGCTTCTGTTTCCCTACAGGACAGTTCTTCAGGCAACACATCAGATGTGGAGAGCCAGGAGGGAGGAGGTGCACAGAGCCACAAGTCCAAGGCCAAAGACAGGACATCCACGTTGGGCAACCAGCGCCATTCAGCCTCCCACAAAGCCGCCGCAGGGTACAAGGTAGAGGACAAAACCAACTGAACTCTTCTCCAACAACAGCAGCAGCACTTTTCTGCCCCCTCCTCCTCTTTCTACTACTACCACTCCCTTACTCCATCCATCCCACCACCCCTCCCTTTCTTTACTGTGTTCTCCAGCTTCTACAGTTTGTCAGCATTTCAGCTGGGACAACTTGGTTCTCACACACACACACACACACACACACACACGCACACACAAACAAACACACACTCACACTGGGGGTCCTTTCTTCAGTTTTTGTTTTTATGATGCCACATGGCTTTTTTCTCTTCACATCAGACTGTGAGCAATAAGAACATTTTAAAGGAACAGTGCACTTGTTTCTTTTTTACTGCACTTTCACTTTTTTGGTTTTTCAGCAAATACAAATTAAACTTTTAGAAGTTTTTCCTTTAAGCGTCTTCTATATACCTCTTGTCTCTCCTCACTTGTCAAGATAGTTCCAAGACAGTGGAGTGGATATTTTGGCTGCTAGTTTTTCTTTATTGTTTTGGGAAATGTTTTTGTTACTCTCAAATAGAAAATTTAAAACCACGTACAGTGTGTGGTTGCTTTTAAAGTAGTTGATATTAACACTAGAGAATTTTACCGCTTATATCTGAAGTGTAGAATGCACTTAACCTTGATGTTTAAAACTCTAAACTGTATGATAATATGCTTTGTTTATACTCCATGTGATGTACTGTTAATCTGTTAATACAGTAAGTGTCAAACAGCTGTTTGACACGGTCATTACCTGTCCCTACACTGTCATCTTGGGGAGATGAGGACTCTGACCTTGTTCACACTGTTGCTGAGCTGGGCTATTGGTCTGCATGCTGTCTGTCTGGATTTGGACTCCAGGACAAGCCCCACATGAGCCTACCTTTGTCATTCTGTAAATGGACAAATGGTATTATGTCAGTCTGTGTTCTTACAGCCCACTGTGCTGTGCACTTTCCTTCCACCACCTGAAATACACTGGTATATTATTATTATTATTAGGATATTATGGGCCTGGCTAAGTCCAGTTGAGTTCAGCTCAGCTTTTTGGTGTGGGCATGGTTATTTTCTAGTGTCTGTTTATCGTTTTCAGTGTGTTTCAAGTTTCCTTTAACTTGATCTTTATTTATCAGAATATTTTGCATATTCTTTTGAGCTTGCAGACATGTTGGTAGCCAGAGTTCACTCAAATAAGTCAGTAACATGATATACTTTTACTGTTTCAATTTGTGGAGAGTCCAAAAAGGCTGATGGATTCAACATTTTAATAATGTATTATACAAATATCAAGTATGATTCAGAATTTTGTAACTAGCCAATCTACCAAAGTAAAATGCTCATAGAATTTAAATGTGCCAGTTGCATTTTCACTGGTAGACGTTTTAGATTTTCCCCTTTTTACAAAGTCCCAGTAGATGATACATCTAATAATTTCTGATTACATACACATTTGCACAAGAGTGTGACAGGAGGCTGCTGGCTGATTAACGTTACTTCGCTCTGGTCTGGCTACCATCTACAGTATGTGCAGTGGTTAATGGTCAAACTCTAAAGCTTTTGAGTAGTGTTATATTTTAAACAGCTCATGAATAAAAACTAATTATGAACAACAAAGTTGGAATTAAATGGACTGATTGCCTCTACAGCAGTGTGTTGTCCAGATGTGATACATGTTGCATGTTAAATGCACATTAAACCTGTATTGCTCCACTAACATGACACGTTAAAGTTAATAATGTAAGCTGTGGCTCCACAGGCTTCCTGTAGCCAATACTTATATTTATAACTACAGGTTACATGGTTGAGCAGAGGTCAGTTTTACTAGATGTGAAACACAGCTAACAGGTGAACATTTGTGACTGATATTAGGTACAAACGTTATCAGTAAAATCAGCAGTTAACCAGTTAATGCACTGATCTAAAACTGTGAAATCCCTCTATGCACGAGTGGGTGGCCAGTGTAAAGTTTAGTCTAAAGTTTCTCCTTAATGGTCCCTCTGTGTCTTAAGTTATACGTAATGTTTAGAGCAGTATCATGCAAAGGAGAGAGAGCTTAACTAGAACTTAAACACAAACATGCGTTAAAGTGAGTAAATTATTATTTTTTATGTGGTTAAAATAGTATTTTCTGTCCAAATGTAGTTAATTTAGAATAAAAATGTGCTCAGACTAGTTTTAACATTTTACTAATGATGGCAGAAATGCAGCCATGCTAAATTCATGAAGTGCTAAATTATAAAAGGCAAATTGTTCAGGAGTCTGTGTCCAACTCTTTCCTTTCCTTACTTCCCTCGCCTGCTGCTGTTTTCCACTTAGTCTTGTTCTGTGCTTAGTTTCTAGTTATAGATCTTATCATTATCAAACCAAGTCCTTTATTGACCCATATCTTTTTAAACGTTTGGCTGTCCGGGGATGTTTTAATGAAGGATGTCTCAGCATATCTTTAGACATTAGAAGCAACTCGTTATGATGAATCTTCATTAGGGAGCTCGTTAGACGGGGAAACACACTTTTGATCGAGAACAGCTTTTATATATTTCCTGATTATTTCCATTCAAATCAGCAACACATATTTCACACAGATACATATTATTACACTGATTTTGTTCACTCATCACAACGTTAATTTCATTTATTTGTGGGTTTCAGTCTTTTGTGTTTTGATGTCTAACCCATCTGACTGTAATCATCGGATCATTAGTTTAATGCTGTGGCTTGACACACAACAGATGCAGCATATTTGAAGATGTTTTTTTAATTTATCTGTGTGACATCCCGATTTAAATGTCCCCTCTTAAAAGTCCTCATATCTTTATTCTCCTCTCTCCCTGTTCTCTCTTAAACTCACCTGTTCATTATGTTGAGGAGAAAGTGACGATTTAGTTGTTCATATTTATTTCACAGTGGACAAAAACTCATAGAGGAGGCAGAAGTGGTGCATTTTGGTTGAAGTTGGAGGTTGATGTGTCAGTGTAGCCCTTATAAATAATAAAGATTTTTATAGATAAATAATGGATATATAGGGTAATCTCTTTAGAAACGGCACAAAGTGAAAGTCACTCTTCCATTATAATCTGCCACCACTCGGCCACAGTGGAAATAAATCTGTAGATGTCAGATGCCACTTGCTTGACAGAGGGCCTGCGAGATGCGATGTGTCTTTGTGTGCTTATACAATGAGACAAAAAGAAAAAACAAAGATGAAGATAAGTTAAGATGGCAAATAATTCACCCAACAATGTTTCTGAAACATCAGCAAATGCAGTAGTTTGAATGTGTACCGACAATAATAATAAAGAGTAAACGCCAGTGATCATATAGATAAAGTGCTCTTTCTGTTTTTTTCCCCCAGGTATTAAATATTTGTTGAACTAATGTAATTTCCATGACTTCAGGATACCTATGTATGACTGTTTTTATAGCAATATTCTGCCCTTGCAGCCTAAGGTCATTCCCAATGCTATATGTGGCATTTGCCAGAAGGGTAAAGAGTCCAACAGGAAAGGCAAACCAGAGGCTCTCATTCACTGCTCCCAGTGTGATAACAGTGGTAAGTTCACACACTTAAAGGACCATTCCGTGCCTTTTCATTATTATTTTATCTTGTATTTCAAGAGTGTGATTTAGTAAGAATTATACTGTATTGGATGCTTAAAACTGATAATTGAAATATTGTAAATGTACAGTATTTTTTAAATTCAATTCCAGGTAAATTTTATACGACTTTGTTGTGGTTATGTTTAGGAAACTAAAGCTTCTGTAATTTTAGGCATTGTCATAAAAATATTGTTCAGTTATAGGGTTATTTCAAATATACTGTCTGTCATAAAATGTATGTGTTTTTTTTTTTTTTTTTTTACCAAACTGACCTGAAACAGCAAATTTGTGCCACTAAAAATGATTACACCTTCTTTTTAATGTCTTTGTGTTGGCCTGCCTGCGTGTGTGTGCATGTGTTGTGAATATATTTCTGTCATCCATTCTGTGTGTGTCTGCACGTTTGCTTCTGTGCATGTGTCCTCTTGTCCGTAAACCTTAGGCCACCCGTCCTGCTTGGACATGAGCAACCAGCTGGTGTGTGTGATCCAGACGTACCGCTGGCAGTGTATGGAGTGCAAGACCTGCACTGTGTGCCAGCAGCCGCACCATGAGGACGAGATGATGTTCTGTGACAAATGTGATCGAGGATACCACACGTTCTGCGTGGGCATGGACTCCATACCTACTGGTGAGTAGAGGGACATTCAAACAGGCACAGACACACACAATAAGGTGTGTGCAGCCAGAAGAAGCTACCAGTTTTTTGACTTGAACTACAGTCTTAATTGAGAGAAAAGCAGTTCAAGTTGACTTGAACGACTCTAGTTACTGTTGAAACAAGATTATTACATCACGAACCATGTCCATGCAAGAGCCCCAATTAAAAAGCATGTGAGTCAGCTGTTGTTCAGTCGCGAACACAGGTCTGTTCTAAAGTCATTTATATCACGTGTCAAGAACAAAGTTACATCCACCTTTTAACACTGGTTTGGTATTTTTAATTTTCTCCTTCAAAGTTATTGATTCCAGTCTCTCTGTCCCCTCAGGTCTTTGGGTATGTGAAGTGTGTGACAAAGATTTCAACACACCCAAGAAGAAAGGTGGGGCTAAAACACCTAAGAAGTCTAAGTCCGCTCAAAAATGATCAACAGCATCTTTATCGACAATACTTTGACCAAATTACACCTCATTTGTTCAATTTGTCTGATAAGAAATATAGTCCCGTCCAGGTGTTGACTAATACGCTGTCAGTTTCACAAAACCCTGCTGATGGGTCTACGACAAAAATGAAAGATGATGTTTCCTTATATGCTGCATTTATCGCTCGTTTCAAAACGCAGAGCTCCAACACTACGTCCACTGTGAGGACAGTGGTCATGGTATCCATCTAGTTAATAAAGGGAGCATATCAAGGAAACACAAGTTTAGCATTTCAATAAATCGCACTGTGACTCTGCATGTACAGGCCCAGACTGGGATCCAAAAATAAACAATAATTTGTGGCTCTTGTACCAACAGTCAAACAAAGATCTCAACCTTGTGTTGTTCTTTGTTGGTTGACAGTCTTCAAAGTCACAAGATAACACAATAAGAATCAACTTAAATCATTTTGATATTTCGTGTAAGTCAATAAAACAGGGTTTTAAGAAACACTGAATTTTTTCCAGTTAAGTCAAATCTAAATCATGTTTGTCACCATTCATCAAAATGGTCAAAAACAAAAAGAAAAATCCAGATTAGGTATGTTTAGTGTAGCAACTCTGCTCTGTAACTTCAGACACCAAACATAGATAATGAACTGTAAATCCAATGCACGGCACTAAATCCTGGGACCTGCTAACCACTAACAGTGTCAGTGCCTGCCTGTTTGAATAAACTGATGAATTGTGCTGTTTCATAACATTTCTGCAGAGATGAGCTGTTTGCTTGGACCTTATTACAGTTGATGGTTAATGGTGCTTTTGGTCCTGTACCACTGAAAGGATCAGGAACAAAATGTTTTGTATCTTATAAATTGCAGTTTGTATTTTTGATAAACCTTCTTTAATGAGGCAGGCCTGTAAACCACAATCGTATTTAAACAAAGTTTTAAATAATGACATGGTGCTTGTGATCCTGTGTAATGAAACGTAATAGACGCTGGCTGTTTGAACTCAGCTGCAGAAGTTTTGAGTTTCTGTGTGTGACTTTTGATAATGAAAATAGTTCCTCACCCCTTCACCACTGATTATAATGCAAAACTTGAATTAAATTATCATCTATCAGCTATGATACGTTTGTTTTTAATTATTTCTGTTTTGTGTTGTCTACAATGAGCTGGTTGTTGAAGACATGTTTGTTAATAATAATGTCATGGTCATTGAATTCTGAAGTGTTTTTTCAATAAACTACTTACAAAGATGAATCGTGTTTTGTAACTTGTGATAAGTGTTCAGTCCATAGTAGAAATAAAAAGAAAATCTTATACATGGTTGCTATGTTTGAGCCTTTTAGCAGTTCTTGAATATGAGTGAACAATTTACAGGAAACATTAGAATTATCTTTTGTTGCATTTGTAAGCAGCAGGTTATTGATTCATTCATTTTACAAACTGTCCTGCAGTCCTACAAAGTGGAAATCTGGATTATGCTGATTTTTGGTATCTGCTCTTGTTGACACATGAGTTACCAAACGTACTCTTTAAGCATTTCACATGCTTTCACATAAATGAATGTGATATAACTGAATTAGAATGAATGATGCATTTCTATATGTACTATTGCATCTGGTAAATGTGCATATCGTTTGAACTATTTGGGCTTCTAATGCTGTTTTGATGATTGTACTGTAGATTTAGAATGTAATTATGTTATAATCTTAATTATTTTAGATATTGCTGAGTTGCTTGTCAATATTACACATCAGTAAACTATTATGGCTTTACTGTATTTTGTATCATTAAGCATTCTTAAAAAAAAATACTACTAATCAGTGTTCTGGAGTACAATAATGAGTTTTACCTCTGAAATGTAGTGAAGCGTGAGAAAATGGACATACTCAAGTAAATTAAAGTGATTAAAATAACTTTCAAATTCAAATTAGCTCCATTATTATTGTTATTATTTTTATTTGAGCCCCTGACCCTGAGAAAGTCTCTGCACATCCCTGGCTGCCAGAGTTTTGGTGGGAGCTGAAACCGTCTTGCACTGTGGCGATCCGGCCGCTGTGAGGGCGCTCTCACAGACAGAAGCAGGTGAACGCGCCCTGACGACAGTAGAAGAAGAAGCTGCCATATTGCGGTGATACAGCGACTTTATCGACTGAATCTTTAACACTGTCAGCTTCTCTACAGCAAAGATGCTTTCAGCTCCGAGTTTTGGAGAGAATGGGAAGATGAAAGATTATCATTATACCGGTCCAGTGGAACACCGTTTCTCACCATACGCTTTCAACGGAGGGTGAGTGGGATTTTTCATCTCTCAAGCTAATTAGCCTGCTAGCTAACGTTTACATCTTATTGCATTGGGCTGTGCTACCAAGCTAACGTGGTTAGCTAAACGTTGAACCGAAACAAAACAAAGACTAAGTCAGTAAAAGTTTACGAATAGAGCAGGGTTTTAATACTCAAGACATGGGAGGTGCTTGTTATATTTTTATGTGTAAATCAACATTCTAGGACGCAACTTTAATGAAGAAAATAATAATTAATTTCATAGTTTCGGTTTTCAGCTACCTTAGCTTCCGTTAGCAGGTCTCCGGGAAAACAGGAAATTTTTCCGTTTGATGAGGTGGTTTATAAGATGAATTAACTAAGATGTGTGTCTTTCCAGAACTGTTCTAGCTGTTGCCGGGGAGGATTTTGCCATCGTAGCCTCAGACACCAGGCTGAGTGAAGGTTATTCAATCCACAGCCGGGACTCACCAAAATGCTACAAGCTGTAAGTGTGCAGAGTCATCCGCCAGTGAGAAGCAGCAGATTAACTGTAATAATACAACAAATAATCTCCACTTAATCTGTAATGAGCTCCCCTGTGGTTTTCTGGGCACAGTCATGTTTTAGCTATTTGAAAAGCTTTTATGAATTACATTTAGTGTGCAACTGTAGCTGTGCTCTGTCTCACTTTACTGTGACTTGTGATGTTTTACTAACTGTTGCTCCTCAATTAAGGTTGTGCAAGAGAGTCTAGTAGTTCAGCACAGTGCCGTAATAAAGTAGAAACCCTACATGAATACTTCACTGTGTATAAGCTGTATAATAGGAATGCAAGTTACAGTGTTCAGGTTTATTGTTATTAAATGCATGTTAAAATGTGCAGCAGTCAGTCAAATTCTGGTCCACACGGGTTGTTGTGTCCTTATTGAAAATGTATCATAGACCAGAGCACTGAAGGACATGGAAGGTTGGGTTGTAGAGAATGAGGAAATTGAAAGTTTATTGTTTGTTGGACGCAATTCCTTAATAGCCTATAGTCCTATATAGCGGCTGGTTAGTCTCCATGTGGGAGACTGGGGTTCAAATCCCAGCTGTAGCCTACCTCCTTAGGCAAGACCTCCTTACGCTTACCCTGCCTACCCTTGTAAGTCGCTTTTGATAAAAGCGTCTGCCAAATGACTAAATGTAAGTGTAAATGTTATAGTCGAGTTGTTGAGAATGTGTGCCTGAAGTCTTGCTCTTTGAATCTGTGGCTGAATGAGGCTACAGATGGATAGATGATAGCACAGATCTCATCCCTCATCCTTCTCTCTGCCACAGCCACCGCACTGTCAATTTTCAGTCCTGTCACAAATGTTTCCCTTCTTACCAGCTTGTTCAGTCAGAAGCCATCACCACACTTGATGTCACCTCTCTATCACTGTGCACTTGTTACTACAAACTGATAAAACACATGATTATCACATGAATCTAGATCAACGGATGAATATGCTGCTCTGTCTCTGATTTCTGTGTTTCTTCCTTTTTCAGGACAGACACAACTGTTATCGGATGCAGCGGTTTCCATGGTGACTGCCTGACTTTGACTAAAATTATTGATGCCAGACTAAAGGTGAGCTAAAGCAACAAGGTTTTTTATGGTTTCACACTCTCTCGTCCCATCATAACAAATGATCTGATCCTGCTGACTCTTCTGATTCTCCTGCCCATACTTGTACACCAGCAGAGTCTGTTGATATCAGCTGTATCCAAGACCTGTAGAGCTGCTTTGTACAAGCATCTATAATAGTGTCCAGTATCACCCAGAGAAGTTCCCTTTAAGTTCTACTGCTTTCCCAGATTATTTAATCGTTACTAATGTCTAGTGAATGGTGAAAAAAGTCTTGTGAAGGTTTTGTTTTGTTTTTTTAATTCTAAAAGTGTCAGCCCTAGTTTAGCAAAGTGTACCCAAATTCAGAGTGAAACAAACTGCAGAGTTTGGTGTCATTTGCCCATCTTTGCTAACATCTGAAATATTTTTACGTCTACTCTCAGATGTACAAACACTCAAACAATAAGACAATGACCAGTGGAGCCATTGCAGCCATGTTGTCCACCATCCTGTACAGCAGAAGGTTCTTCCCCTACTATGTCTACAACATCATTGGAGGACTGGATGAGGAGGGTAGGTATTTTAACACACCAGTTTACTGTCTCTGCTTGCTTCTAATCATACCATTATTGGCCTACATAGATGTGTTCCACGTGTGTGCAGTAAAAAACATGATGGTGTCCTTTGTCATATCCTGTCTTTGCAGGAATATTATAAAACATTATTCTGTTTACGCAAGCTGTATGTGGAGATTCACAGTCTTCTCACACATAGCCTAGCAGATATGCAGAAAGCAGGTGTTGGCCTTAATTAAACAAGAACTGTAGTGATGCATTGAAAAATGCAAAAATGTACTGGATGGTGTCATGATGATTACATCAGTTGTAAGTCGAAATGTACAGATTAAGTCTGTGGGTTGCTTTTAGGTTAAATAATTTATGTTGCCCAAGTTGGAAACTGTAAAACTTTTATTGTGCTTTTGTAAATACAGTTTGTATTTGTAATTCTCTAATGTAGGTAAAGGAGCAGTGTACAGCTTTGACCCAGTGGGCTCCTACCAGAGAGACACCTACAAGGCTGGAGGATCAGCGAGTGCCATGCTACAACCACTGCTTGACAACCAGGTATAAAATCTGTTATTGCCACCATAGTTAATACCATTAACTAAATCTGAAAGGGAAAGTGAAACCTAATTCAAAAAATGAATTTAGAAACTGAAATCAAAATGTAAATTATACCTAAAATGAATATGCCTTGAAATTGAAAAAAAACTAGTAGGTTAGTTTTTTTACAGTATTTTTCTTTTGTAGTCCGTGTTGTTGTTGTTGTTGTTGACCGAACATTTGTACAGACAGCATCAGGGTGTAGACACAGAGTGTTCCTGAAAATCTACCAACAAATTGATGTCAGACTGAAGACAAACAACCAGCAGCTCTGAGCTGAAATTAACCGAGCCTATTGAGATGTTAAAGAAATTCAGTGGCAAACATCTTTAACTTGCAGTGACTGATTTTTGTTTGGTTAACACATTGTGATAAGTTAAGATATGTGAATCTTCATTTTTGTTCTTGAACATAAATATATCTCCATATCCGTAGTAAATTCTTGGACATGTTGTGTAGGGTTTGTTAAATAATAATTTAATTAATCTAAAAAAACTATTGTTGCCATGTCACCTATTAACTGATGGTTGAAATGGAGTTCAAAATGAAGACAACTGATAGATTAAAATATGTAAGATTTTTTAAATTAAAACTTAATTGAAAGTGGCTAATTTAGTCTCCACAATAACTTAATAAACATTTAAACTAACTAAAAATGTCTTACTATCATAACACTGGTTGTTACAGTACAGTCCCAATGCTACTTTTCAGCAAGGATTCAGACAAAAAGTGCTGTGCTACCATCAAGTTTCTTTACATGGAACAGTTTGTTTCTGACTGTTTTTTCTACTTGTTCCCTTTCCCAGATTGGCTTTAAGAACATGGAGGGTGTGGAGCATGTCCCTCTCACTCAGGACAAAGCGGTTCAGCTGGTCAAAGATGTCTTCATCTCGGCCGCAGAAAGAGATGTCTACACTGGAGATGCCCTTCGGATCTGTATCATCACTAAGGATGGCATTAAAGAGGAGACTATACCACTGAGGAAGGATTAAGGAGGAAGAATAATGTTTCAACCTGCCTCATTATTTCTTCTTTGGTCTCTTCTATCCACATGCTCGCTGTTGTTTTGGCTCTTTTGCATCTTAAAACAGGAGTGTTGATCCAGGTTTGTCTTAAGTGAGACAACATTCATTTCCAATTTATTCACTTCTCCTTTACAAAAAATCTTTTTACATTCATTATCAGACTGTAGTTTTGTTGAAGACCACCTGATTCTAGATCATCACTCCTGTTCTGAGAACTCAAGTTTTCACCTGCCTAGGCTCTGCTTCTGTTTGGAGTTTTCATTATGTTTTGGAAGGAACATACTCTGCTATTCTTTTTACATTCTTAATAAATGTAAAGAACTGAACGGTTCCTGCTCTCGTTCATTGTTCACTTTAAATAGACCTGTTACTGCTGCTTAGGGTTTGTTTGTGCTAATAAACAGGAAGATCCAGTTTCCAACAGCAGTAAAAGGTGAAAATTATGAATGTGTTTGTGGATTACTTTAAAATTCAGGACAAAGTGGCTTCAGAGTGCAGACACCAGTACTTTAAACACTTTAAATAATGATATTAAACTACTTTTGTCTTACCTGTGCTAAGAAAACTCTTCTTATCCTGAAGTGATTAGTTATTATAAAATATAGTTCATAAAGTAATTAAAGGACCCAAAGTAAAAGGGACATCACACATTAATAAACATCACTGCGAGGGTGTCAGATTTAGTCTAAAGGCTAATTTTAATCTGCTGTTTCTAAGCAGGTCTTACAATGTCACATCTAAACTCAATATTTAAATGTACAAAACTGTCCCAAAGCATAAACGGAAAGACACGAAAAGATAAACACTACTGCACAACTTTACTAAAAATTTAGGGTCTCGATATAATAAAAATGCACAGCTCAATGAGGGTATATGATGGACAAGCAATACAAGATAAAAGGGCTGGGGTTAGATTTAAGATTCAAGATTGAGAAAACTTTATTATTTCCAGAGGGAAATTGTTTTTCCTTGTTACTGTTGTTCTCAACACAGACAGAAAGAAAGAGAACCCAACCAATACAGGAAACTCAATATATATATATACAGAATATGTGAGATAAATGAAAATAGTTCAATATTTATAGTCCAGGGTGGAATGACAGCAGTTATATGACAAGAAATTGTCAGTTCTGCTGTCATTCCACCTTGGACTTTAATTATTGAACTATTTTCATAAACTGTAGTGGAATAAAAGTAAATGGTTGAAATACTCAAGTAAAGTACCTCAAAACTATAGAGTACAGTATTTATCATATTACCATTCATATGCATGTATTTCTCAAACTAGAATCATAAGAACCAAGTAGAAGTTTAGTGAAGTTTAATATTTTAGTTTGCAGTGACTGGTGGAGCTGTGGTGCTGTGCTGTCGCCTCTCCAGCAGGGGGCGGTGTGAGCCACACCGCGGCCCACACAGACGAGCGGAGAGGAAGAAGCGGCTCAGGCAGTAGCGGATCACAGCAGATCAGACACAGGTGGTGGTGGTCGAAGAACCCGAAACAAGAAGAAACCATGAAGAACGAGGGTATAGAGGGGACGGAGAGGTTCCAGAGTCCGGGCAAAGGAAACGGGCTGCGGGCGGTGCGGCACTTCGCGCTGGGGGAGCTGGTGTTCGCCTGCCCTGCCTACTCCTACGTGCTGACAGTGAATGAGAGGGGAGCGCATTGTGAGCACTGCTTCACCAGGTAAACACGAGACAGCTGAGAGCTGCAGAGACACCCAGCAGGAAAACTGTGCTAATATCAACAATAAGAAATTAAACGTGTGAGGTCAAGCTGATTTCAGACTGACTACACACACTCATGTACTGTAAACACACATACCCGTGTAGCTAAACCCAGAACGACCTAGCATCTGTACCTAGCTAGGTTAGCCTTAAACCTCTGGACACCCACCAGCTGCTGCAGACTTAAATGGGTCAGTGCAGAGAGAGGCAGCTCACCTGACTGACACTGCAGCATTTGTTTGTAGTAGGAGAGTCTAACATACAGGTCAGCATTCATCCACCACAGCCTTACTTCTAGTTTTTAATGTAAACATGCAAAACACTGGTCTTCTCCTGGTTTTAATGTTCTCTGATTTAGCCTTTTCAAAAAGTGACATTAGTGCCTACGTTGCACACTTAAAGCTGAATCAGATAAATGATTAATCCTTAAGGAAATTCTAGACAGTGGCTGCTTACTGTACAGAGAATATACGCCACCTGGTTAAAGCACTGGGGAAGCTATGATATAATGCAAAATAAGAGGGTAAAGTTACAATTATCTGTTCCTCTTTTTAGAAGATGATAAGACACCACCTTTATTGTCATTGTGTGCAATACACTTAAATGTTGCATGAGCACTGTCTTCAGTAGCAGCTGTAGAAGATACAAAACCTAAATCTAGGCAGAAAATGTACATGAACTGTGCAAAATAATGTAGATGTAACATATATATATATATATATATATATATATATATATACAGGTGAGATATTACAAACGTATGATGATGAGCAGTACAGTGTCATGCAGATATGACATTTGCATATGAAGGATACAGTGCTGAAGTTAGCAGCCTTGGACGTGTGTGTAGAACAGGTAGAAAATATGCTTCTGATTCTCAAGTTCTTCAAGTTTCACTAATTTATCATTCGAAGGGAATTGTAACATGACTTTGAGTTGGTTGTTTTCAGTTCATGCTTGTACCGGTAAGAGTGTAGGATGTGGAGTGGTTAGAAAGATCAGCCTACGTGATTCAGAGAGTACTGACATGTGTCGGCGTAGGCAGAATGTGTCAAAAACATAAAGTTGAACTGTTCTTTTCTATGGTTTAACCCTCTTGTTTTAGGAGGTCTGATGCACTGACGCTCTCTGGAGTTTAAATAATTGAGCCTCTTTCTCTCTCACACTCTCTCCTACACCTCGTACCCAAGCTGCTGTTAAGGTTGTAGAGCAGTAAAAGGTTAGGGTGCTAAATATAGGTGCCCATGTGTTCCATGTGGGGGAGCCAAGACATGAGAAAGCCAGGGGTCCATGTGTGCACTGGGTGACTGGACGTGTGTAAGATAATTTGCTGATATGCAGTCAAACACTTATATTTTCATCTATGGGATCTTTTAACCAGCTGCATGAGTTTTCTATACTAACATAAACTGGAACTGAACATTTTATTTGAATACCCACAGAGTAGTTTTGAATAACATCAAGGTTTCAATAGGTGATTTACTTTCATTCAAAATCAGAACAATGGTGAATTGTGTTGAAGAACTACTGTGTGCCAATAAAAAGTTTTAATTTACACCTCATGTCAATCCACCGAGAAGCATCAGGTGAATCGTCCTCACCAGATGAAGGTGTGTTATTTCAGACAGCTTGTTACACTGGTCTTCCTTGTCACAGCTGTAGTGGACTAATGTTTTCTGCCTTATGTCATTACAGGAAAGAAGATCTTTTTAAGTGTGGCAAATGTAAGCAGGCCTATTACTGCAATATTGACTGTCAGGTAAGCGTCCTCCTTCTTTTGTTTTGTTTTATTTGAGGGCCAGAATAGGAATATATTACAGTTTACTGCAAACAGTAACATTATAATAAGTGAATATGTCATCCTACAAATACTATTGTTATTTTCAAATAAACAAAAAAAGGCAGATATAAAGAAATTGATTGATTAGAATCTTTTGAAACTATCAAGTTTTACAGTGGCTTCACTGAACCATCATTAACCATAGTCATTTGGCAGGCGGTTTTATCCAAAGCGACTAACAAGTCGGGTACGAAGTTACAAAAGCAGGCAGAGTGAGTGTCAGGAGGTCTTGCCTAAGGACTCCTCCTGGATGTACACAATGAGAACCTCTTCAGCAGTGATTGGAACAGGTTCACACTGCTGTTGCTATGACAATCGAGTTCATCCTTCCTCTACTTCTAGTTTTAGCTTTTGTTGGCGCACTGCAGTAAAATAAGCAAGCGAAGAAGTACTGAGATCTTTCTTTTAAAAAGTACTTAAGTAATGCACTCAAAGTGATAAAAGTATTAAGTATAAAAATAAAAAGTATTATCAGCAAAATATAGTTATCTATATTGTAGTGGAGCAAAAAAGCAGTATTTTCCTTTGTGATGAGGTGGAGTAAAAGTATAGGGCATCATAAAATGTGTGCATCCAGTCCAGCACTTGAATAAATGTACTTAGTTACTTAACGCTACTAAAAATAATTGAGGAATTTGGAGGATTTTGTCATTTTGTATGTGACCCTCATAATAACAGGTAGCATTAACTCATTTATTTGATCTCTCTTCTTCTGTGTACGTCTGTCTGTCTGCAGAGAGGTGATTGGCCCATGCATAAACTGGAGTGTGTAGCCATGTGTGCCTACGGGGAAAACTGGTGTCCATCAGAAACAGTCAGACTGGTGGCCAGGGTTATCATGAAACAGGTAAAGACACCTTTCAATATTCAGAAACGTTTTTTTTAGTTAATGGTGATAGGTAAATGTGATAGTACCTAGCCTATGATTTAAGAGAGATTGTTCTTGACTATAATGATCTCATGTGTCTTTCCTCTTGCAGAGAGTCACAACAGAGCGCAGCCCTTCAGAAAGGCTGCTTCTGCTCAGAGAGTTTGAATCCCGTAAGTATGTGTGTGACTGAACACTCGAGCGTGTGCCTGTAGTTACATCTGTGAGCACGTTTAGTTACACGGTGCAGAGTGTGTGTGATCGTCTTGTGCCTTTGCAGTAGTAGTGTGTCTATTAATATCCTCTGCTGTAGCCTCCAGTCCTGTTTCTGTCTGTTTCATTCACTCCAAATCTGCACAGCACTGGGACTCAAATCCCAAGCTTCTGGGTGCTTTAATTTCATACACCCTCTTTATTTAATAACTACTGCACATTGTAAGCAGAGAAGTAACAAAACTAATGTTTAAAGTTAAGTGTTGCCTATAAAATTGCGTATTTGCCAAAACTTACAGCAAAAACAATAAAAGAACTCTGTTCTGACTTAATCATTTAGTCTGAGCTGTTGTTGTGGGGTCACGTGTGTCATCTGTGGATTGTCACAGAATTAACCTTTACACCTGTCTCCTGTGCTCACAAAGCAAATCAGTGGCCAGCTGCCGCCTGCTGCCACCAGGCTGCATGAGTCTGTGTGACTGACAAGGACACATGTCTTATAGCACATGTTTATTCTACTCTTACCAAAACCGAGTGGTTGTGTGGAGATGTGAGGTTGACAAAGAAGAAGGAAACATACTGGTAAAGGTCTGAATGAATAGTTTTAGAATAACTTCTTTCTCTATCACCTGTTCCATCTTTCTTTTCATCTCGTGATGCTCATTATCAGTGTAAGTGACATTCACACTGTTACAGATAGATTCCCATTTTGTACCTGGCTGGTTCTTTGTTGGTTTTTCTTCTCAGATTTAGATAAGATGGACAGTGAGAAGGAGGAGATGAACCAGGCAGACATAGCAGCACTGCATCACTTCTACTCCAGACACATCCGCGACCTCCCAGACAGCCAGGCGCTCACTGAGCTCTTCGCACAGGTGAATTTTGGAAACTTAGGAAACTTGTGCTACATCTTTCCTGTCTTATGTTACAATAGGAACAATGACTTGGATCAATGACTCAGGTCTGAACAGTTAAGGAAGTTTCTCTGCTATGGCTCCCAGTGTAGATAGTTGACCTTTGTTACTATGAGTGCTATATAAACCATTCATTTCCAGGTCTCCCCCAGCATTAGTAGTGTCCTCGATATAACTCTTATTTATAAACTACTTGGGTTAAGGTGTGTTCCTGCTACAGTATACTGTGTCAGGATTTTGTCTCTGCACAGTAACTGCTCGTACATTTCTTTACTGCTTCTGTGAGTGATGAGAGTTAGAGGCGGTGCTGTGCTGATAAAGACTCAATATCTTTCTATATTTATAAAGAGATTGTTTTAATGCAACAGGAGGTGATAAAACAACACCATGTGATCCAGGAAGAAGGGATTAATGGATTTTTAGACACCAAAACATTTGACAGTGATCCATACACACCCAGCTCTTGAATAGCTCTTTAAATTTATTCCAGCAGCAACTGTTTATTCTGTGGTTGTGATGATCTTAAGGTAAACAGGAGAAATACGGTACTCACGGTACAAAATAATCTACTTTGAATGCACATTTGCATGCATGTGATCGGCAAATGCAGCAGATGACATTGGGTTGTGTGGTAGAAAAACTGCATCAAGGTTTTTTTCCACGAGGCTGCTTTGACAGAGCTCTCTGTGGTGTTAACTCGATCTGCAGGTAGAGGGAATCTTTGAGTGTTTGAGGTCATCCACACTGCTCCTAGTTGAGATAAGGCCAAAGCAGGTGCCTGTTTCACTTTCTGCTTCCAGCACAGAGAGGATTTAAGGCCGAACCATCTGAAAATTATCATCTGTTTCCTGACATTTCATTTCAAACACATTTTAATGTGTGATTGTTATATTCTGAGCATTATATTCACTGTAAAACTGAATGTTTCAATGTTCCAGCAGGAGCAAAGGGCTGCAACATAAGACATTTAGACACTCATTGTACAAATATGCATACATATGCTTAATTAATGCCTGTGTTCACGTATGTTTGTACCTTTGTTTCCACCCTGCACACACTGGTTACAGACACTGGAGCACATGTTTAGTTGCATCTTTAGCTTGTACCAGGATCTGTATTACACACCCACTGGTCCTGGCTGTCGAAGCCCACGGCATTTAGCTCTTTAATGTGATCTTCCTGTCAGTGCTCCTGTCCCCTTTCTGTCCACACCACACTAAAGTAAACCGCCTCTTTGGCTTCATTTCTCAAGGCTGTGTTTAATCTCCTCTTCTGGATTTCCTCCTTCTCAGTGGAGGTGGTGTAACAACACAGTCGAGGGTGATGCAAGGTGTCTTATGAAATTACTCACCCGTGTGCTCTCCCCTGTCTTCTCTCTCCTGTTGTTCTTCAGGTTAACTGTAATGGTTTTACCATAGAGGATGAGGAACTCTCCCATCTGGGATCAGCTGTTTTTCCTGAGTAAGTTGTTCATGGCTACAAGTCATCATATGAAGGATAACATTGGTGCTGCATTTTTATTATACGAACATAGAAGGAACATAGAGACCAACCAAAACCAACAATTAATGTTTTGGTTCTCAGCATGTTCTCACATCTGTGTATCAAGTATTTGATTTATTGTCTAAAAATCTTTAAAAACACATTACTGAGCCACATCGCTGTACTGGGTGACGTGTTTATATGATGTGCCTAAAATTAAAACGCAAAACAATTGTGATCTTTCATGTTTTTTTTTAGAACAACCATAAAAACATCAAAATTGAAAAAAGTATGTAAAGTCAGGTGTTAGCATATGTTAAGAAAATTCGTTTGGAGGTGTGGACTAGAGCTACTTTGACTAGAACCACAAACTTTTTGAGTTTGCTCTGTACAAGAATAATACGCTTATGTGAGCCAGTTCTCACCAAAAGGAGTTTTCAGAGGATCTACGATAGAATAGTTGATTTACATAAAGCTGGAAAGGGTTACAAAGTGATGTCAAAGAAATTCACCAGTCTACAGTTAAACAATCTACGAATGGAGACACTTTGGGTCTGTGGCTACTCTACCAATAAGTGGGCCACCAGTCACAATGACCCCAAGAGCACAACAGTCATCAGTGAGGTAAAGAAACAACCCAGAGAGAGAACCAAAGATTTGAAGACATCATTGGACCTGGCTCACATCTGTGTTCATGAGTCTATTGCCCATATTTTCAGTCTTTATATTAAGGCAGTTAATAATATTCCCAACATTTGATTTCAGTCCTTTCCTTAACTGTGCGTGTGTTTCTATTTTTTTCTATCTCCAGTGTAGCACTGATGAACCACAGCTGTAGTCCTAATGTCATAGTCACCTATAAAGGCACAGTGGCCGAGGTCAGAGCTGTAAAAGAAATAAACCCTGGAGAGGAGGTGAGCAAATACATTTACAGAAAAAGAGTTTATTTTAATTCAGTATGGCATTAACATGATCAAGTTATCTCTCTCTCTCCGTCTAGATTTTTAACAGTTACATAGACCTGCTCTATCCAACGGAGGACAGAAGAGAGAGGTTGTTAGATTCCTACTTCTTCACATGCCAGTGCACTGAGTGTACGACCAAGTCTAAGGTACGGTTAAACAATTTTTCTGAAACAAAGAAATTTGATCATGTGAAACAATAAACATCATCTGTTTGCTGCTGTTTGATGGAAAATTTACCAGCAACGCCACCAATGAGCAGCAATGTTCCAACTGTGCTAATGATGTCCCTACTGCGTGAGTTTGAATGAAGCTCCCCCTTCTGACCAATCAGAGAAGGTCAAACCCTGTGTGTCACATACTAATGTGAAAAGGTGACTTACATGGTATCTAAAAGATTGATGATTTCCATTGATTTCGACATTTGGCTAAAGATGTCTTGTATTATTTCATTTGTCTTAGGATTAATACCAATTTTACATTTGAAACCTTCAGAATACATGTTTTCTGAAATTTCTGCTTCCTGGAATCTGATGTCATTTCCTTTCTAATAATTTAATCTTATAAATCTAATAATTAAAGAAATCAGGACACAGCTTGAGTTAAGGTAAAGCTGTTTTAGGCTCTGTGAGGCTGAAGTTATAAGTTAGATGTGTTACTGTACAACAGTTTCTTATGTTTGTCCATCTCTGATTAGGACAAAGCAAAAATGGAAATCAAGAAGCTGAGCTCTCCACCAGAGACAGAGGAAATCCAGTCCATGGTTCATTACGCCAAGAATGTCATTGAGGAGTTCAGAAGAGCCAAACACTACAAGAATATCCTCCTTCTGATGATCATTTCATTCCTCAGCTCTCTCACACATCATGTTTCCTTTACTCTCTTGGTCCCTTTTTCTCTGACATTTCCCTCTCAGTTTTTCAACCTGATTTCTCTTTGTTAAAAACTCTTCCACCACCATCCAACCTCCTTTTTCCATATCGTGTATCATTGTTTCTTAACTCTGTCGCACCCCCCACTGAGCTGTTGGAGATGTGTGAGCTCAGCATGGAGAAGATGGGCGCTATATTCACAGACACCAACGTCTACATGCTGCACATGATGTATCAGGCCATGGGTGTCTGTCTCTACATGCAGGACTGGGACGGAGCCATGAGCTATGGAGAGAAGATTGTTCAGCCTTACAGGTACATTCATCAATGAGGAGTCTACAGGGAAGCGGCTGCTATAGATCAATCTGTTGTTCAGCAACACAGACGATCGCAGGCAGATCTAAAGAAAGATTTTATCTCAATCATGAAGCGTTGAGGTCAGGAGTAGTTTAAGTTCATATTTATATTTATACAGTAGAGGCATATTTACTGGAAAATGAAAACATATTTTTAGAAAACCCTTAATTTAGTACATTATGTAAGCCTTTTCATTAACAGTTGCAGCTTTGAGTCTTCTTATGGTCCTGATCCTGATCCCTTGCCACCAAATGTTATTGTGGAACTCTACAGACCATTAATGTATACTTTATTAATAGTAATAAATGATCATTCAGCTGTTTTTCAAACCATGTAACTTCACTTGATATGTTTTGAACTCTTGTAGTATTAAAACAAAACCAAATTTAACAATATTTATTAGGTTAAACCTTGTTTTTGTCTCACATTCACTGCTTATCTTGTTGTAAATTGTAAAATATATTTTCTCTGCAGCGTGCACTACCCAGCCTACTCTCTGAATGTGGCATCTATGTATCTGAAACTGGGACGTCTTTATTTGGGGCTGGAGAAGAAGGCACAAGGAGTGAAAGCTTTGAAGAAGGTGAATTTACAGATGCTGGTATATTGATAGGTGGCAAATTGAGACCTTTAATGTAGAAAACTGGGCTTAAAAGACGACAGTAGTAAACATGTAAGGATGAGTTAGTGAAGCTTTTTTTTACCAGCATTAATCCACATATTCTCATATTTGACTTCATGCTGATGTCTCAAGCTGTGTTTCTGTGGGTTGTAACCACATCAAACACTCACAGACTGATTATCTGTAATGGTCTCTACGCTGTGAAAATCACATCTTTTTCTGTTTGCAGGCGTTGGCCGTCATGGAGGTGGCTCATGGGAAAGATCACCATTATGTAGCAGAAGTCAAACGAGAAATCGAGGAGCAGAAGTAAAAGAAGTGAAACATAAGGAGCATAGCGATTTAAGAGAGGCACCGGATTGAAGACGCTCTCTAAAAGCAACAAAAACACACATGACAACTGCATGGCATGCATCTTATACCTCTCTGATTTTTCTTACTGTTTAGTTTCTCTGTTGTTTTTCCTGCCTCTCTTCAGGCAGAGATTAATTTTTCATCTTTACAGCATATTCTGGCTTAAGATGAACACGTTTTGTATCTTCGTCCACTCACTTCCTGTCAGACCTGACTTCATTAAACCCATTCAACACCTACAGTGTAATTCAAAAAAGGATCACAACTGTGGGGAAAACTTCAGTATTGCCTTCCAAGCTGCTTTTTGGAAGAAACAAACCTTTAGTGTCACGGCTAAGAATTTATTTTTGCCAGTTTATTTTTTTCTGTGGACCCATTAAAGAAATCACGTGGCTGCAGTTTAGGCTGCACAGCTTGTTTGAAATTCTGTAGTAGGGAGGACGTTGCTATTTATGGGCAGCCAATGCAAATGCATCCAATTTGATTGACTTGTCTTACACTGGTTTTAAAGAACCAGAAAAAAGGCATGCATGTTAGGTTCATGTTGTGTTTTTTGTTTATTTTTTTTTTTTCCATATGAGGCTTGTTAACCAAAAGGGCCACGGGTTTAACTGACGAGGAACCAGCTACAATCTCTACTCACAGTGTATCCTTAAACAGGGGTGCTGATCTGAGACCAGCTTAGTGAAGGTGTTAATATTGGAAAATGACCAATGATCCTAGATCTGAGCCCCTTTGCTCTCAGGAACAAACAAAAAGAGCAACACTGTAGCTTTTATTGCATTTTGTCAAGAAATACATACATTATTGTACCTTTTTAGTGTTTTCTCAGAAGCACTGAGAATCCAGATTGTCTTTATCTTGGGAAGGAAATCAGCTTAGCAGAAGGCAGAATATCGGTGTGCAGCATGACTCTACCTTTTACATGTTGTTAACGTGATCCTCATCCTCACTATACACTTTGTAGTCTATATAAAAGTATTTCTTTAAAAGGGTAGTGCGTTTCTCTTTAAAGGACAGTTTCACACATTTTCAAGTTTGTCTTAAACTGTTACCATTCCCTTTATTAATACAGGCTTGTAAGAGGCCTCTATATTAGAATCACCCCATGTGCAAAATCCACAGTTCTCGCTCTGTGGCAAAAATGTATTAAAGTTTATCTGTAGAAAAATAAGGCTTCAGCCTTTCAAGTCAGTCATATTAAGTGGGTATCTTGCAAACATTTTTTAACTGTCTTTCCAGTTTAACTCAAGAGGGAAAAGACTAAATTAAATTTATCTAAAAGGATTTCTGCTGCTGCCTGAAACTCATTTAAATACATTTTTTGCTCACAGGGACTGTGTTTTTTTTTTTTTGTTTGTTTCATTTCTACTGAAAGAACTTCAAGAAAAGATCTCTTGTACTAACACAAGGATTAATTACTGCAAGCAAAACCTCTTTTCAGAGTAAACATGGACGCTGACTATTGCTTTAAGACAGACATGAAAAGTTCTGATCCTATCCTTTAATGTTTCCTTTAGTATTTTGTTCATGTGTGCACTCTGTTTAAGTTAAATATCAGATGAGATGAAATGTTTGAAAGTTAAGGCAATGCAAATATCACCTGGGCCTTATTTAAGGGTTGTTATTGCACTCAAATTTTGTACAATCTTTGTGACAAAATGATGTCAAAATGGCAAACAAAGCACATTTGTTTGATTTCTGTCAGTTTCTGTCAGTGGCCTGTCTGCAGTCTTCACACGGTGCACTGCCAGGGGATCTTTTAACGCCTGTAGCTTCTCCCTGTTATATAACAAAGATGCAGTCCTATGCACGACATGAATGAGGGTTACAAATGGTTATAAATAGCCCGTTATGAGATGCATGTGGTCATATTTGTAGCAGCTCCCACACAGGTGACTTTTTTGGGGTTGCATACAAAATGCATCTTTAAAACCACCATTTCAGCAACAGGTTTTTCTGTATGTTTTTAAAAAGGATAAAACATAAAAGCATTTGTAGGTGGCACAAACCAAAAAACCCTGTGTTTGCTGGATGCAAGCATTTAATTCCTGGCCAGACAATAAGAGAAATACTAATTTTCTTTTTTTGCAACATCATAAAAACAAAACAAGTGGCACAGAGATTAAAATATTAAATTCATGTTCATGCTGCAAGTAAAACTCAAACTGAAGACTATCTGAAAGGCCATTCACATGATGTTTTCTGCCATTTCTGTAATAAACTGTTACTTTATCAGGCATGAATGTTGTAATGCATAACTAAAGTCTGAGCATTTGATTCGTTCTGTACCATATCAAAGGAACTCTGTAAATGACAGTATGACTCTTGCTGCGTTTCTTAGTTGTTCTGCATTTCCTGATCATGTACTGAAAAGACCAACAGACAAGTTTAAAAGGTGTATTTTCCATCAACTTCACTCTAACATTTTGTCTAAGGTCACTTTAAATATCTTTGTCACTATAGTCAGACAGCACCACATGAAAAGCATGTTTAATTTTATTTAAACTAGTGATAAAGGTATTTTAAAGTATGTGGAGATAACATCTTTAATTAGTTTTCCCTCACAAGTCGATGAGTAATTGATGAAGTGATGAGTAGTTACAGAGTCACAGCACGTGGTGGCGCTGTGGAGACGGGAAGCGATGTAAGCCAATCATGTGCGCCGTTGGCGTGACGTCACACGGCTAAGCCAATGGGGTCGGGGCTGGGAGTGTCGCGGTCTCCCCGGCTCAGTTTGAATTTTCTAACGACAACAAACAGTTGAAGACTTCAGGGAGCGTCGCGCCCAAAGTAAGTGCACATTTCACCAGACTTTAACCCTGGAGGAGTTATTTTAACCTCGACTTAACCTCCCGTCATGTATTTGTATACAACCTGTGTTTTAATACCCAGCCTTGAATTGGCTGTAGATTGTGAAAATAAAAACTGTGGTGTTCTAACGGACTGAGGCAACTCGAGCTCGTTAACTAAATGTTCAACACGTCCAAACATGTAACCGCTTAAAATACATAAATAAATAACTATTATTAATTAAACGTAACATTAGGTTTCAACTCTGACTAACGTTAACACCAGTAATATATCAGATGTTCGCTTAATATAGTTATGTTTACTAACTAGCGTTAGCTAACGTTAGTTACCAAGCTAGCTAACGATACGATTAACGTTAACTGTAGCTAACTAGCTAACATTTGCTAACAACACTGTTCTCCGACTTTGGTTCAAAATAATAAGGCTGATAACAACTTCATTAAATAGTTCTTACACTCTGAAGCCAAGAACACTAATTTTAGTCTTATCTGATTTCTAATTACCACTAAGTTGGTTTAACTAGAGTAATTAGCAAAAACTACTATAACGTTATACTTCTGGAACCTGTCATTAAAAGAAAACAACAGGTTCATTTTAATGTGATATACTGTTTGTTGTTGTATCTTTGAGGAAAAACTTTGTTTTTTATCACATGGATGTAATATTAACCATTTAGCTAACTGTTACATGGTTTATATTGGTATTCATTCAGTTAGCAACGTTGTTTTTCCCCTTTTAAATAAAATTGATGTCTGTATAATAAGGTTTTAACCATGAGTTGGGCGGTGGAGGAGTGGAAGGATGGACTTCCAGGGAAAGCCCTGCAAAAGATCCAGGAGATGGAAGGGCAGCTGGATAAACTGAAAAAGGAGAGGACCCAGAAACAGTTTCAGCTGGACTCCTTAGAGGCTGCCCTGCAAAAGCAGAAACAAAAGGTAAGGTCATTTTGTACATAAATGAGCAGTATTGAATCCCAAATCAGACAACTACAACTAAGAATCTGTGTTTCTCTATCTCCAGGTGGACACTGAACGCACTGAAATCTCGGCTTTGAAAAGAGAGAACCAGTCTTTAGTTGAATCATGTGACTCTCTGGAGAAAGCCCGTCAAAAGGCTGCTCATGATCTTGGAATTAAAGAGCAGCAGGTCAGTTGTTGATGGAAGAAAGAAATAATATATTTTTGAAATGCATTCCTTTATTACTATGGGACAAAGTTATGAACTGTACATGATAAAATTTCACTGATGTACAGTGTCAAGAAACAGTAAGCAAACCCCTTTAAATGACTTTCAAAATATGAGGACCAGGTTGTGTTTATTTGGAATTTAACATTACTTTCTAACTCCTGTGATCCACACTGGATCCTATTTCTAAATCCAGGTGAGCTACCTGGAGGGTCAGCTTAACACCTGCAGGAAGACCATAGAGCGACTGGAACAAGAGCTCAAAAAGTGAGTGCACGTGTCTGTTTATATACAGTTGTAGTAGAAAGAATGGATGTAAATGTGCCCTGGTTACTTTTCAAATGTCAAAGGTGTTTTTGAGTTGTTCATAAAACTAAACTGTTTGACTAAGAATAGAGAATACAAGAACAGCTGTATTTATTATTTTTTAATCTGCTCAGGTACAAAAATGAACTGGATCGATCTCAGCCTGCTGGCTCTACATCCTGTTCCTCTGAACTTCAGCCCTACAGTACTCCACAGAAAAGTTTCTCTACCCCAGCACCTGTCCCGGCCTACAGACACCAGGGTATTTCTGTTTGTCTCAGAATACAAACTTTAAAGTCATGTTTTATTAGTGTTTTTTTCTACATGCTCTCCTGTCAGACTGTCTTTGGTCTGTAAACCTAAGTTGAAGGTATTGATGTAAATATAAGTAAAAATGCACTTTATCAGTTAACCCTGACATGTACGTTGTGTTTGCTACATAGATAATAGACTAGAGGATCTTCAGGAGAAATACAGTCAAGAAGTAGAAGAAAGAAAAAGGCTGGAGAGTGAACTGAAACTGATGCAGGTCAAAGTGAGTACATGACTCATATTTACAGTACTATTTGTTTGTTTCTTTATCGTTGGAGATGCTAATTTGTCACATCTCCTCTAGCTGTTGAATCAGTCGTCGGTCAGTGTAAGCCACAAGGACATTGCTGCCCGCCAGGCTGGATCTTCTGTATTTCCATGGCAACAGCTAGATCAGACCCACAGTCGCCAGTCTCAGGATGCAATGGAAACGCCTCTCAAGAGGCGGGGGACGTCCCTGTGGGACACCCACGAAGAGACTCCTATCAAACCCAGCCAGAGAGTGAGCTGTTCCAGGGCAGTGCAGAGTCCCAGTGGGTCCTCCCAACAAATGGAACAGCTAAAAACTCTCAACCAAGGTGAACCTTTGAAGTAACTCCCACTACCTCTGATGCATTTAGCCTATTTGGAGTTTGACAAAACTCTTATTTTTCCTTTTTTTTTTTTTTTCTTTAGAGCTGCGTGGTCGTGTGTCAGAGCTGGAGAGGAATCTCTTGAATCAGGAGAAGGAAATTCGTAGCCAAGCCTCCAAGTTGCAGGAACTACAAACCCAACTGAACCAGGCCCGGAAAGACCTGATTGAACGGGACAGAAACCTGGCCAAGACCAGTCATGAGTTGAGTCAGGCCACAGACAAACAACAGCAGATCGAGGCCAAGGTAGTCTTCCATGTGTAGGAGAATTACTGCTTTTTGATGTAGTTTGAGGTACAAGAGATGGATAAAAAGAAAAGTCTATGTTCAATGACCGGCAAAGTTTACAATATTTTCCTGTCGCTTGTTGTTAGTGTTCATCAGTTGAGCAGAAGCTGAAGCAAGTGACTGAGGAGATGAACTGTCAGAGGCACAACGCTGAGAGCTGCAGACGGGCCCTAGAGCAAAAACTCAAAGACCAAGAGAGAGACAGTCAGAAGGTGCAACAAAGTGGAGTCATGCCATAATTAGGAGTTTTGTGTTTAGATTATAGCAAACATAAAAGCATTTTTTTATTTTAATCAAAACGTCCTGTACCTCTTGTTTTTTTATAGGAACTAGCCCAACTGCAGAGTTCCCATCAGGCTTTAGAGCAACAACTGAACCAGACCAGAACCAAGCTAACACAAGAGCTGCAACAGTCAAAAAAAGACTACAATGTACTGCAGGCTGACATGGAGAAGGTAAAGTTTTAACATGTCGGAGAAAAATAAATCGATATTTAATCTTCTATTTCAGTGTTCTGCTCTTTTTTCCACATAATCGGATACTTAATTTCTTTACACAATCATCCACAATGTCCTGATTTGTATTGCTTTGTATAGACAACTTGATTTAAGGCATTTGTACATGATGTTTTTATGCTCCTTTTTAAGATGTCCTTCCAGAAGAGTCAGTTGGAGAAGGATGTGGAAGAGCAGAAACAGAAGTTGCTGAGGTCAGAGCAGAGCCTCCAGGCCAGCCAGACCAAAGAGCAGGATCTCCGCAAGAAAATGGAGGTAAGCTGCTTTAAATAAAATTTCCTCTTATTAGAGAAAGCCTGCCAAACTGTCATGTATGAGCTTCTAAAAATTGTCAAAAATACTAGAAAATATCCTTAGATTTGTTTGAGTTTAACCACCACCAACGTTTTTTTTTTTTTTTTTTTCCATCTAGTTATTTAAACACTATGGACACATTCTCCCTAAACAAAACGTTTTCTTTAATTTCTGTTTTATTTTACCTGCTACTTTTTTCCTTGCTCTGATCTCCTTCACTTCTGTCTTTGTCTTTTACTTTTACTCCTGTGCTCTCCACATTTCTCCCGCTGTCTAGGAGTTGCAGAAAGAGAAGAACAGTGTCACTGTCCAGTTCGACCAGAGCAGCAGGCGTCTGTCTCAGCTGGAGGAGGAGAAAAAGAGTGCAGATCAGAGCCTCAAACGCACCCAGGGACAACTAGATGACCTCAAAGGTAAATCATTAGTAAAAATGTCAATGACTGAGGTTAGTTGTGATTTGAGGGAGTTTAACGTGTCCTTTTTATCCTTCAGCAAAATCAGAGGGACAGATAGAAGAACTGAAGAGACTTCAGTCAAAACTGGATCAGCAGATTCAGACTTCAGCCAGAGAGCTGGAAAACTGGAAAAAGACGCTTTCTGATGCAGAGACCAAGAATGAAAGGTAAACACAGTTTTTGTGTACAAAAAAAGAAAGTTAGTCACACTTTGTTGATGTAATATAAAGAACATTTTATCTGATATTGATAACTTTCATTGTAAATATCACACTGTAGATCTCAGAATGAGCTGCAGAACCAGAAACAGGAGACAGAGAGGCTGGCCAACAGGTTGACGGTCGTAGAGAAGGAAAGCCAAGAACTGAAATCCAGTCTCACTTTGAGTCAGAGTGAGTGTAAAGAACTAAAACAAGAACATCAAGCTCTACTGGAGTGGAAGAATCAGAAAGAGACGTTGATAAATGAAACTGAATCTGTGCAAAAGGAGCTCACTGATAAAATTAGCAACTTGGAAAACAGTCTCAGCTCTCTGAGTGAGGCTAATGATGAACTTAAGGTAAGGAGCAGACGTTTCCAGATACATTATACTTGTTTTGTCATATTCAGCACACAACAAACCAGCTATCCACATACACAAAACCAGTTTTAGATTGGCTTCGAATTCACAAAAATGTTTTAATAAACTTCTAAGATATGTTTTTCTATCATGCATCTTTATAGGACCTTTTCTAAAAACGTGTTTATAGATCCAAAATCTAAGCATCAGTAACAGTGTTTGTATAGGACACCATTAATACGTTTCCTTTGATGATTTTAGAAGCAGCTCAAGAGTGTAGAGGCAGACAAGGTCACTCTGTCTGCCCTCATCGATTCCTTGAAGGGAGAACTCCTGAACAAGAGCACAGAGCTGGAGGAGAGAGAGCACCAGTACAAGGAGCTCCAGTCTCAGCTCTCTGAGGCTGGACAGAAGCATGCAAAAGACCTGGAGAATGTTGGTGTGCAAGTGGCACAGCTTCAAGCTCAGGTGATTTGTTTTATGGCTGTTTGTTATTAATTATTATTATTAATTCTGGGGTATTGTTTGGCCCCAAAGTGTAGGTGGTTTGATTGTCTTCAAGGTATCCAATACAGATTTCATAAGCAAACATAAGGGGACTTGCTAACTGAAATTTTACAAAATTGGAAGTATTCGTTGAAAATTTAATTTTTGTTTTGTGTTCTTCTTCTTCTTCTTCTTTCGGCTTTTCCCATCAGGGGTCGCCACAGCGAATCATCCTTTTCCACCTTAATCTATCATGAACATCTTCTACCCTAATTTTTGTTTTGTGTGAAGCTCTATAATGTAAGATCAACCACCTAGAATATTTATTTGCAGAGTGAAAACTTTTTAAGGAATTCTTTGATAAATATTCTTTCTGTTTGATTGAATTTTATATTTGATTGGACTAAAACAATGTAGTCAACACTACACACACTATGATTTAAATAACATATCCTGGCTCATTTATTCATTTATTTATTTTCTGGACAGATCAAAGATTTGGAGTTGCGGATGCAAAAGGAAGTTACTCGAGCAGAGCATGCTGAGAGGACAAACACAGAGCTGCAGGATGAGCACCAGGCAGCCTGTGACCTGGTCCGGTCCAAAGATCAGCTTGTAGAGCTAGGCCAGGCTGAGATCAAACAACTGAGGGAAAGTCTTGCACAGGCCACTTCCAAACAAGAGGAGCTAAATGCAAGGTGGGTTTTACAATATATTACCCCTAATGTTTAGAGTTTGTGGAGGGGGTGCATGAGAGGTGTTGATTTCCTACTTCACTCTTTAAGTTTAAGAAGTTAATACATACAACAACAGTAAAATACTATGTCCTAATTGTTTCCATTTGCTACAACAAATGTTGCTTGCTTCTATCATGCATGAGTGTCTTTCATGTCCTACTCCTATCAGGGTGACAGAGGAGAAGGCAACCTTACTGAGGCAGTGTGAGGAGAGTGTTTCAGCAAAGGCCGAAGAGCTGGAACAGGTCAAGCTGCAGTTGGAGGAGACTCGGCAAGAACTGCTGCTCACCAAAAACCAGGTGTGTAACTGGGCTGCTATCTATTTCTTTACTTTAGTTAAGAGTTTCCTTTACACTACCTGTGTGTTTTTGTGGTTCATTTAATGTTGTAGACTGTTTTAGGCTATTTAAGTCACGTGGTAATGGACTGAGTTAGACTGTAACATACAAAATACTCTTATGATTAATTATTATCTGTCTTAATGTATTTTATCAATAAAAGCCCAAATTTATGCTTCATGTTTCAGGTCACTTCGACAGAGCAGCTCCTAAAGATCCAGGAGCAACTGGGAGCTGAACTGCATATTCAGATTAAGACTCTGTCAGACAGTCAAGATAATTACAAAAACATGTGCGAGAAAAAATCAGAAGAGCTCAGACATTTAGAAGAAGAGCTGAAGGCTCAGCAGAGCCAGACAGAGGAGAAGGAGAAACTCTTCAGAGAGGCTGAAACTCGGGTGTCGTCTGTGGAGAAACAAAAGGCTGAACTGGAAAATGTAGTGCAAGAGATGAAGAAACAAACAGAGGTAAAATATTTCTAGATTTAAGTTTTATTATCTTTTAGTGTTTATCTTATTCCTTCGTATACTCTAGTTATTGTTCACTGTTGTACAATAAATATCCAACTTAATTATTCTGTTTGTCGGCAAGATTCTCCAGCAGACTCACACTGAGAAGACCAGCCACCTTCTGGAGCAGATATCTTGTTTAGAAGAAAAGGTAGCTGCAAACAGAGAGGCAGCAGAGCAGCTTCCAGTCTTAAAGAATGAACTGGATGTTGTCAACCAGTCTAATGCTGACCTTATAAAGTCTGTAGAAGCTCTTGAGAAGAGTCACTCCTCCACTATTGAAATTAAGTCCAACCTGGAGAACACCCTGACAGAGAAGAATAACCTGATCTCTTCTTTGGAGAAAGAGGTCAAAGATCTCTCAGAGGCAAAAAGAAAAGAATCTGAGTGTCACATTTTGGAGATTGAAAATTTCCTGAACAAGGAGAAGCGCCTTAAAGAGCAGCTTGAAGCTGCGAAGCAGTCAGTTACAGCTGCCAAAGCAGAATTAAGTTCCCGTCGAGAGGAGATCAAGACCATGAAGACAACTCTGTCTGCTGCTTCACGTGGCTTGGAAGAGAGAGACAACACGATAAAGAGTCTGAAGGAGAAGCTGAATAGAGCAGAGGCAGAGCAGGCCAAAACCTCAGACCTCCTGAAGGAGAAGGTGGTCGCCATGAACAAAATCAAGGTTAGTTATTTATGTATTTATAATATGTAGTATGCTGTACATTTTAGCGAAAACTGCACTTGGAGTATAGTAAAGTTTAAATTACAAGTCAGTCATTGTTTTAATAATTTGCTTCCTTTATTTATTTCCATGAAGGTGCAGCTTGAGATGCTGCAAATGGACCTGGAGGACAATGAAACAGCCATGAACTCCTTTGACAGTCAAGTGGAGGAGCTGAAAGGAACTATAGAGTCACTGGAGGTTCAGCTTGCTCAGAACCAGACACAGATGTCTGACATGGAGGCCAGGTTGGAGGACAGCAAAACTCAGGTAGACACTGACTTTAGACACTGTTATCTGACCGTAAATACATTTTGTTTGTACTGTGGAGTATTTTAACAGATTTTCATGAAGTCCATTACTGCCACATGTATTCAGTTGTGTTAAAATTCAGGCTTCACAAAACTAGCATAATCTTCATAGCTCCTCTTCACACCCCTTTTTTAGGTCTCTGTCTTGGAAGCCCGCTTAGAGGAGGTTCAGTCCCAGAACTCTGTGCTGGAGACGCAGTATGTCACAGCTAAAGAGGAGCTATTCGAGAGGAGCTGTGAAATAACTCGTCTGGAAGAATACTCTGTCAGACAAAACCAGCTGGAGGAGAGTGTTGCCACATTAGAGTGTAAACTCAGTCAGATCACAGAGACAAATGTAAAATTGGAGACAACAATTGGGCAGATAACTGAAGACAAAGACCAGTTAGTCCAGGAGAAAAACATCCTTGAAACTACTTTGAGACAGATAGCACATGACAAAGAACAAATAGCAACTGAAATTATTCAGGTAAAAGCGGAGAAGAAAAAGCTGGAAGACAGCTTAGACAAACTGTCTGAGGAAAACAAACTACTGCAGACCAGTGTCAAGCAGTTAAATGATGTAAAGCAGCAAATGGAAGCAATTAATAATAAAATGGCTGCGGAGAAACACAAGGCTGAATCAAGTCTTGGTCAAGTCACAGAAGAGAAGGCCCAGCTAGATGTTACCCTCAACCTGATAAATGAGGAAAAAATCCAGCTTGAGGTTAAACTTGGTGAAATAACCTCTGAGATAAATGACTTGGTTAATAAGTTGAATCAAGTAGTTGAGGAAAAGCTTCAGCTGGAAATTAACTGCAGTCAGCTGACTGAAGACAACATCAAGCTGCAAGTGAGTGCAAACCAAGTAAATGAGGAGAAGCTGCAGTTACAAGAAAGGATAGAAGGACATGAAAATGAGGTGGCTTCACTTAAAGAGGCAAATGAGTCCATCCAGAGTGCGCTCCAGTCCTCAGAGCAGGAGCACCACAAGTTGCAGGAGCAGCTTGAACTAAGGGACAAGAGGATTGAGGAGGAGAATATAGAGAGGTACAGTACATCTTTCTCAGTTTTCCACTTTTAACTTTGAATGTGCTACCATCATATCAGTATTCAAAATGGAGTGTTTTATTAATAATAGCTGGAATAATATGTTGCGCCACAGGAGACACCAGTTTGAGGCAGAACAGTCTAAACTACATCAGCAGCTGGCAGAATTACAGAAGGAGCTGACTATGTTCAAGCAGCAGTACGAGTCACTCCTGGAGCAGGTGGGCCAGCAACACAGCCTGATACAGCAGCTCTCAGAGTCACAGGAAACCCAGACGGCAGAAGAAAAAGTCTGCCACATGGAGTCTGAGGACAAAGAAGGTGGTGGTGAGTGTAAACCAGAACCAGACTTTTTCATGAAACACTGGTGCTACTTCAATTTAAACACTCATATTTATAGTGAATCATCGTTAATGGTTTCCCCAGAAGAAGCAGGGCCACAGATTGATGATGAGTCAACAGTTGAAACAAGCACCAACACAGAGTCCCTTCCAGTAAAGGAACAACTGAGTCCCATGATGTGTGAACTGGGTGACACTTTCAGGTACTGTAAATTTCATACTACCTGCAAATTCAGTTACATCATGAGATGGAGATCAGTCAATAAATGCAAGTGTCACGGAAGATGATGTACTCCAGAAATGATCACTAGGACTTTGTCTTCCATGTTTTAATAGCATCGCAAAAAAACTATTTTGGATTTCCTAAAGCATCATCTTTTTAATCAGGGTTGTTTTTATTACGTGATGAGTAAATCTAATCTCCTTCAGCCCTGGCAGTGAGTCTGAGCTGGTCTTCAACGAGGACATCATCGAGCAAGAGGTCATCCATGAACAGATGGAAGAGGAGGAAGAAATGTCTGGGGCCGATGCAGAGGAAACGAAGAGTAATGAGGATGAGCAACTGGACCATCAACAGCAACCTGTAGATCAGGTAGAAAACAATTACAAGGTATTTGTTTGTGATAATGATGATGAAACAGGCCATACTGAGATTGTTTTATAACGGTTTGAGCGTTTGCTTATGAAAACATTTTCTTTTTACCTGTGTTAGAATTTAAATTTATGCTTCAAATTGATTAAGTACTAACTTTGTCTTCATTCCTGCAGCTTCCAGGAGACGGTGGAGATGTTGCTGATAATGAACCTGAAGTGCATTCACCCAAAGCAATAAAATCTGGTGAGGAATTAAATTATGTGTAGATTTTCAGTTGTAATCATTGTGTCTTTGTCTCACACTGTTCCCCTTTTTAATATTTCAAGCAAAAGCCTTGAAAAGTTTCATTCTCATTGTCATAATTTCAGTGGTGTTTGTCCAAATTATCAGTTGAATTTGAAACTGTCCTTGCTTCATTCTATTTTCATTGAGACTAAAATATTTCATTTATCATGTTCAATCAAACTATAAAATATGTTCAATTTGTGTATTAGCGACAGAGCCATCCAAGGGACAAGATGAACTCAACCGCTACAAGGAAATGCTCACCATAAAAGAAAACGAACTCCAGACGCTCTCCTCAGAGTTCAACCTACTGAGCTCTGACCTCTCACTGAGAAAAGAGTTGACTTCTGAACTGGAAGTCCAAGTTCAGAACTTGGAGAAGAAAGTTCTTGCAGCAGAGGAGGAGGCACATAGTGCAGCACAGAAACTAAATGTTTCTTTGGCAGAGAAGAAGGAGCTTTCTGACCAGGTACAGGGAAATTAGCACAATGCCAATATTATTAATATGCCATTACTATTTATGTATGGCTGCTAACCACGCTGTGTGTTCATATTTAGTTGGCTCAGCTGTCGGAGGAGAGGGAAACATTAACTCTACAACTGCAAACTGCTAAATGTCAGCTGGCTGATGTCATGGAGATGCTGGAAGGACTGGAGATGGCCAAAGGTAAATATCTTCCTAGTAAATGTGTTTAATGATTTTTAAACATGCTCTTGTGGATGTGGATGCTCTACAAATAAAGGGCAGTCGTATAACATTCATACTTTGATGGCACAGTGTGAATTATAAAGGAATACTTCGGCTTTGTCCATTACTAGTCTGTTGATTCGATGAATTACTTTGCTCTATAGGTGGTTGGGATGAGAAGTTCCTTCAACAGGAGAGTGAGTTGAAGAGGGTTCGCTCTGAGAAAACTAATCTGGAGCAACACATCCTGGGCATGGAGTCTGAGCTGGAGACCCTTCAGGAAGATAAAACCAGACTGAAGGATGAGATAGAAACTCAGAGAAAGACATGTTCAGGCATGGAGCAGCAGATGGAAACACTTATTACAGAGGTGAGCACAAACCCTTGAGCTAGAACATTAAAGTATCATGTGTAGTGGCTAAGTTACTGTGCACCTATCAAAAAAAAAACTCTTAAAGCAAAACATAATATACTCTACAACCCAGTAAGGTTGTACTAGTTGTTGTTACTAGTGGTGTTTTTTTTTTTTCCCCAGACAACGCAGCTGAGATCTGAATTAGTGTTGTGCACTGAGGAGCGAGATGACCTGAGCCAGTCTTTGGGGCAGTGGAGAGAGAAGGTTCACAGTCTGGAGAAGACTAATCGTGACACCAGAGACCTCATTTCCATCCTGGAAGATGACATCAGAGCAGGGAGGAAGGAGTATGAAATTCTGCAGAGCAACATGGAGAAACTCAAGACAGAGAGGCAACAGGTACATGGAAGAAAGACCTGAGACTGAGCCACATTTACTTTTTGTTGTCTATTTTTTAATAATTTAATTTTTTTTTTTTTTATTCCTTCTCTATCACTAAAGCTGATGGAGCAGATTAAGGTCCTGGAGCAGTCAGTCTCTCAACAGAGTGGAGAAAAAGAGGAGCTTATTGGTCATCTTAATCAGATCAAAGAAAACCACACTTCTGCCAGTCAAAACACGGAGTCCATGGTTGGCAAGATACAGGTGAGTGAGAAAGTCTGAATCGAAGCGTGTTTGTTACATGTCGGAGCTGGGCATCTGAAGAGATCTTGTTTTTACAGTAATCAGTCTTTATCTCACTAATTAAATAAATGTGCTCTTTTTGTGTTTCTTAAGCTTTTAGCACATTAATACAGTGGCAGAGAGCTTCAGATTTCAGTTTTACTTTGTGTTTGAATTGTGCCTGAAATTTCACTTCACTCTAACACCTGTTAATTCATGGCTGCTCACAATGATGCTAATAAAACGATGAATGAAAGACTTTCTGTCCTGTTTTCCTCCAAGGCTTTAGAGGGAGAAGTGAGTCGTCTTTCACAGTCTCTAGAGTCCTCTCTACTAGAAAAAGGAGAGATTGCCTCGCGTCTGAACTCGACACAAGACGAGGTCCAGCAGATGAGGACTGGTATTGAAAAGCTTCGGGCTCGCATCGAGTTGGACGAGAGGAAGAAAAAGAAAATGGGAGAGCTGCTCAAAGGTGACTCTTATATTCTTTTGAAATTACATTTAGTCGAGTTGAGTTTTATGTGAAATTGGCCTAAACTTGACTTTGTACCTCTGTACTGTAGCTGCTCAGAGAAAGTCTGACTCACTGCAAGATCGCATTGATGCCCTGGAGCGAGAGAAGGAAGATGTAGAGCAAAGTCTAGAAGAAGCAGTTGTACAGGTATTCTGTTGCAAAGATTTATGTGTTTATGTCTTACATTAAACCTGTTTTCTCAACATGTTTATGATGTATAAGGTTAAACGTTACTCAAATTTTGTGTAAAGTGTAAATGTTATAACCTTTTATGCAGGCTGAGATGGTCAAGGCTGAGCTGGAGGAGGAAAGGAGAACGGTATGTTTACATCTGTTTGTTTGGCTATTTGATACTATGTCCCACGCACAACATGTCTGTGTGTTAGTTTGTGATACAGTATGTGAACATAATCGAATTCTATGTGAAATCTCATGTCTCTATTTTCATGTTCTCACTTTGTCTTTCATTCTGGCTTCCCCCCCTCTTTTGGCATTTTTCTCCTTTCACACTCTCTCTGCTGTTGTCTGTCTCCATCACTGCCTCCTAACTGTTAGGTGGAAGAGGAGAAGACAGTGCTCAGCGAGAAATTGTCAGCACTCTCTGTCGAGTTGGACGACCTAAGATCTGAGAAAGTACGCCTGGAGAGTGAGCTGGAAACCAAAAGAAGAGAGATGGAGGAATTGAAGGCTGCTAAGGAGCAGCTGGAGAGAGGACTGGAGAAGGCAGAGGTAGAGAGAAGAGAGCAAGAAGAGAGACAGAAATCCAGAGTAGAAGAGCTGGAGAAAGGAATGAGAGAGGAAGCAGAGAGACAAATCAGACGAGTAGATGACCTGCAGTTGCAGCTGGAAGCTTCCCGGCAGAGAGAGGTTTTGCTTGAACAGCAGAGTGCAGAAACTAAAGGAGAGAAAGAGAGGATGAAGTCTCTGCTGGCAGAGTTAGAGACTAAGAAACAATGTCTGCAGAGCTCTCTGGAGCAGTGGCAGACAGAAGGAGAGAGGCTGCGCTGTCAAGGAGAAGAGTGGGAGAAAGAGAGAAACAACCTGAAAAGCCATGTTGAGGCTTTGGAAGAAGAAGTTAACCAGCTTAAAACATGCATAAAGGCTACTCAGGAAGAGAGGCAAGTTCTGCAAAAAGAGAAGGAAGAGGAGACTAACCAAATCCAAGCCTCAGTAAAATCCATTTCATCTCTTATGGCGGAGAAAGAACAGATAGAAGGAGAAAATCAACACCTGGTGGAGGAAAAAGAGAAACTGTACTCTACTTTATTGTCTGTGGAAAAGGAGAGAGATGACCTGCGCTGCAATCTCGCATCTGTAGAAGAAGAGAAGGAAAGGCTAGAGCAAGAGAGAGGGGCATTATCAGATGAAAAAGAGCGACTTCAATCTGGCCTTTTGCTGATAGAAAAGGAGAAAAATGACATGCAACAAAGTCTTTCTTCACTCCAGCAAGAAAGAGACGGGACCAAGGAGGAGAAACAAAAGTTAGAGATGGAAAAACACCAAATGCAGTCTTCTCTTTCTTTGATTGAAATGGAGAAAGAGAATTTGCTTTCAGCTCTTTCCTCCCTGGAACAAGACAAGCAAAGAACAGAAGAAGAGAAAGAGAAACTCAAAGAACAGCAACAGTGTCTTCAGATAACAGTTGCCTCTATGGAGAAGGAGCTTGAGACAAACAAATTGTCTGTTGAACAGCTCAACAAGCAGGTACTCATTCATCTAGATCTACTGAGGTCTAAACCATGAGAAACCACTTCACTTTGACATGTTTCTGTTGGCGTTTAATCCTGTATCCATATCCAGAATCGGTCAATTCCATAGACTTGGTTTTTCATGATTTAATATTGGTATAAATGAGTTACTTCTAATACTTCACCACTTCTCTTTCTGCCTCCTTCAGGTGTCAGACCTGACCTCTTGTACCACTCGTCTGTCTAAAGAGAGAGACTCTGCTCTGTGCAAGATGAATCTTTGGATGAAAAACTGCAAACAGCTGGAGCAGGAGAAGCAAATGCTGTTAAACAGCTCAGGTACACACATTAAGACATTTCACATTCACTAACTTACCTTATTCTAATGTAAGTGGATAACTTGCACAATACTGACAGTAGGATTTTGAAAAAGTCATTTTAATTTGGTGCACTTTGGCATTTTGTTTCAGGAGATGGAAGAAGCAGTGAGGAAGTTCAGGCTGAGGTGAACCAGCTCAAGATGCAAGTGCAGGAACGAAAGAAAGAAGTGGAAGACCTGAATACAGCTCTGGAGGAGAAGAGGACCGAGCTTGAAGAAACAATGAAAGAGTCACAAGAACAAACCAAAGAGCTGGAAGAACTTAAGGCTGCCCTCATTGGAAAGGAGGAGGAAATGGAGAAGCGGGAAAAAGAACTGGAGGAGCTGAAGAGTGAGTTAGAGGAACTCAACAAATGTCTGGAGGAGAAAAGCAGAGAGGCTGATGAGAGCATGGATAAATACTGCAACCTGATAGTTCAAGTCCACAAACTGGAAGAGGCCAACGAGGCACTGACGACACGGCTGGAACACATTACCAGCAGCCAACATGCTAACGAAGCTAACACCCAATCCAGCAGCACTGACAGTACTCACCGCAGACGCTCAGCAAGGAAGTCGTCCTCCAAACATCGGGAAGAAAAGGTGGACGAAAACATGGCTCCTCAGACTCCTCAGAGTCTCAGGTCTCCTCCAGGGTCATCTCCAGGGAAACGGGGTCACCATGACATCAGTGATAAAGACGGTGCCTGGGAGGCTCTGCACAACCTGACGAAGAAGATCAAAGCCAACGTAGTGACGACACCCAAAGTGAAAACTGAACGGGACGACGAAGAGTTCAGGCCTGAGGGACTTCCTGAACTGGTGAAGAAAGGTTCGTGTTGGGTGATAATCTAGTTTGTTTTCTGTAGCAGTGTGTGAGTTTTAGTTGTCAGACTTCTGCAAGTCTTCTGTAAGGTTTTAAAGGGAATAAAGTTTAATATTTTAATTATTATCTGTACCCCCAGGCTTTGCTGATATTCCCCTGGGGGAGGTGAGTCCATTCATTTTAAGAAGAACCACCACACGCTGCAGCCCTCGACTGGCAGCCAAAAAGGCTGCTACCACATCTGCACCTGACGGCAAGGTAGGCAGCACAACCTTCTCCCTCTTTGTCACCCATACTGAACACCCAGCCGCATAAAGTGAACTTAATTTGGTGCATTCTCGCATCATCTCTTGACAAAAGCATGCCACTGCACTGCACAATATACAGCAGAGTAAACAATAGGGTTTGACTCTAGGCACAGATCTGAAAGGAGATGATCAGATGTAAATGTGAGCTGTCCGTGTCTCCTCTATATATAGGTCCTAAATAGCCATTGTTTGGACCCCGCAGCACATGCAGCCCACAGAGGATCTGCTTGTGACAGACAATTGTTTCCATTTCACATGCCGCCTTTTAAAGCCTTTAATTTGATTAACAGGAACAGCTTCCTCCCTCATTTAGAAGCTGCACGTTGCTATTGAATTATGTTAAATGTAGGACAAACATGAAGAGGAAGAGAACGGACAAATTAGTGTAGGAAAGAAGATGATGAGGAAAAAGAGAAACAGTGATGCCACAGAAAGTCTCTTCATGCTTACTTTACCAGTAGATGCACACTGTGTTAAAAATGCATGTTAAACAATTCCATTAGTGATAAAGAATAAAACAATACAGCTCTCCTGTAATGAAAGGAAAAACAAAAAGCTTTTAGAGCTTTTACAGATGTAAACTGTGAACTCTTCAACTTTCTAGGTCAATGTGTATGTTTCAGATATATGCTGCGGGGCCCCTAATTTGTCCACAGGACATCCGGACCCCTCACATCCTTATGTCAGCTTCTTATAGCGTCAGGTCAGGTGGATTTAAAGGATGTTGAGGTTTCGGGTTAAATAGGTCAAGGGGAAAAAATGCCTGTCGCTTTAAAGCTGTGTCTTCACCTGTGTCCACTTATGCTCAAGTGTTGAACTTTCTTTAATTCACTTTAAGGTTTTGGGGCCTGTACCTCTGCAGAGTCCACCTGCAGACAGATCCAACAGAAAGTCTCTTTCCCCGTGCAGCGAGGAGAAATCTATGCATCGTTCGCTGAGGAAATCACCAGAGACACAAACGCAGCAGGGAGACAACTGTCACGTTCAGTAGATCGACCTACGCACAGACTCACGCTTGTAGTTTATTTGTAGAAATCGAGACACAAACGTTAACACTGCACTATTTTAGAAAACACACCTTTTTTTTTTTTTTTTAACTAAAATTGTTTTCACAGTCACAGTTCACCTGCTTCTGTGTGTGGTGGAGGGATGAGGGCCGCGTACTACAAAGTACTCACTTAACTGCTACCACTACACTTTTCTCTTTTTTCTGTTTGTGGAAATTGTGAAATCATTAATCCAGTAAGTTGATACGGAAAGTTGGAGGAGCTGATTTTATTCAAAGCACTATTTTTCATCATGCTCTGTTTTAAGTAATAACCAAACTGTTTTCAGCGTGTTTTTTTATTTTTAATAATGAAACCACCACTCCGTTGTGAAGCCTCTGAACGTCTGTTTATCTGTCGTACTGTTCTTGTCCTCTTGTTTGTCTGAGAAATGTCTTGAACATTGTACATAGTAGATTTTATACAGAGTTATAGTAGCTATGCTTCGTCCATCTACACCATCAGTGCTGTAACATATCTCCTGTATGCTACTGGCAGCTAAGTTTTGTTTTTGTTCTGAATTGTTTATATTTTCTAGACATTTTTATACTTTATTCTCATCCTTTCTTCAAATTCTGTTTTTTTTTTTTAAATTTAGATCTAGCTTAATGTTACTGTGCTGTAAATAGTTTATTTTTTAAACTAAACCATTTTAACAGCTTTGTAGCTCGTGTGGTCTCTTTGAAACGATACATCAGCAGAAGACTTGTGTTGTTGTGAGCTGTGTTGCACCCACTCGAGTCGCCACAGGGTGGAGGTCCTGATCCTTGTGGAGAAAAGGTGTTCGCTCTGGATGTAGAGTAAAGTGGTTTGTGACCTGCTGAGAGTGCAATAGGCAGCGAAAGACAAAAGATTTCTTTAGAAAGTTTTGTAAACTGAAATGAAAGTGAAAACAGAAGTTTGGTACCGTCCAACTCACATCTACTCGATGAGGATACAGCAGCTACTTTCAGCTTTTTAATAATTCAGAACTTGATTCAGACACCAAATGTCAAAGTTAATTAGAACTTGCTTATGATGAACACAAACAATTACTGTGTAATTTCATGTTTGGTGCTTGGAGAACAAACTAATTTCCTCACAGTGGAGTAGTAATTGTACAACGATGCCGTTTGGCTTTATTAGGTGATTTATGTCCGACTGGTCAAGTTATATTCTGTGGTTGCATTAGTCCCACGGTTCCACTCGGCTTCTTTACAGACACATTTCAACATATGAAACAAAAACAAGGTGAAGCACAGGCTCGGTGTTGTCAGCTTGGTTCACAATAAATCACAAATCAATTTCCCGCAGTTTGTTACCATTGGTGTGTTCAAACATCTGCTGCAGCAGCTGATGTAAAATGTTCAGAACGTTTAGGAGCTTGGACCGATAACTATTGATTTATGGATTTTCTTTTCAGATTTTAGACGTTAGAATTAGAAGTATTGACAAGTGCTGACCTCTTGACCTCTAATGAAGACACATTCATATTGGCCACAGTACATTTTCATCTGTTTCTTTTTGGAGCATCAAAAAAGCCTGAACTGAGTTTTTATTCTTAACAATCACCTGTTTTGTGAATTTCTGCGTCTCTCACGGCCGAGTGGGGGTGAGGAGGTAGCGGCACATGCTGGGTTATGGGAAAACAGGGGAGACGATGCAGTCACACACCTCGGAGCGGATGCAGTCCTGCTCTGATGTCTCTGCCTGTGAGCGGAAGCTGCAGTGCCAGAACCAACTCTGGACGGGGACACGGGAAATGAGCAGATGGATCCACTGAGCTATGTTATCACTGGCACTCAGACTGGAGTGTGTGTGTGTGTGTGTGTGTCTGTCTGTCTGTGTCTCTGACAGACTGATGGACTGTCGATCCCCTCAGCTGTATGCATGATTTGTCCCATTCTTTACCCGGCAACACTAAGTAAGCAGCAGTTCTCAGGGCTGGAGGAGAGTCACTGACAGGAAGTGTCGACCAGTTTGTATGAACAGGATGATGGAGCATCACAGTCTTGAATTATGTAATGTGCCATGGTCAAGGAAATAATGACAAATAAATGAAAATCAACTAGTTTTTTTATTTTTTTTTACTATGAGGGAGGCACAGGGATGGAGCCATGGACCAGTCTCTAGGTGACACGTGGTTTAGTTCATCAGGTAAACTGTTGGACCAGCAAAATGTGGCACATCTGGAATAAGCTTTACTTCATCTGGGCTGGTCGCCCCATGACTGAGTGAGGTGGTCCAGTAGTCCAGACTGGGAGTGCAGCACCTGTCCTGCTCCGCTCCACTCATGGTAAATGTGGGACCTGTGACTCAGTTGAATCATGACATAGAGTAGTGTAGATGCCTTGAATCCTAAATCCAAACCCACATCCTGCACGGTTCCGCACAGCAAGGCTAACAAGGCTAGTTTTAATGAGTCTCACATCCCGAAGACATCGACCAGACACTAAACCCCAACATTTTCATCCCATAAGCATGTGAGGCAGCACTGAATAGATCCACCCTATGATTGGTTTTCTACTCATCCAAACTAGATCTTGCAGAGTCCCTAAAATCAGACGTAATGATACAAATGATCATGAACTAAACGTCCTGGTGCGCAGGATGACTGGTCGCAGCCTGTAAGAATAATGGAAAATATCATTCTGGACTTTTGGTCTTTTTACTTTTGCAGGTGTGGCAGACACGACTAAAGTCACAAACGAAGCCCACGTCCTACATGCACCGAACTAAAAATAGAAACCTTTACAATAGAATTAACATGAAAAGACGCTGGAGACTTCAGTTCAACACCCCCCACCCCCTCAGAGAAATTACTTTCAAAGACTTATTGAACAAGAGCATCACTGTGGAGGAGGATCTCACTGAGCTGCAGCAAAGAGAAGATGAAAACCGGTGCTCTGGGCTCCATGAAGCTGCTGTGAAGGGAATTATTTTCTAATCTTTTATTAGGTTACATGTTGAACATGCTACATACTGTAGGAGCTGTTGAGCCTGTGCTGTTGATTACCTGCCTGACTCCTGTGTACCAGTTACAGACCTGTTGCTTGCACTGCACTTCTGCCTCAGGTTTTAACAGTTCTTGTTGTCAAATCGAGTCGTGTGTTCCAGTTCTGAGTGACACAAACTCACGTGCAATGTGAAACACATTCATTTTTCCTGTTGCTGTTAGTTTTTGGTGTTTAATTTGCGTAACGTGAGCCCTGACGGTGTCCTACAGCAGATTCAGTCCCAATGGAGCGACCAGAGGACAGACGTTTACTGTTGTGAATGTAGAATATAAAGACTTTTGTATTTATTCTAGTTAACACACCACGAACCTTCTGTAGAGACCTGCATCTTAATTGAGTTTTAACTTTGTCTGATTATGCATTAACTATGCAGCTACCATCCGTATCTCCAGCTACACAGGACTGATTTCATTTACGCTGTTTCCAGCTCCGAGGTTCCAGCCCAGACTGGTTCCTCTGGCTTTGGCCGAGCTGGATGAGCTGGTTGTTAAAATGGAGGAAATATCGTGGTGAAATGAGCCGGTGTCTTTGCGACTGTGTGCTGTTGATTCTGGTCTGCGTTTCCTGTTTTGATAACTTTACGTCACGCATCATAAAACCTGCTGCCACTGGCCAGTCACACTCATCAGACCACTCTATCATGCAGGAAGTTTAAACACTAATAATTAGTGGTTCAGCGGCTGTGAACTGTGTGAGAGAAGAGAGAATAGTGATTAATCTACTTCCAAATATTTAATAATACAATTATCGCTCACTGAAGAGGAACTAGAAACACGATCATTCCCAGTAGTTCTGGAGTTTTCTATAGTATATAGAACACTATAAAAGTGTTTAATTTATGCACATTTATTCATGATGGACACTGAGAATAATTTACACCCTGTGGGGTTATGAGTCCGATGAGGAGCGAGGTTTTTCATGCAAATTGTGGCAATTAGCTGCTAATGGGTTTAAGTATGTTAATTGTCTTCATGAGCTGTGTGTCACAGCCACCTCTGGTGTGTCTGATTTTATAAGCAGGTCACATCAGCTGAACTACAATAACTAACTTCCAGTTATTTTCAAAACACCTGCGTGTACGTGTCTTTTCAGTGCCTGCACCATCAGGTAAGATAAGATCTTTGCATTGTCATTGTAGGGATTGAATTTAGTTTGGCAACTCTTGAAATTACTTTATTAGAACTTAAATGCAGCTCAGTGTTGAAAATGAAATGAAAACTGAAACAGGGTTCAGGTCATGTAGGTGTGAGGTGTCTGGCTTTTACATGAAATACTCTTGAAATAGAACAAAACAGAGGAATCCATTAAATTTGGTTTATTTTCAAGTCTTATATTGTACAAAATACTGTTGTTACATTGTGTTTAGCTCTACAGATAATATTTTTATTACAATATGATCTCCCAGACTCACATCAGTGCAGAAATTCTCAAACACACCGTGTAGAAAAATACAGTTTTCATGGTCAGTCATAAAAGGCATTAACATATCTAGCACGTTAGCAGAGAATGAAAACGTCTTAGAGTTAGTTTCATATCTTATCTTAGTAAGTAAACAGAACAATAAGAGACACAGTGTAAGTCCACTAGTGTTTCGTACAGAACCTTAAAATGCTGCTAAAGCAAAATTACAAACATCTTCATATCGATTCATTTAGGATGTCCATGCAGAGCGTGAACGGTTCTGTTTCAGTTGCTTTCACAGTCTGTCACTGTCGGCATTATTTTAGGTTTTCAACCTCATCTAGCTGTCAGATACAAATCTTCCATGTCCACCTGTCACGTCTTCATACTGCATCTCAATAATCTAAACACAGCACATAAAGTGTCTTTAATGTAAATAAAACTTGAAATTAAAAAGTAACTGCAAATTATTGAATCTTTTAAAATTGACAAAGAGCAGCAGAGTAATGTTTGCAACACAATTAACAAGGGGAATCAGACTAAATACGTTAAAAAATGTGAATTAAAACCATTAGAAAATCACGAGTTAGGTTTTATTTAGACTGGATTCATCACCTCATTGTCCTTTAAATCAAATTCATACACTTAAAAACCTTTCATACTTTGTCCTCGGCTTCGTAGGAAAAGCAGAGACTGTAAGGCACTGCAGCAGTTCAGTAGATCTCCTCACAGTTAGTCGAGGTTCACTGAGCAGCTGTGTTACTGTAGGTCGACTATCTGAACGAACCTTTTTCTGCCTGAATCCCACAAAGCCGGTCAAACTCCTTCAGTTTGATCTCTTCTTACTGTACCGCACTTTTAAACTATCTGTCTCTTCCATAAAACTGAGAAAAGAAGTTGGCAAATATACATGTGCACATGTAACGAAGCCCTCTGTCAAAACCTAAAAGTTGACGACATTATATATTATATATATTATATATATTTTATATTATATATACTGTAGTTATATATATGAGAATAGTTATTTAAACTAAACCTGTAGAGTAGAATCATTTTCTAGAAAACTATGAAAGTTGTGAAAATATGTGATTTAAAAAGAAAAGATCGTAACAATGGTTCACTGCTGTGATTAAACATGTGACTCTTCTAATTCCACTATAACAAGTGGTAACAAAAAGTATCAGGTGTGTACATGGTGACAAACCAGATAAAGTAAAACAAGTAAAACTAGGATCATCAAAACGCTGTTTAAATAACCTCAATCATTACCAGCACGCAGCATGAACACTAATAATAATGAATCAATCATTAGAATCCACTAACATTTTATCCACTGATGTGAAATTAATCATTCTGCATAAAAAGTACTTTTATATCTGGAAGGTCAAGAATATTTTTTTAACTAATACCCTTTATTTAAGTAACATGTTGAATGCAGAACGTATTTCTACACTGAGCTATTGCTACTTTAACAAATGATCTGAGTGCTAACATCAGCCAGGAACATTTGTATTTGACATTAAGTCATGAGGTCTGTGATACAGGTGTCGCCAGTAGTAAACAAATATGAGTACTGGTTATAAAACTTTGAGAACTCTAACTCAGCCCATTGACACAATCTCAACATCTTTGCATTCATCAGTCATTTAGCACAATCAGCCCTTTCTTACTATTACAGTTTGATATCAACCACATGCTTTAAGTAACATCTATGTTACTCTGCAGCACCTCAGTCCTCAGCTGGTGCTTTAACCGCAGGTGGTTCGACTCCATTTGTTGTGTTTCTCTCTCTGTTCCTGTTTTCCATCTGCCTCGAAAATATGAACAGTAAAATAAAATATAAAACAACTACACTGTTCAAGTTGTGCAGTAAAAAAAACAGAAGAAGAAAATACTGAAGTGCTTCAAACACATCCAGGCACCGTGGGCATTCATGTGGCACCAAATACTGCAATATTCTGTGTACAGTATGTAAAAATATTACTTTCTATACTCCAACTGTTGATGATCATTTTATTCCAACGAGACTTAGCTGACAGACGCAACAAGGTCAGGTTTGTCTTTTTCCCACCAGAACAACGGTGGTGAAAGGTGAAAGGTCCTGCTGCCACATATCCACAGAGGCTGCGTCCTCGGGGGGTCAGGGTGGGTCCCTGCTGGGATCACAAAGTTCCACACTCTCATCATCACTTGACTTGTGAAAGACAATGGTTCATTTGGTCTCCGCACTGATGCCACCTGTGATAACAGGTGGAAAGGCCTTCGAAAGGATCTAGGAAGGTGCTGACCGTCATGGTTCTACTTGAGGTGTTCAGTGATGGTCATATCTCCTCTCTCTGGGTCCAAACCGTCCACGAACAACCCCCCGTTTCTGGTCAGAGGTGTCGCCGGACCCTGCAGCCCGGCCTCCTTCTCGTTCTTGTCCCGCTCGTCGTTGAAGTTGACCGACACGGTCCTCTTGGGCAGCGTGAGCTCAGGAGCAGGACTAAATCCCAGCTCCGAGGACAGCTTGCGTTTAATGGAGGCTGCGCGCTGGAACTTATCATAGATTTCTACGCTGACACGTCGACGGGTCTCTTTAAACTCTGCTGAGACGTTGGCTGTCCACTCTGCAGCGTGAGCACGGATCTCTCCAACCTGCAAGAAGAAAGAAGGAGACACATTTATTAAAGCACTGCACAGAGTAGTTGAATATACAATATATACTGTATGTACATGTAGACATACTGTATATAAATGAATAGCTCAGTCAGATAGATGCCCCAGGAATCAGTGTCTAACAGGTTAAAATAGTAGTATAATATTGTAATATTGGTTATTTATGAAGGTATAATGTTAGCATAAAAAGATGTTAATAACATAAATGTTTTATTTATTTATTTTTTATTTGTTCTTTTTATTGTTATTTTCTTCTAGATGACATTTAGCTGTGTATCTAATTCTGGGGACGTCCAGGAACATTCACTGAACACTGTCCCTGTTAAATAAAATTAATTTATGGGAATTTAAAGGAATTTAACACAAATGGTTTTCAGAAACGTCTATTACTGCAGAATATTTCCAGTCTACTCGTTTCAATTCATCCCATCGCCTTTAATTTAACTGCGTTTGACAGAGAGGTGATGTAGAATGCAGTAACTGGGTTTATGGATTAAAAGATTTCCCTTTTTACGATGTCTGTGTTTGTCTATATTTATCCTTAGTTGTTTGACTGTTGACTTTTTCTGCACGCTGATAAAGCAGTGGTACGATCTTTAATGATCTACTATCGACTGTCAGTCTTTACAGCACTGCTCTGTGTTTCAATACGAGTAAAGTAAGAGAGAGAGAGAAGTGGAGCCACAGTGTTACTGAGCAGGAAGTCAACTCAATTACATTAAACCAATGTGTCTGCAACCAAATAGGACTGTGCACGTATTAGCCAATCATGCAGAATGTGACACAGACACACAACTGAGTACATCGTAAAATAAGAAAGTGTATAATGCTGGTGGAGCAGATCAGGATGTTACAGCAGAGACGATTAAGTTGCAGGAAACCAACAGATGTAAATCTGATTTCTAAAGCAGACATATTGGAAAATTCAGAATAAACTCTAAATTCATCCCAGTGAACGAGGGATTACTGAGTTACATGTTATAAAACTACAGATCTACTAAATAAAGTGATGATTTCACTGCTAGTGTTTCTGCTGGTTTCATGTTTGTGACACGCCAATTTTGCACATCTCATATTGCACATCTCATGACCACTCCGAGTTCAGTCATTAGCTTTACAGCAGGACTTCAGCATGAGAAACCACAAGGAGCATTAGTGAAAACACACATTTTATGAATGCATCACGACTGAACTGTGGTTTCACTCCTTAGTTAATTTACTGTCAGTTTTAGATGCATCTTCTGATTAGGACACTATCCCACTTTATTGACCCGATCTCTCTCTCTCTCTCTCTCTCTCTCTCTGGAGATGCTCACCGTAATGTCCTGAGACTGAGTTGATTAGATTAGAAAATAGTGTTATCATTGAAATGAAGTTAAGCAGGAGGGCAAGCGCTGAGGCGGGGACGTGGCTCTGTAGCCAAGTATAACACAAATAACGTGTATGTCACTGTGCTGAAGGAGAGGTGAAAGGAAGAGAGGGCGAAAAGTAAAAGTGAAAGAAACAAGGTGCAAAAGAAAAAGACTGTGGTACCTCTTCTTTGGTCCTCTTGGAGATGACTCTTAGCCAGTCTCCTATCATACTGAGGATGGCAGCGAAGTAGGCCAGCCCCACCAGAATCCAGAACCATACGACTGGTTTATAATAATCCAAGTACTCGATTTCTGACCCACCTAGACAGATAGAGACACGTTGTGTTTCAGCACTTGACGATCAGTATGATGCCGACAGAGATGGAGCTCTGTCGTCAGGTGTTAACATGTCTGTACCTGCTACAAAGTCCCCAAATCCGATGGTAGTCAGAGTGATGACCACGAAGTACAGGGACTCCAGCGCAGACCAGCCCTCGATGTGTTTAAAGATGGCTGCTGGGAGCGCCACAAACAGCAGGCAGCCAAACAACACGAAGAGCAGCGTGGATATGACGCGGATCTTTGTCTGACTGATGTCCCAGTGCTGCAGGGAGAGCGAGGGAGAGATCATATATGATACATGATGCTTTAGTCATTACAGTTTATCAAGTTCTCCACAAAGATGCTGAAGCAAACTAAGCACATCTGCCTGTGTGTTGGTGACAGACAACAAATATGTGTCCTGTGATCTTGTAGATTGTAATTTAAAAGGAAACACGGTGAAATTAGAGTTTTAAAAGATATGAGAGAGGTTTGTGTAAAATGTGTAAAATGTTATCAGTATAAATAAAAATGTACTGAGTGAAAGAGAAAAAACACAGGTTGTAACTTGAGTTGAAAGAAAAGAGAGAGTAAAAGTCAGAGGATCTGCAAAGTCATTAGGATCTATCATCTGGGAATCATGAATAAAATTCATGGAAATCCATCCCAAACTTTACATTTAGACATTTTTATCCAAACTCACTTACAAGTGAGGAAGGCAGGGCGCCTAAGGACCCCATTGAGGTGGGCCACTTTTAGGGATCCCTCCACTACACTATGCAGCCACACCCTAAACGTGTTCTTGAGATTTTTCAGTCAGAGATTCAGCCGACAACAACAGATCCAGCCTATTGTTAAAGAGTAATCTGAGATCTTAAAACAGCCAGTTGCTGTTAGCGGCAAAAACATTAGTGCCGAGACGAGTCCTTTGGGTGTACTAGAAATCCTCCTCCTCTCCGAGGATGAAGCTGCCATCTCACACAGACTGCACAAAGCAATAAGGAGTTCAGACACACACACACACACACACACACACACACACACACACACACGATGAACTCTTGTCCTCTGTCCTCAGCCTTAATCATAATATTCATTACTGAGTCACTCGAGCGTCCTGAGAGCAGCAGAAGGAGCAAATGATTCACGTCTGCTCGTTTCATTCAAGACTACAAAGCAAATTATTCTCATTTATTACTCATAAAACTTGAACACAAAGTCTGTGGGCTTTGTTTAACAACTATTACGAGTAGACCTGCTGCGAATTCTTGATTTGATCTTGAGACACTTCATTTACACAGCTGGATTTTTTGGAGTCGGCTGCTGAGACACTGACCTTGTGTAACTTCACACCTGAATTCAGCCTTTAATGAAAAGCTCAGTATGTCACTCAGCTGGAGAAGATTCATCTAAATATAAATGAATATCAGCCACGTATTTATGTTGTCTTGTTTCTGAACCAGCGCAGCCTGTAGACAGCGTCGTATCTCTGAACTGTGAAGTTCTTTTTTAAACTCTTTCATGACACGTTCATGAATCCAACAAACAGCCTCACACAGACATTTAAGTGACTTTAGTTGATTGTGCAATGATCAAATCTCATGAACAGGTGAGATTCATCAGTCTGAAACAAGCTATTTAAGAAAACCTTGTGCAGTTTGCAGCCTGGTGAAGTTTCATTACTTCTCAGAGAGAAATCTTTAGAAATTTAAGACAAGTGAAAATGTTCTCGATGACACGTGATATAAACCAACCTCTTTGTTCATATCAACTGTTATTGCTTGTATATGTTTATCTAAAGTCACAGCTAAAGTTCATGAGCGTGTGTGAACTCTCCTGGGCCTGTTCACCTGGGTCTGACTGTGTTTTCCAGACTCACCACAAACATTTTCTCCACTCTGGCGATGCCCTTGGCAAATATCGTGCCGAGCTGGTCTCCTACACCGGCCAAAAGAAAGCCGAACAGAGGGATCCCTAGCAACGCGTAGACGATGCAGAATATTCTTCCGCCTTCTGTGTGGGGGGAGATGTTCCCAAAACCTGCAGAGAGGACAGAAAGAGTGTGTGAGAGTGAGAGGAGTGTTGTCTCTCCGTCACCTGCTGCTTGACCTAATGTGGTGTCATAATGTTCGTTTCACATTCTGTACATCACACGTTATACACATGATCTGGGATCCTGCTGATTGGACTTTTTACAAAAGTAAAGTCAATGTTTGTTTCTCTACACAGAAAGTAGGAGGGAGCTGCAGAAAATAAAAGCAACAGGTAACATGAATCAATATATGTAGTTATTATCATTTGTTGCACGACTGACTTTAAAGTTTAATTGAAATGTAAACTAGCAAACTAATATATTTTATTTTACAAATAAATGTACTTAAATAATGTAGCTTATAGACGCTGAACCACCACGGTGCAGAGTTTTATAGAAGAATACACACACACATCTGCAACCACTGAGTAAATATGTGCCCCTGGGGATGGTTGTTGGTTTTTTATATGTAGTGTGTTTATAGATTTATTATTATAATCAGTGACAAAAGAAACTCCACCTTCAGCAGTAAGTCAAAAGTCGATGGTCTCACCGAGCACAGAGCAGTTTGAGCAGTGTGAGTGAGGACGTTTGGACAAAGTGAGCACAGTCGTCACTTTCACCTCTTTTGTTTGAGAGTGTAGAAAAGTTAGGGTGACGTGTTTCTTTGTGCAGGTTGTTGTAAAGGTCACTGGGAGCTGTTTGTGTGTGTTTCCTACCAATGGTCGTGATCACAGTCCCAGCAAAGAAGAAAGCAGAGCTCAGGTCCCACAGGCTGCTGTGGTTGGTCAGTGTTCCTGCAGGATTTACTCCTGATCGGATTGCAGACACGACTTGCTGCAGAGTTTCAGAAAGAGAAACATTCGTGGTCAAGAGCTGTAAAACGCTTTTACTTTCAATTTTATATTCCAGTTAAAAACACACACTGTACTACTTTATTGCTGCTGTAAATAATATTATCATGAAATATTTAAGCAGGTGATTTTTAGCCATGCGTTTCTTGTAGCGGTGCAGGAAAGAATGAGTGTTTGTGGTGTGATGAATAAAAGATGGAAATATGGAAAACCTAAAATGACTGTGGGGCAGGCAAAGACATGAAAGATCAGAATTTCTTTATTTTAGGGACGTTATATCTGTTAATTCTCTTGACTTAGATGAAGATCTGATTAGATTTTAGTAATACAGAAACTCAGTAATTCAGTCTCAGTCTATAGACAAGCATTAGACTGATGTAGGAGCACATTTGTCACTGCCTAACACTATAGACCAGTCTAAAATGTTAGACATGGGAGTCTTATGAAGTTTTAATAGTTCAGAACAGGACAAACAAAATCAGAGAGACCTCTCTTTTCTCCTTTCTATTCCTGTGACGCTGTATGAGCTATCCGTGGTTCTGAATCCACAGCTGCAGCATTGAATTACAACAACATTCAGCACATAAATGAACTGAAATCAGATTCACTGGGCGGCGAGTCTCACCTTGACCAGCTCCTCCAGCTGGCTCTGGTTCACACAGGAGTGTCTGGACAGGAACTCTAGCTTCTGGGTCAGGATGGCCAAACGCTGGGCGCTGGGGGAGCGAGAGGAGAGGAAGTTGGTGAAGCTGAGAGATATTTTGATGCATCTCAGAGAGCAAAGTGAACTGAGAGATAGAGCATATTATGCGAAACTAGCAGTTTTTCCCCTTTAGCCAAATGTGTTAAACTCTTAAACGAGTATTAAACTTGACCAAACTGACCAGGATATCTCCTTCACTTCATACATCAAAGAAATCTCTAGAACTGAATTTTTTAACCTGAGAAACATTGTTAAAATTAGGAGCATCCTGTCCCCAAGTGATGCTGAAAAACTAATCCATGCATTTGTTACTTCCAGACTGGACTATTGTAATTCATTATTAATAGTTTGTCCCAATAACTCCTTAAAAAGCCTCCAGTTAATCCAAAATGCTGTAGCCAGAGTTCTGACTGGAATTAACAACAGAGATCATATTTCTCCAACGTTAGCTTCTCTCCCCATTGGGTCCCTGTAAAATCCAGAATTGAATTTAAAATTCTTCTCCTAACTTATAAATCCCTTATAAGCTCCATCTTATCTTAAAGAACTCATAGTTCCACATCTTCCAAGCAGAACTCTACGTTCTCAAACTGCAGGTTTACTTGTGGTTCCTAGAGTTTCCAAATGTAGAATGGGAGGCAGAGCCTTTAGCTACCAAACCCCTCTCCTGTGGAACCAGCTCCCAGTTCGGGTTCTGGAGGCAGACACCCTCTCCACATTTAAGACTAGACTTAAAATAAAGTTTTTATTTTTTACTTTTTTATTTTTTATTTATTTTTATAAAGCTTATAGTTAGAGATGGATCAGGTGACTCTGAACCATCTCTTAGTTATGTTGCTATAGGTTAGTCTGCTGGGGGACCTCTACTGAGCTCCTCTCCTCATCTATCCATTCAAATTCCAAATCATTCCATATATAGTTAATGCATATCATTAACTCTGTGGTTTCTCTTCTATATTCTATATTTCTAGAGTTACTGGTCCTACCAAAGGAGTTTTTCCTCTCCACTGCCTCCTGGTGCTGCTCAGTGAGGTTGTTGGGTTTTCTAAATAATAAAGGTCTTGAAACTTAAAAACTGTAACGTGCCTTGAGATGACCTCTGCTTTTAAAAGTGAACCTACAACATTATCAGTATTTGTACAATAAAATAAAAATTAAATAAAGTTGATCCACTTTCCCCTCTTGTAGCTTAATACATGTGTTAAAGTCAAACATAATCAGTCACTGCAGCCTTGAAAACATCCATGTGGACCAGGTTTTCATCCCACAGTCCTGAGTGATGGGTTTGTTTGGTGTGTCAAGGAACATTTTGGGAAGTGGAAGAGAGTTGTATTATTATTATTATTATTATTATTATTATTATTATTATTATTATTATTATTATTATTATTATTATTATTATTATCTAATAGGAAAATTGTCAGCTCACTCATTTAATTTCAGCCACGGCTAAACTGGCTGAGCTGCAAGAACTGGTCTCAGTCTGTAGGGTGTGGACCCTGAGGCGGTGGAGCGTGACTCCTACAGGACAGTAAACAACAGGGATGTTTTCAGCTTGATTTGGGCATTAGGGAGCTGATGGAGAACTTATTGTGTGTTTATTTTGTTTCTTTTCTGTTTTGTATCATCTCCTAGAATAGTTTATGTCTTTGCAACTGTGTGTGTCTTTAGGAGAAAGATGTTTTAAATGAGTAACTTACATCTAGAAGACAGAAAGGTGTGATGGGTGGATGGATAGATGGGTGGATGTGAGCTGACGGACAGGTAGACATCTGGTTTTTTTAACCTGCCTACCTCTCGTGAGGCTGCTCCAGGGCTTTGAAGACCGCTGCTCCCATCACCAGATACAGAACCACCAACAGAAAGATGGCGGTCACCGTCTTCCACTTCATTACTGTAGCAACCACCTGCAACACTTCAACTGATCAATCGATCCGCATACACACGGGAAGCGACTGTGAAAAAGGCATCTTGTGATGACAATAAAAATAAAATGGACTTCTATTTTCTGTTTTCTCTCACCTCTCTCTCCTCCCGGGGAGTCAGGGTGATGGGCTTTGTGGAGAAGGAGAGGCGAGGCTTGGTGTTGTGAGTGGCATTTTTAGGGTCCAATAAGTCTGGAGCTGCCACTGTCGGGGGAAATAAGAAAAATAGATGCTACTGATTTTTTCTTCTCTCCCCTCCTCACACTTCTCTCCCTTTTCCTGTCGCTGCTCATATGTTCCAGTCAACACATTTAGCTGTTAATTTTAGAATAACTCATAAATAAATCACTAACAAGTGCTTTAAATGGCCTTTGAATCCTGACGAAAGCCTAAATTAAGCACTAACATTCAGTCCTCAGACTTTTCCTCCCATTCACACTGCAATGACTGGATGTGTTAACTGTGTATCTAGTGTTAGAAGATACAGAAAGTCTGCAGAATAAAAGATGTTTCACTGTGAAACCTCTTTGTGCCAGATCAGAAAATTCAGTTTTGCATGTGTTGTACAATTCAAAAGAGAAAGTATGTGTTCACATACTGAAACAAAAATACACAACACAGGATCAACTGTTTAAATTCAGTTTATCTGACTGTGGACAGCAACTAAATACATTTTTAAATACATTATTATTTTCATTTTGCTTTTATACCTCAGAGGCAGCTTTAGCTACTGTGCGGATGCAGATTTATGATACAGGATATAATCCATTAATAAATTAAGTGTATTATTATGGATTCATTCACCAAACTCACTATGTTTTGATGCTAACACCTTAGTACCTCTGTAAAGTTTTGAATATAGGACTTTATACTGATACTGATTGAATGGTTTTACTAGAGTAAGTCATACGTCATCAACAAACCTTTTTATTTCTCTTTCTATCTGCACCCTGAGCAGAGTGAAACCCAGATATTTAGATTCTTTGATTTATTCTCTTGTTACAGATCTAAAACTCCTTTTTTCTACCATGTTTCCTAAAATAAATAAACTGGTTTATAACCATCCTCCATTTGTTGATATATAGTTCCTTTCTGATTCAGCGAAGAGAGCAGCATCATCTGCATACAACATCACACTCGGAGCAGCTCAGTTCAAATGCACACAGCTGAATCATTTATACATGTAAATATTTGCACTGTAGACACTGGAAGTAAAACTATGATGCCACAGTTTGTCACTTAGCTCAACGATGAATGAGCATCAGGACTGAGTGTAACTTGCTTTTATGTTTATGTGTTTATAAGAAGCATTTTTGTAGCTTGTCTGGCAGGTTGAAATGTTTTAGCAGAATAAATATTTTAAAGACAAACATGGAGTTGGTGCAGCTGTGCAGGAGGAAGCAGTCTCTCTCTCTCTCTCTCTGTTTCTTTGTCTCTCACCCACCCACACATCTTCATCTCAAGTAAGTAACACGTGTAACACTGACATGAGTTTTAGATATAATTAAAGGTTATTTTACTTAAGTTCACAGTAGAATATGTGACTTTATTTTTAAATGCATCCTGACAGTGATCAGTGGTGTTTCCCACCTTATGGATAAGTTGCAGCCCTGCTTCCTAAATACTAGTTACATGCTCCCAGTTCTGTACTTACTCCTTGTCGGTGCTATCCGATGCCCTCCGCTCTCCTCTTCTCCTCATCCGACGCTCTCACTGCGTTTCGGGGAATCTTTCCTCCTCTGCGTGTCTCCTCCCTGCGGCGCTGGAGCGGGAGGACGAACAGACGCTCCGTTTTTTAAACCTGCTCCTCTCCTCCTGATACTTTGACTGATCTCACGCCGATGCTGCGCTCAGACAGTTATATCTTCTTCACATGTCACGCTAAACAGTGTCCTCTGGGCTTTCTCTCCATATCCTGCGCTGCAGCATCCGCGCCGCTTTGAGCTCTGGCTTTTTGAGCGCACCGGTGCAGCGGTGGGGCAGCACCGAGAGGAGGGGTGGAGATAATGGGAGGTGGGTCCACAGAACCAAGAGAGGTCTTCCACAGCGTTTGAGGAGGCCCCTCTGAGCCTGTGGTGATTTTATTTCATGTTTACGCATAGAAGTGATTTGGTTATTCTGCACCAACCTGTCGTTTAAATGCACCTGCAAAATGACAAAGGAAGAATCACCTCTTATGTTATTACAACACAGTGTAAAAGTAACTCCTGAGACTTTTTAATGTAAAAATCTGCATGTCTGCACGATATGAGAATATGTAACACAGAGAAAGACGCAGGTGGAAAGATTGAGGGAAACTGATATAAGAATAAATACAAAGAAAAACAACAAACATGTTACTAGAGCAGAAAGAGACGAAGAAGGTGGAGAGGTGGTGGTTTTAATGCGTATTTTTAAGAGGCTCAGTGCACTTTGAGTCTTCAGGTGACAGATTAGATGGTAATTTGAGTCTTTTCACAGCTCCTCCCATCTATCTTGTGACCCCACCTGAGGCATCAACCACTGGTTAGAAGAAGTGGAGGAACTGATGCTGTCTGACGGTGTAGTACATGTACATTTCCACTGGAAAACAAACTAAGCGATAGCTGGATCAGTGTGTTTATTCTGTAGCATGAAACAAATGTTTAACCAGTATAGGTTTTATAAACTCAGTGAGTGGACACAAAGCTGGTTTATTGTCATGCTCATTCCCCACAGTCAAGTCCATCTTATTTGCTTAAGGATATTGAACTGTACTGCTGTGGTCACAGTTTATTTTATGTTCTTCTGGGAAGATTAAAATCATCTCAAGACAGGAGAAGATGATGAGAAGTCCTGAGCAGGAGGGTGAGAGGGGACTGGGACAGGCTGAACGACAGGCGTCTGAGCAACTGGGTCAGAAACAGTTGTTTTGAAAAGTTGTAGATATCTGCTGTGGATGATCTGCACGGAATCGGTTTCATGTCCTCCTTATTATGGACTCCAATCAGAATTATTTCTTCTTGACTTTGAAGTTTCGTAGCGTTTTTCCATTCCTCCCACTCTCCCACCTTCTTTTTCTGTCTCTCGGTCACTGATGAGAAATTAATAGCAGTTTAAGTGTTCATGTTTCCACCTCATGACTTCAACATGTAAACATTAATTACACTCTTAATTTTATGGCTAATAATAGAAACTGTCTCTCTGTGTCTGACTGACTGTGTGTCTGTGTGGAGACGGGGATATGATGAGTGTTGCATATGTGTTGATGCACGTTTGTGCTTCTGTGTGAAGACGAGAGGAGTCACTGTCTCACTTCACCTGACTAAATTCATCTACACACCTGCTGCTTAGTGGAGGCAGAAATTCAGACCAGACAACTAAATCAGATTAGTCCCTGTTCTCTTACATCGAGCAGTCGGAAACAAGTCTGGCCTCAAGATGTTAGCAGGTATAACATAGAGGTAGCTCTGGAGTATCTGTAAAAGTCTGCATCTGCAGATAGACGGTTCCATTGTACTGAATTAAATCAGCAGTCTTCAACGTGACCTGACTCATCTCAATTATCACAGTCACTGACTGAATCTGCAGCTTTTAGCAGTGGAGCTCCCCTCACTGGCGACTGAGAGCACAGCTCAGCTCCGATTCACAGTGTTTTTCTTTCCAGTTCAAATTCTTTTACAGTTCTTCTGATTTGCTTAAATTCTCGTGTCCAGTTTGACGCCACATTGTCAAAACACAAAATGGTCTTTGTATTGTTTTCTCTCTTCAATATGAAAACTCACACGAACGTTTTACAGTTGTGTTCTGCATCCACTTTCATTTCTATGTTGTCAAAAAGGTGAAAGATAATCTGTTCTCTCTGTTTACAGGCTGTTTGCTTGTGTTTTGTGCAGCGTGTCTCTATATTACAGCTCATTTCAAACTTGTAACTGTGGATCACGTTCTGATCTCTGATGTAATCTCTCTCTCTGTCTAAATTTGCACATTGTCTCACAGTTTTAGCTCTGAGTTTAAAATAATTTATCACTCCTCGTCAATTGAAATTAATCCAACATGACCACATTTTCATATTTTCGATTCTTCAGTCTGCACCACACACATTGGTCCCCTGGGCAAAAGGATACTGACAACTAAGACTTGATAGAAATATTTTTTCTGTTCTGTCTCATGCGCCTGTGTGTCTGCAGGTCATGTCTCGTGCTCCTGCAGCTAATTTGGAAACTGATTGCCTAATGATAGAAGCCGGTCTGGTGCATGATAATCAATGATGCTGATGCTTAGTCACAGTCAGTTTGTGCAGCAGTGACCAAATATAGCAGCTCTAATTTCAGCTTATTTCTTCATCATTTGTTACTGATGTTATGAATTCTGTCTGAAGGGTAAAAATAATCCAAATGCAAATGTTCTCCTGTTAAGACACGAAATCTTCACCCATTAAAAACTCATCTAACAATTTGTGCACTGCTGATATGAAAACAACTCAGCTCTGAAAGATTATTACTTTATTAAATGATGTTAGTTTAACAATTTTAGCGATCAGAGAAAATTTATAATTCAAAATTGTTTGCAGCTGTATTTATATTAATTTATCAATCACTGTTTTCTTATTCATGCAGAAAAAAGTCTGTGTCTGTGTTTATCCAGTCTAAAATAAGACACGGTTAATTGGAAGTCAACGCATGCCTTCCAGTCATTAAATAGAATCTTATTTTTAGTTTACTATTTTATAGACTGAACTTTATTATTCAGTAATGAGACTCATTCCTTGTACACTTTCATGTTTTTCATGTTTAAGATTTATTTTATCAATAATTTACTTCAAAACACAAGAGAAATGAAAATTGGAGAGAAATCGAGGGAGGAAAATGAAGCAAAAAGCTGTAAACAGCCCTGAATTAAGAAGATACGCACACTTGATGCAGAGAGGACAACCTTAATTTCACTCTTGTGTGGAAAACAAGTGTGATCCCTTATGACCTTTTCTGATGTTACCGTGACAACCTGATTATTTTAATTGCCACAACAGATTCTGTCGCTTTTTCCACCTTTGCTAATTCCCTCGTTAGTGCATCTGTATGTGAAGTTGTGTGTGCACGTGTTTTTGTTTTCTAATGCCACACTGTGAGTGGATTCCATCACACATGAAAAATACTACATTTAAATCTTGTTTAAGTAAAAGTATCTAAGTATAATCAGGAAAATCTAAAAGTGCAAGTACTCATTGCAGAAACATGTCTTCTTGTTACTGTTTTAGTATCAGACGTCATATTGGGGGCCCACTGAGAGGTAGTAGTAGTACACATCCTCAGTAATCAAGCTACAGTGCAAGTACTTGCCTTAAAAAGTACTTCAGCGTAAAGGTTGGAAAACTTATTTCAACTTTTACAGTTCTCAGTTAAAAGTAATTTACAGATTACTTTATTTACTTACTTTTCAGCTCTACTTTTATCTTCTGTAAATTGTAACACATAACCATATTTTGTGAGCTCCTCATATGATTTACTGTACATGCAAATATATTTATTTATAAAGGAACTAAAGCTCCCAAATAAATGTAGTGTAGTAATGAATGAGAAGAAAAAAGTCAAGTGAGACACAAATTCCTTTAATTTGTACTTAAATACAGTGTTTGAGAAAATGCATCTACTCAAAATGTTGGGAAATTAGATTCCACCGCTGGGTTTGAGTGTTTGCGTGCATGTATGTGCACTCCTATACATTACATGTATGCACTTTGTGTACTGTAAATATATGTAGGTGTATTTAAGCAGCAGTTGCAGTGATTGGTCCTGACAGTGTGGTGCCCCCTCGGATGGAGAAATGACCCCGGGTCCTCGGGACATCATGTCCTGAGTGCACACAATTAGGTGCCTCTGAAGTGAAACTGTGTGTGTGACAGAGAAGATTTGTGCTTCCTCTGGTTTGCCAGATGCAACAACCTGAACTTGTGGAATGTGACAGCAACTATTCCAAACAAACTCACGGTATGAAACTATGATGGCGGAAGGAGTACTGTAAGTAAAAGTACCAACACAAACACAGAGAGAAAGGAGGAAGGTTTAAAGGGCTTTTGACTAATGTCAGATGGATTTCTGAGAACCAAAACAAACTTAAGACTAAGACAAACAAATTACGACCATTTAGTTTTGCTCCTTAGTCTCTTAAGCACACGTCATTAGGCTAGGGGGTCACATACTTTTTCCACCCTGCACTGTGAATGTTTACATGTTATGTTCAATAAAAACATGAAAACATATAATGTTTGTAATGTGTACTATTATTTTCAACAGACTGTGTTTTTCTATTGTTGTGAGTTAGATGAAGATCAGAGCCTATTTTATGACCAATTAATGCAGAAAACCATGTAATTCCAAAAGGTTCACAAAGTTTTTCTTGCCACTGTAAACCCGGTGCTGGAGGCAGTTTGAACCAAAGGATCACTAGATAAATCATAATATGATTCACATGTTCATGTGAATCTGAGAAGAAAGAAGAAAAAATTGATTGATTTGATTTAGTTTTGAAATATTGAAGTTATTTAATTCTGTTTAGAGGAGAAGTCACTGATGACATCTCATTAACATCCCTGACATCGGTTTATTATTATTATTATTAATTAAGTTATTGTTATTAACACAATATATGGAAATTCATATAAAATTTAAAACATTAAAATCTCGCTTTTGGTAAAGTGATTGTAAAAAGTTTTAAAACTCAGTGTTCAGATCAAGCTGCATGTGCTGCAGGCGGTGTGAATCAAGCACTGGTTGGTATTCATTTTTAAATATATGTTTTTGTACTGGAGTCCAATAAAGACAGTTAGTTTTACATTTCAGTGTCATCCTTTCTGCAGTATTTACTTTCACTTATTCAACATCTAAATAATATTGATTTAACATGACTTGATGTAAAAACAGGCTCAGTTATGAGCTGCTGGTGCATGATGGAGGCCCAAGCAGTGAATATCAATGTTAGGAGGACATGTCCACATGAGCAGCAGTGACTGTTAATGGAGCTATTATCACAGTAAGCATCTGTTGGTGTTATACTGGGGGTCCAGGGTAAAAATAGCTCACGTAGTTTAGACTGTAGGGGCCATGAAACAGTGGGAACTAAACCCTGTTACATAACCGAAGTGAGGACAGTGTGTGTGTGTGTGTGTGTGTGTGTGTGTGTGTGTGCATACCAGTCCTCCCCTGTCACTCTCACACATGTCATTTTTTTAATTTCATATTTCTTGTCTAACATCTGAATTATAGTGAAACGTCCTCCCTGTACTCATGTCATGATGCCACATCTGGTAAAAACACTTCAACAAAACCTAGAAAAGTCTAACGATGACTTTCTGTAACGTAACGCTGAATTTAGCACTTTGGGTGTTTAGTTTGTTTTAAACTGTAAGACAGCAAATATTAAAGCATCTGGTTCAAATGCTGCAACACTGCATGATTCTTATAGAATATCTGTCTAAGCAAGATGTTTGAATGTTTAAAACTATTTTGTATGGATTCATGACCCCGTCTGTGTTCACTACTGAGTAGGAAGGTCTCCTCTTGACAGTACTTAAAATGAATACTGCACTATATTATTGAACATATTGTACTGCGTTTTATGTTTTCCAAAATCACCTTAGAGTCTGGATGTATATATGCGTGTCCACCAGTGCACATGCTTGTGTGAGTATGCACGTGAATGCACTTGAGATATGCTAAAGGCAAACAGAGCCGTGCAGCTGTGTAACATGGTTCTGTAAAGTGGAAACAGCGTTCAGAAAATACAATTAGCAGTAAACAGCAGGCAATTTGGTCAAATACATACACTAAGTACAGAAAAACAAACATCCCTCAGTGAGCTGATGTTAGATGGGTGTGAACTTTGAACCGTCAAGCGTCAAAGAATGAGAAACCGTCATGATACTGTGATGAAAACAGCCACAAAACTTTGTAAAACCATCAACACAGTTCTCAGAGGCATTCAGAAATGCAAAATGACACTGTATTATGCAAAGAGGACGCCATGCATCAATTCTGTGCAGAAATGCTGGTGAGGCCTCTGGGCCTGAAAGACAATGGACACTTGTTCTGTGGTCAGATGAATGTGAAGGTACCATCGAGAGAGAGGCAGCATCACTTCCTGTGAAGTCAGGATAGTTCAACAGTTCAGTTTCAGGCCTCATTCTTCACAGTTCAACAACATGACATCGTAGAGCGTGTGCTTGATGGGCCTCAGTCCAGCTCTGTCTCATATTCAAAATCTATGGCATCTAACGAAGAGAAGAACGAGATGCTGGAGACCACAGAGCGTTAAGTTCAAACTGAAATGACAGATTTCATTTTTATTGCATTTTAGAAAAACCTTTCTGAAAAAGGAGGTTTGTAAGAAGCAAGACAGATGAGTGGAGTCGGGTGTTATAGTAAAAGTAAGAGGGAATATGAGCAGGGAAGAGAGGAGAGTGAGGGGATTTGAGGACAGGAGAGGGAAAGAGAAACAGAAAATGCAGTGTTGCCATCTGCGCTGACAGGGACGATGATCAAAGTAGACCCCACAGGAGAAAAAGAAAGTGTGTTAAAAATAGAGCACTGTGTTTTAAAAAAGTCACGTTCACCTTCATCCAGCAACACAAGAGGTCAGATACAACAACAGATGTATTCTGTGAAGAGGGAATGAGAGAGAGAGAAATTACCGATGCCCACACAGGTGTTAACACTTATTTAGCATGATTAGATTCTGAGTCTGACTTGAGAGTCTGAAGGTGGAGGGTGTTGCATGTTTTAAAGCCACTTAAGGCAAATATGTGAATTATCATACTGGGCTGTATAATTAAAATTCATCATGATGCAGTAAAGCAAATATCTGAAAATGTTCTGTGACCCGAACAAAAATGCAGTGAAGTACATGCATGTAGAGCGCTGTTGCATCCTCCACAGTGCAGCAGAGGGAAGCCAGGCGTCTCTGTGGGGTTACAGTAAGTATCCATCCATCACAGAGTGTCCCCTGCTCTCATTAGGTGCCAGAAACCGCAAACAAACAAACATGTCCAGGTGTGCACGTGCACGTGATCAGGTAAAAGTAAAGAACCGTGTCTCTGCGTCAAACTGCACGAGCAGTTTAATTCTCCTAATTACTCCGATGTTTGTGTCGAGCCAGAGAACACACACAGTCCGGGCAGCGGGAGACAATAGCGGCACATTCTGTGTGATCTGTAAGAACAACATTGCTCCCTGATGGTCCAATTTTCTGCATCATGTCATCATCATCATCTTTTTTTTCCTGCTGTGCGTGACAATGAAAAGTGTTCTCTAAATGAAATGCATCCACAGAACACACACATACACACAGATACTAAGCAGCAACTCATGTTAACAATTACAGTGTAATCTCCCTTCCTGTAAGTGAGTGTCAGTAGGATGTTTGTGTACCAACCAGCTGTGAAATAATAAGGGACTACAGTGCTAAGCCACTCAGTGAGTCATGCATGGACAGTATTCGTGTACTTAAATGACCGTGACTAGCTTTGTGTGGTTATAAAGGTGTGACTTATCTTTCCCACTCACATGTCTAAGTCTCAGAGTTTCCAGTGGAATGCCAAATACTCCCATCCTTGACCTTTATAAATATGTGAGCAACTGTGCAAACAGATTTTACGAGTATCTAAAATGCATCCAAACTCACTTCAGAGGCTCTTTTTACTGTGTTTGTCATTGTCTTTGCTTGTTCTAATCTTTATTACATTGGTTTGATTGTCTACATTTAATACATTTGGTCTTTTAAAGATTTCTTATGCACATTATCTCCAGTTCTAATAGTTTTTAATGTTTGCATTTGTTCTGTTTTTCAGAATTTGATGAGAGCATCTGACTTGAATATAAATGTCCACTTGAACAATGAACTGATTAGATTGTGTCTGTGTTTATTCCTGGGTCTTCGATGGAGCTCCCTTTCATTTGGAAAGCAACAGAGTTTCTATTTTTAGGAATTTCAGTGTAAGGTTTGGCGTTAGTTCAGAGTGTGAGACAGACAGAGACCTGAGGGAGGCATGAATTAGAAGAGATGAAGAAATTCAAAACGGAGGAGATTTAAGTGATGAGGGAAATGGAGGAGAGTAAAACAGTGTCTCTAAAAAGCTTCTTAACTGAGTCTGTAAGTCACAGAACTGTGCAGCTCATCAACTCGAGTTTCTCCATTTGCAACTTACAGCAGTTATGTGTGATACTAATATGTATAAATCTGTTTTTTCTTTGTTAATTAGTATTTTATCAGTATGGATTCTTTAACATGTTGTCATGCTATCCTAATGGGTTTTAGATCTACACTAAACTAAATGAGTCATATTTATGGCTTTCATTTTAAAGCATGCAAACCATCTTTACCTCTGTAAAGGAAAGTCTTCAGTAGGTTGATTCAGGAACATTCAGGTCAAGTTGAGGCAAAAAGGCTAAAAAGAAAAGAAACACCTCAACTTTATCTTTGTCATTATCTGAAAGGTTAGTTCAGAAAGGTTCAGGCATCCTTCTCTCCAGCCACGTTTTCTAGGTCGTCCTGAGGGATCCAAAAATGATCCACGTGTCAAATGAACATTCATCAGTTCTATGTGACTCACAGAATAGCACAGCGCTGGGAGCCAGTAGAAGATCAGTGTGATAAATAATTTGCACAATGATGACATAATATTGACTTCTGTGTGTGTGTGTGTGTGTGTGTGTGTGTGTGTGGTCTTAATGGACAAATGTTTGATACCATGTTTGTAGAGACATTTCAGCATTTTGAAGATATTTTAAAACAACAGGACAGTTATGATGCAAATACAATATTATTATTAGTTGATTTTAGACCTTTTAAAAGTGTAAGATGTCTCAATGGAGGAGATGTGATTGAAATCAAGTCAAACTGTGACATCTTGTGGTTAAATACCAGGTGTGCAAGGTGTATTTCCGGGTTTCTAAGACTAACGTACTGTACTCAGTGTTGTCACCTGTACTTTATTCAGGTGTTTTCTATGTTTTACTTTTTACTGTACTTTTACTTTTTCAGAGTGAAATGCTGTAGTTATTAATAATACAAAATATAATCTACTAAAAACAAACTGTGGCGTATTATACAGTTGGTTAAGATTAGTTTAATCCTTGGAGGCAACTCATATAATATAAAGAATAAAAATCAAAATAACCTCAAACTTTAGCAGCTGTAACATATTATTGATAAACACATGAATGCATCAATAATTCCGATCCAGTTAAATGAGCAGTGGAAGGTTTGTACCATACTTTTCCTGATGCACATTTATTTATAACAGTATTATTTTGCATGAGGTACTGATAGGTTTAATAAAGATCTGACTACTCCTCCACCCACTGTGAATCTGAAGCAGCTCCAGAGGCAGGGGGCAGATCACAACGCCCCTCTGATGCCGTGCACCGGAATCTGAGGTCGGTGAGGACGTGGCGTAGCGGAAAACCCGGAGAAAGGAGCACAAAGGGAGGCTGCATGCGCAGACTCACTGCCACGACAGCGGCTCCGTTCTTCCACGTGGACCCTGTCATTGACCAAAACACGCTCCGGTCTCCGTGGCAGCCGGAGGGACGTGGGCGGACGGTGCGTAACCGCCGGCGTTGCGCAGTGCAGACCGGGAGGTGCGAGCGAAGCGGCGCAGGGCAGAGGTGTTCCCCACATATGAACCTGCCGAATTAGAGCTGTTTACTGCCCTCCACACATCAACCATGCGGACAGGTAGGATCATCATCACTCTGAGTGAGACACCGGTCTCATCCATCTACAGCTGCACTTTACTCACGATGCGGGCGGATTGTGTGGCACGGCTCACATCAATGTTTAATACAGGGACAGATTAACAGGCTGACAAGGCTGTTTTCTTTTATTTGTGTCTTAAGACAGGAGTATTACAAGCAGCTATAAGAAACTGTCAGCGTTTTTACTGTGATCAGGCTGATAATGCAGCAGAGGGTCATGTGGGGCTGAATGAGGAGGAAGCTGCAGTGTTCATGTCATAAAGCAGCTCTGCACACATCCTAGGTAATTCAATCTCATCTATAAAACACTGGTGACATTAGGGCAGTGGGTAGGAGCTATACTGAGCTCAACAGTGGAGTAAAAGATAAAATCCTGAACTTTACTTAAGCAGAAAGGAAATGTGTTCATCTGTTTCTTATTGATTAAAGGTGTTGTAGCGTTCCTCTAGTGTTGCTCTTCTGATACCTCTAAAGCAGTGCTTATGATCTTTACTGACCTTATATTCTGTGAGAAAATATGCAAAAATATAAATATAAATATAAATATATATATAATTTTAGTCGTAGGTCAGCAGGTTATATACAGTACACTGTAGACTACATTTACTGTGCCCCTGTTATCTAGTGATATCTGGTTCCACTGAGCAACAGTCTGCAGGAGCTAAACTAAACTACTGCAGCATGGAAAGAAAACAAACATCTGCTGCACAGGCCTGTTAAGACAGGATTTGTTTTACTGATACAGCCTCATGTTGAGAATACTGCAAAGTGTAAATACAACAGAGCACAATCATCAGTTACTGCAGTAATGTTTGAAGGTGAAATAGAAAATAGAAATAATAGAATAGAAATAGCATGCTACAATGTAGTATTTTAATAAGTACATTAATGTTACTGTACCACAAACAATATATTTTCACTAATAGTGAACTAATGTTGTGATCATATTATGATAAACTGACTTTTAATGCTGCATTTGGCACACCCTTGGTCATTTCTACTGTGTGTTTATGATTCATATCACTGGCCCTCCTCTGACTGAGTTACAAATATATTTTACTATAATGTACCATGAGGTCCACCATCTGTGGAGCCGCTTCAGGACTGCAGTACTAAACTACTACTATAAATAACAAGCCGCTTATGAAAATATAGATGTATTTTTGCAGATGCAGTACTGTGAAACAGTACCACTATGTGTACTGCATCATGCAACCATCAATTCTCAACTAAAAGAAAATATCTGGACATTTCATTAGGATTTTATCCTTATGTACTGTATGTGCTGATAAATATGCTCTATATGCTTGTAGGTGCGTTAATGGAGTCCCTCCTGAGTAAGCTGGTCCCACGTGTCCTGTCCCTGCTCCTGCTCATCAACCTGTGCCTGGCTGCACCAGGTCTACCTGGGACACAAAGGTAACTCCACCTCCCGTCCACCCAAATCCCTCTCTCTGTGTCTCTATTTCTATCATACATAAGTCATAAACATTTTAGTCTTCCAAGGAAAAATGCTGCATCATATTATACATTTGTGTTTTTAAAAATCTATTTCAAGCAAAAGAAACAAACCTCATTTGAAGTAACTTAAAAAAAAGAAACAAAAACATTGAATGGAGGTAAAGGAAAAGAGAATTTATAAGCTTTTTTATTTGTTTATTTGACAGAGAGGAAGGAGCAGATGTCCAACCTCCTCCTGCAGACCTACACAATCCTTTTGGTGCTGGGGAGGAAGACCGCAGGTGAGTCACACATGGACACATGGACAGTTTGCTGCAGCATTTTCATGTACTGCACTGAATAAAGATTTCTACTAATACTAAAATCTAAGGCACTACATGCAAACCATATCTAAATTCTACAACCTGCTATCTGTTTTAGTGGCCTAAGCAGGTGCTGATTGGTTATTCTGTGAACTTTGGCTGCTGTGTTGTGCTAATGATGTGGCCTGCCTCATATACCGATAAGATTACATGTGCAGTAACATTTCTTTATGTGGCAACCATGACATGATTTCCCCTTTTCCTCCACTGTTGCTGAGTAGCAGAAGGCACTGTCCCATGATAAATCGCAGGTCTAATTTATTCAGGGATGAATATGTGAGATAGCACCAAGTTTGTTTGACTATGGGGCTAAAACTAGTCTTTCTTATCTTGTGTCTGTTCAGTGTGAAACCAGACTTATGAATGCAGACTGTGTAGAATTGCAGTTTATCTGCACCTCTATGGACAAACAGTCACATAGATTCACACAACTTTTCAAAATGTGGGTAATGTTAAACTATGTTTACAGCTTGATGATGTTACATTCCTTAATCTGAGGCCTTTGCCAGAGATCAAGTAATTGTTAAATTGTAAAAGTTAAGGTGTTTCTTTTCTTTTTTGCCTTTACACCTTTGTGTGAGTTTTATAAAGCATGAAAGCAAAATGCTAAATAAAATCACCTTACCTATCACCTTGACACTGAATGTTCCTGGTTTAATAGGGAATATGTGTGAATGACTGCCAGACATAGATTATAAAGACAGAATAGCAGATTGGCTCAAAGACTGAGGACCCAAAGGTGACGTCTCACTCTGTTTTAAGGAGGATGAATGTAAAAACCTTTCAGACACAGACATTTTTGAGGAGCTTACTCCTCTTCTTGATATGTTGAGACTTACTTTAAATACAGTCACATATAATTTGTTATATTCTATATCAACTACAAAGTACTTACAGCTGTGAGAAAAATGTAGTAGTTTAAACTGTAGTGGAGTAAAGGTAAAATCATCAGAAAAGTATCTTAAGTTTCAAAAGTACTCCTAAAAAGATTATAAATGGTAGATTTGATCTTTCTCTTATGCCTCTCACAGCTGATAGTATTTTCAATATGACTCTCTGCAGGTTTGAACATATCCACAGCTGGATTGATATTTATGGATTACATTGTACTGCTGCTGTGTTTACCACAGGTTACTGCAGAGTTATATTCAATCCAGTCTGAAGGATGGCCAAGGAGGACCAGAAATCAACACCTGGGAGCAAGGTAGACATTTACACCTACTGGTGTGACACATGTACAAGATCTAACATGTTGTTTTTCCTTTTTTATAATCATTACCAAACATATAAACTGTGACTGTACTGTTCATCCTCTACAGTTACACTACAGCAGCACATCAAACGTTCAAACATGTCATTCTTCTTGTGCTTTGTGACAGAGGTCTTCTTCCTGTTTGGTCTTTATGACTACGATCGCAGTGGGCTCTTGGATGGCTTGGAAATGATGAAGCTAGTTTCAGACTATAACTCCCATCATACACCCGGAGCACAGGCCAATGAGCAGGTGAGTAGAATGGCTGTAGGTGTGTGTGTTTGAGCTGCTCTGATCTGTTTATTTAACAGTGCATCTTTCTGTTTTCTGACTTCAGGTGGTCTCTATGGTAGATTTTTTACTCCAGACTCAGGATCTAAACCAGAATGGGCTTTTGGCCCCATCAGAGCTGCTGTCTCCTGCATTACCTCACACACAGGTGCTGTACATGTTCACACTCATTATTCTTTAGTTTTATGTTTTATGTAACTCTAGGTCACTGAGCTGCTAATCTCAGCTTCATTTTTAACTGACTCCAGTGTTGTACTTTGCACCACAGGATTCCAGCAGTGATGCAAACAATGCACCTCACCAGGAGCAGGAGGAGGTGGCGGTGGAGGAGAAGCTGTCCGACCCCAGTACTGATAAGGAGAAAGGAGGAGCAGTGGAGCAGAGAGAGGAGGCTCATGAGGAGGTTCAGGTTCACAAGGAAGAGCATCTTCAACATGAAGTAAAACCAGAAGAAGAGCAAGCAACAAAGCAAACAGATGAACACAATGAACTCCCAGAAGCACCAGCAGCAGAACAGGTGCAGGACCAGCACCAGGGAGTACCTGTACATCAGGGGCAACCTGAGATATGAACACACACACACACATATGAAATTGGTCTTTTGGGTGCAGCCTGCTGTAGACTGATAACAGAGTTAAAAATACCACTATCACCTTAGAGAACTTCTTAATTTGTATCCCCACAAGTGGTCCCCCTTTGGATCTGAATCCTGAGACTCTGCAGTCCAGTTCAGTGGACTGTTGAAGATGCAGATGGTTGATGAAAAGATGCATTTCTCCTTATATTGAAATACTCTTTCTGCAACTTCTTCTTCTTAATTTCATTATGAATGCAAACATTGCTGTTAAGGGAGCACAAAGTCTGGTTTTAAAATGCAAATGTATCAGTATTAGTAAAATGGAAGCCATCATAAATAGAAATTATTCATTTTAAATAATTTGACATTTGTAAGATATACTTGATTTTTTTTATTTTGCTTGAATTGTATTTATTTACCAGTTTCTCATACCCGAAGAGTTTTGTATACATTCATTAGTGTATTACTGTGTTTCAAAGCAGATTGTTGTTTCATCCACACCTTTGCCCAATGTCTAGGCCTAATCATGCAGTTAGCAGTGCACCTGGGCTGTTATTTATTAAAAGCTCATTCACATACAGTTCAGATCATGTCATTAATCTAAATTTGGTCTTCCTTGAGAATTTCCTCAACCCACATGCAAACTTAATGCGTTTACAATATAAAATTATTATAACTTTTTTAAAGGGAAAGAATAATCTTTTTATGCAATTATGGTCTTATTCATTATTATTATTCATCATTTTTGCGCACATCTGTACAATTCAATAAGCATTAGAATTTTATGATTTTTGTGCCTGAATGAATTGGAAATCACTAAATTACATATCAGTACTATATGTTTATCTGCAAACTTGTGTTTAAACTATGGAAGAGTTTATAATTTGTTGTAATTTTGTTTACTTTTTAATTTTTTTTAAACCATTCATACATATAAACAGCAGGAGAAAACAAACATTAATTTGTCTCTCTTTCATTGTTTCTTTTTAATATGATTGGATCTGTCTGTCAGAAATTAGATTCTTTATTCTATTGGTTTTTATTGTTTTATCATTAAAATAATGTAAGATGCTATGAAAAGTTAACAAACATGTCAACTCAAACTATCTAGATTGTGGATTTAAAGTTTTGAGTTAAAAATAATAAATAAAATGTTCAGACATAAAGTTTATTTTTAAAAACAAATATTAATAAAATCATAGTTTTATATTTTGTTTCACTGTAGAGACCGGTCGGTTGCTAGGCAACAGAATAACAACAAGCAAACATGGCGGAGAACAAGCAGACTGCAGGTTCGTAAGAGTTAAAGTTAGTTAGTTAGTTATTTAGTTAGTTATTTAGTTAATTAGTTAGTTGTCTATCAGCTGGGATAAATTCTGAATTTATTTTACCTCCAGAATTACGCTTCGGTGTTGACTCGGATTTATATTCAGATCACAGAACTAACGTTACTAAGTTAGCTAACTACCAATCGGCTTCTCCACAAGTTAGTGAACCACAAAAAGTTTTGAGTGAGCGTATCTTGTTGTTCCGAGTCTATCTGTAGAATTTTAGAAACGTCTAGACTTTTCTATAATAAAGAAAATTAAAAAAAAAACATTTTATCGTGTGTTTCACATGTTGCTGTGCTGATGGGAGTCAAAACAAAGATGGCGGCGACTTTACAGATAGAAACTAATTTAGCTTTTTTTTTTTATTGTGCAGTGAATGTTTTCGTGTCACGGTGTTAGAGTTGTGTGATTGTTAGATTGGGAAAACATACTTAGAACAATGGTAAGTATTTTAACGACTTTATTGGTTTATTCAACCCATGGTTGACCTCTAACGTCACCTGTGTCTCGAACGTTTGCTAACATTTAGCGTTAGCTAGCAGTAGCGTCTGAGGTTCAGAAACAAGCTGGCTAACGTCAACTCTCCGCTCTGTCCTTGTTTTTCTATTCTATCTGACAGAGGGCAAAGTGTCAGAGGTCCACAAGAAGATTAAAGCAGCTTTTGAAGCCTTTGACTATGAGTCCAACAACACAGTTGATGTCCGGTGAGTTCCTGCACTAACTTACAGATGATATGTTCACATCTTTCTCCACCTCTGATGGAAGTAATAATGATTTATTTCAAAGCAGAGTCACCAAAAGCCAAAAGAGTAAAGTACATGATGTACAAGAAAGTACATTTAGCTACTGAGGTACTGTACAAAGGCCACTACAGTTTAGAGAGAAGTTAGTTTGTTCAGAAGCTTTAGTCACTTTGCAAATAAAAATTCTTAATACAAAATAAAATCAGCTAATAAACAGTAACATAGTATAAGCACAATCTTAGTGGAATACTTTTGTACTAAATTTTAGACCTTGTATTTAGTACCTTAGTAAAATATGTACCCTATCCTACCCATAGAGGAGTTCTTGCTCTTTTACTAAAGCTTACTCCTGCTTCCACCGGGGTGAACATAATTTGATTAACTGCAGATTTGTTGGAAATCTGCACCACTTGAAGTACAGTATTAACAAGCAGAGCCTCCAGTCCTGCATCTTGTGGTCCTACCTTGTTAAGGGACCCTGTGTCGAAATCTGCTTAATTTCAGTAAAGTAGTGTGGCGGCTGCATAGTGTAGTGGTAAGATCGCCTTCCGTGCTGGAAACCGGGGTTCACGTCCAGGCTGTGGCCTACCTCCATTAGGGGTCCTTAGACAAGACCTTTTTTGTATAAGTTGCTTTGGATAAAAGCATCTGCCTAATGACGAAATGTAAATGCAATGTAAAATGTAGTGCTTTATCATATTTCTAAGTGAACACATAGCAAAGGGCAAGATTTTATTATTCTGTCACAGAATTACTCTATGGCTGAAACTAACATTTTTTTCCCATATAAATATTAAAGTTATTCTGTTTAATTGATTAATTGCTCAGTGTATTAAATGTCAGAAAATGTTAAAAAAATAATAAAAAATAAAGAAGCCAATTACTATTATTATTGAAAACTCAAGGAAACTAGCAAATATTTGAGAAGCTGACACAGTACATTTTGGGCATTTTTGCTTTGAGAAACACTTAAACAATTAGTCATCAAAACGATTGACGTTTCATTTTATGTTGGTTGTCTACTTGATTCATCAATAATTTCATCTTTACAGCAGTGGCTAGTGTCTGTATGGGGAAATGATGAAATTACATTTTGTGGTCACCAGTATTACCCTGCAAAATAGTTAAAATAAAAGATTGAAAATACTATATATAGGAAGTCATATATAGAAAAGTGTCTAAACATAATGAATAAATGTACTTTGTAAAATTCTACGAAGTCATTTATCTTAGGATCTCATCTTTATTTTCTGACGTATACTGAAAGCAGATCCTTTCAAGCATAAATATAGTTGGGTACTGAGTATACTCTACAGTATCTTTTCCCTTGTGTTGGGTTTGAACCACAGAATGTCACACCACTAAGCATACTCTGGGATTTAAATTAAAAAAATGACATAGAGGGAACACGATAAATGTGTAGTTTATGGGGAAAGCTACATTCGGCTTGTCGTGTAGTATTTTCAAATGTCTCCCTGCTTCACTGTTTTATGGTCTTTGGGGAAAAGTAAACTGAAACATCTCTGGATCCACGTTCAGATGTTTGAGGTAAGCAAGGTGCTAATTTTTGCTGTGATTGTAAAAAAATAAAGTGGATGTTTTGACACAACTTTTGTACGACTCTGGAGGAGAGGCAGATCACAGGATCACTGTTGTCTAAAGAACATATAAAATGCATATTTACATAATACACATTATTTTTAAGTTTCTTAAGCTTTTTTTGTTTCCTGCCATGTTTGTTTTTTTAGAGAGATTAGCACCATCATATATTCTCTTGGCTGCTTCCCCACTCAGAAAAACCTACACGACTTCATAGCTGAGGTGAGAGGTTTAACTACTTACAGTTTAATCCTACAATTATACTAGTTTGGGCTTTTATACTATTTTTAAAAAATCCAAACCCAGCAGTCTTGTCCTGATTGACCAGGTGGAAGAGGACCACACAGGATATATCCACCTGGACAGGTTTCTCCCAGCCATGACCAAAGTACTATTGGAGAACAAGTAAGATAGTTCTGTTATCTCCTAAACTGATGCCAGTAGTTGATTTGAAGATGTCACTCTTAATTAATGCTGCATTATGAGGGTGAGAAGAAAGTCCTGTCTCAGCTTAAAGCACATTATTTTTTATTCAGTGCATTTTTCTACTAGTTATTACTGACAGAGCAAATAACTGAATTTCAGATTAATTTTATATAGTATTTGGTAAATGTAATGACAGTGGCACAAAGTAACATAATACATCAACATTATTATAAAACTAATAATGCTGATAATAATATAATTCCTCTTTGCCTTGGATCAAATTTCACTTTACTTTGCAGTTGTGTAGACAGATGCTGTGGCTCGCATTGTGTCTGCTTTAATTACAAAGTACACAGAACTGTTCCGAGGTACTAACTAACCTACCACAGGAGACAGACACATTTAAAAAAGGTTTGTGTGTGTTAGGTTTCCTTCCATTCCTGAGGACCTTCTGCTTCAGGCGTTTGAGGTGAGATCAGTTGTTATTTCATGTGTATTCTCCAGTGTTGATGTAGTTTATCAGCCAATATTTACACTGTCAGCAGTGTACTACCAGCATTACCGATATTTGTTAAACACTCACACTGTGTTTTCAGGTTCTGGACAAAGAAAAGAAAGGCTACCTGGAGCCAGAGGAGCTGACAAAGTATATGACACAAGAAGGTAAAGCAGAAACCTTTTTACTTTATGAGGTAAAGAAATATTGTGTGGTAAAAAAATTTTTTTTTTTAAAATATTCTTCGTACTACCAAACGACCTACAACCGTTCTGAGCTGTGGCTGTGTTTGATCGTGGTTGTCTTTTCGCTAGGTGAGCCCTTCACTCAAGAAGAGATGGATGAGATGCTGACTGCGCTCACTGACCAGGAGAAAAACCACATCTATTACAAAGACTTAATCAGCCAGCTGACCATTGACCCTGATATGTAGACAGACTCTCAGGTTTGTGTGTCTTTGGTATTTGTGTCCATGTGTACATGCATTAAGGTGATTAGAAGTTCTAGAAAGTATAACTACACATAAATAGCCCAGTCCTCACCTTGTATTTTCAGAATTGCTTATCAAATCAAATACTTTTTGGTATGTATCAAAGCAGGAGCCTCATGACCAACAGCATAATTTAAAGCCTAATACCGAAATGTACTTGTCTATTTGAGAGACTGAGAGAGAAGCTGCATTTAAGAATGAGAACTGTCTGCAGTCCTAACTCAGGAAGCTAGGCTCAAAATAGTTGCTGAGTCTAAATATAGCACAGGCTTCTTACAAGCTGTGCAGCAGTGAATGTTACAGTGTGTGAAGTACCATAGGCTGGTTTGGAAGATGTACATGTAGAATTGATTCATGCTTAAAGATTAAAAGTGACAGAGTCCTTATTCTTTCATTCATTCATCTTCCTAGACGCTCGTCCTCCAGCAGGACTGCTGGAGCCTATCTCAGCTATTATAGGCAAGAGGCAGGGCACCAATCCATCACAGGGTGACATACAGAGACAGGCAAACATTCACACTCACACCTATGGGCAATTTAGAGAAGACATGCAAACTCCACACGGTAAGGCAGCTGGTGGACAAATAGTGACAGCAGGTGAATTGACCTTGGTGCATAAGGAAGAAAGGAAACAACAGTATTATCACATTATGGTGGACAGCCATGATGAGACAGTCTGATAATACAATAATAATAATAATAATACTAATAATAATAATAATAATAATGTGTATGATGTCCAGAAAAACTTTGTATTTGTAACTAAATCAAATGCCTAATTTAAGTATCTGCTTAAAAAGTGATGTGCAGCAACAATGGAAATTAATTTTATCAATAAACAAAAAAATGATTGCATTATCAGCATAGCGTGACTGAATTCTTAACATGTATGGAACAGTTAAACAAAGCTTTGGAACATTGGATGACATACTGTAGCTTATCTAGAGCTTAGATAAGTATGATGTGGGAGCAAACACATGCAGGTCTCTATGAGCACAAGTGCATGCTAATGTTTAATTTCACAGTAAAAACATGACCCGTTACTTTAAAGACATTAGAAAGTAAAACTTAAGTCTACATCAATAGAAAAATTCTAATAAACATCCCCTTTTCACTAAACAGCAAATGTAATAAACAGAATAAGGCTCATTTACCTGCAGCATAATCAAACAGCACTGAATCAAGACAGCACTGATACATTTCTCACCTCATTTTTTAACCCTTTATATTTTTTTCTTGACCTCATATGTTGCATTATAACAAACATATTACTCAAAAATAAGCTTTAACAAACACATTTCAATAAACTAAAGTTTAAGGTTTGAGAGAAAAAAACAAGTTGAGGTGTGATTGTGAAACATACTTCATTCTGAATGGAGAATAACCAAAGTTCAGTCTGTTATGGAATGTTTGATTTGTAAATAGTGAGACATAATAGAGCTAACATCATTCACATTTGAGTCCATTACTGTAAATACAGTTGAAAATAAAAGCGATTCCAATCCTAAAAAGACTGAAATGGGATGTTGATGGAAACTTAGCGACAGGACACTATTTTCACTTCTTTTCAAGAAAAATAAATGAGGAAAGTAGTGACCCTCACCACCAGCAGAGCATCAACACACGTTGGATCCTTCTTGAGATATCTGGCACTTATTTTGGTATAATTGAGATGAACTTTGTAGAAAATATAAATTCAGCGTGGTCCTCTACTCTGCAGATGAAGGGGATGTACCCTTCCATGTCACGTGAGAATGAGTTACCATTAATCTCTCCCTTACATCAGTGTTGTTTGGTCCTTCAACAGTCGTTATAAAGGGCAGGGAACAAAGAGAAGGCATGACAGGTAATGGAAGAGTAATGGGGGGAAAAATTACAAGAAAGAAAACAATGAGAAGAGGTCAGAGAGGGAAGATGAAATAAAAGAGCATGGAGGTAGAGAGGAAATTATGACATCATATTCTGCTACCAACAGTGGTCTCTGTTTTTGCACTATTGCACTGCAACAGACACACAGGATTCTTAAAACAAATCAAACACACCCCAACCAGTATGCACATTTCACATATTGTGGGAGGAAAAAGGAGGCGATCACTTCCTCACTGGCTTTCTACTTAAAATCTTCCTTTGCCTTTGAGAATGAGACAGGAAAGGGAAGAGGCAGGACAGAGCCTTGCAAACAAAAAAATAAATTAAAAGAATTCAAAACTAACAGGCTGTGAACCTTTCTGGAGCTTTACTTTTTGGAACACCTAATAAACATTCTAAAATAAAGATCCAGGTATTTCTATAATTGTACAACTCTGGAGAAGCTTGCTGCATAGTAGAGCTACAGGTTTAAAAAAATAATAATCATGTTAATTTATCCTGCAGCAGACATTGTGCTGCTTTTGTGTGTGTGCAGCTATTCTAAATAAAACCACCTGGTGTGTATATGGCTTATTCCAAACCTTGTCCCTCTTTATCTCATCCTTGCTAAAGGCCAAATTTTGTAAGGCTTTGGAAAAGTAGAGGATCTCAGTTCTATAAAATCACTAGAGTCAGATGATGGGCTGCAATGACTTGGCAAAGATGGTGGGCAGATGACACGCTGTGTTCTGAAATATAAAACAAACTATGCCTAATGGCTTTGCATCCGGGCAAAGACACTTAAACGTAAATTATAACATCTAAGTAATGTTGCTCTCAAACTAGTGTAAACACCTACCTAAGAATTATTTGAAGAGAACCTGGTTATAGTCCCAATTTACAAACCTGTAATATTATGAGTTTGTTGGTTTTTCACTATGTACACAACAAAATCAAAACTGAGAATAAATAGCCACTGTACCCCATCATCTGATTCCAATGAGTTAATCATTTCTCTCAATGGTCTGCATGGGCCATGAGCTGCAAAGCTGAAAGCAGTTACCTGATATCTTAATCAGTACCTGTGTTTGCCAGGCAGACTTTTTGCATCACTCCTAGATCAAGTTTCCAAAGTCACATTGTTTGCTGACTGTTAGCACTTCACATTAACTGACAATTTGGTGTCCTTGTCTAGATCTGCAGCACCAGGCCAGCAGCTGAGATGTTGTCCCCTCCACCTGCAGTCTGAAAAACCTCAGTGCACACCAGCACCGGAGCCACACAAATCTCGTAGTCCGCCTCCTCCCAGCAACTGACCGGCCTGGTTTCCTGCAGAGGGATACGCTGGCTGCCCTCCCGCCGGCTAACCGAGAAAGAGTCGTCCATGATGAGCCTCGCCTTGCTGGGGTTAATGTCATTAGAGCCACAGACATGGCGGTTAGCTGTGAGCGAGGCCTTGGCCGTGGCTGACATGGTGTTCTTCCACTGAGAGCCACGTGTCACAATTATAGCCTGAAAGGCCAGCGTGTGGACATGCAGTCGGGTAAGCGGCTTGCTCTTAGCTTTCACACCGTTTGTATCACTTTCAGCACTGTCATCCTTGTAGCGTTGGTTCATAATGCGATAGACCTCCCTCATCTGGTCGAGGACGGTAGCTACACGAGGGTTTGGGTCTGACAACACTGTGATGTTGGAGCCTTTAAGGAGGCTGAGCAGGTTGGGAAGCTCCTGTTCATTCATCCCCAGTGAGTCCGCCTGGGAAAGCAAAAACTGAGATTCAGCTGTGGGCACACATTTAACTGAATCCTTGAACTGATGTCATAAGGTTGATCTGGGTGACCAACATGGCAGGATTAGTATTTTCATAAACTCTTCTCTTTAAAATTAGTTCTGTGCTGGTTGGCATGCAAATGTAATGCAATGCAAATGTTTTTAAAACAGTACCATAGTTTTGCAGTTATGTTAATGTTATTCACTTGCTAAGTAACAGGTAAAAATAAAGTTTGCTATTACTTGTACTGTTTCACATGACTAATGTCACTCAGTTCTCTTTGAAATTGTGCAATCATACATACATGGGGGATGACATAGCGAAGCAGGTCTTCCATTAACATCTCTTCCACAAAACTGGCCATCTCAAAATGCACACCAATCTGAGGAGAGGACGAAGCCAGGAGGTCAGCGAGCCGGGAGAGAAGAGCTTCCCGCTCACCTGGAATGATGGAGGAAGAGATGGAAGATGGGAAAAGAAATCAATCATTCAATAGAAAGTGAAGGAGTATGGATGTGAGTGAAGGGTGAATATTTGGAAAACAGAAAAGGGAGGGGAGGATGTCAATAAAGAGGGAATGCAGTTAAAGAAAGGGCGATGAGGAGTGATTGGTGACTTAATTCCAAAGCTGAATAACATAATTGAGTAAACATGACATAATCATCTAAGCATGTTTTCATCATAATATTTATAAACATGACTGTAGAAAGGTGTATTTATTAAGTATAATTATATTCAAAAGTTAATACTTCTATTCCCTGGAATTAAGCTAATCCTATAATTTACCATTTTAACAAGAACGTAGTTCAGTTTTAAGAGTAAGTTCCTCTTAGGAAAATGTTTTCATTATATATTTAAATTCAGGGTTTGCTTAAATTAATTCACATCCCCAAACCTTAAAAAAAATATTAGATATTTCATATCATCAACAATAAAAACTTGTCACCCTTCTCCTGTTACCTGTCTGGAAGGGGAAGTTATCCATCATTTGCAACCCTCCCACCACCAGCAGGTCCGGTTCGAAGCCTTCGAGTTTCTTAGCAAACTCCTCCATGGAGGCCAGGTAGGGGTTGTGTTCATCGCTGTGGATGATGTATCTATAGAGCACAGGCACGGTTAGCTCCAAATATCTTAGAGCCATAAATCTTTGCACATGGACGCAAGCTTAATATACACACACACACAGTTTACTTCATCCCCCCAAGATTTCCCAAATGGTCAACTGACTCCTACCTGTTGGCTCTACGTGAGGTAAAGTGCCCCCAGCTTGCTCCAGATGGATACTCGAGGATCAGATGGATGTCTGGTTCTTCTACTGTGTTCCCTGCCACTGGAAAGAGAGGTGAGGTTAAGGAGAATGGAGGAGGATACGATAGAAAAAACATGAGACACAGGAAACAGAAACTAGAGAAACCCAGAAGAGATGGAAAAATAAAAAGAGTAGGAAGCAGTGGGAAAGAGTGAAGAGGGAAAATAAGGAAATAACAGCTTGAAATAAGTATCACGAGGGCTGAGGAGGTGATAAGCATGTACAAAGTGTGTTTGTTTGTATATTGTACCCGTGATGTGTTGGGACAGGACATCAGTAAAATCGCTGCTGAAACTTCCCCCTAGCAACACATCACATCCCTCAGTTGCCATGCGACCAGCCATTGCCGGAGCATTACCGCCCACTGACCATCTGTTCCCAGGTAAGTCACGGGACGCCTCGACCAGCTCACTAAAGAGGGTGTCATTTAACATAAAACGCCTGCAGGAAAGAAAAGAAAAACAGTGAACAGTGTTAAAACTCAAGGACCTAAACAAGCAACAAGCAACATCTTCTCTTTAAAGGCTAACAAAAGATCTCCAAATAGTAATATAGTTCATTAAAAATACTAGTTTAAGAAGTCGCACACTTAGTAAAATGGAGTCACCTGAGTGCAGTGAATTGCAGTATAAAAATAAGTAGATCTGGAAGTTTCAATTACAGGAGGATCAGTATCCTGGCTAAAAACTACACCGTGAAGACAAAAGAACAGTCCAGGCAACTCAGAGAAAATGTGTTAGAAAAGCCCAAGTTAGGGGATGGATACTGGGAAGTAAATTTCCAAGTAACTGAATAAATGCATGGAGTACAGGTAAATCGTTAAGAAAAGGAAGGAATATGACACATGCCTACAGCGGGCCGTCCTCAAAATCTGCCTATTCACTAATTTAGATAATATGTTGAACGTATTTAAAATCCTACAAAAAACAAACAAAAGCCTAACTGCTCATCTAACTGCCTAAACTGGTTTCTGTGGGCAAGAGGGGCTTTTAAACTAAACTCTCTCACACATTCCCTTGTCGTTTCTGTCAGTGGTGATTGTGTAAGTCTGTTGCCTTTAGGTGTTAGTTTCACACAATGAACAATGACTCAGAGGCACCAGAACAGGAGCAGCCACCAGCCACAGATCAGAGAGATGAGACGAGTCCAACCACATATACTTAGAGCCGCTGTACAGCATGTAAATGCCAAACGTCAACAAAGGTACAAAGAACACAACACAAACACTGACCAAAGAGTAAGCACAGATACAGTATGTGAGCACCGTCCAACTACACCCTGCACATTCATGGTGGAACGTGAAGGAACGTGTGTGGGCAAAAGGAGCAACGTAGCCTGAGGGTTGAGATACAGAAACAGTTAAATTTGATCTTGGCCTTAAGCCTCAAACTCTTCATCTGGTTCACATTCCTTCTCCTTCTTATCAAATCTTTTCTCAATTAAAAAACATTTTGAAGTCGGACAAACTTGTCTTTTGTTTGATCACGACTACACTGTCATAATCTATTGTCCTTCCTGAGCCAAAAAGATGATTACATCTGCAAACGGTTCATAATACTGCAGTGTACTGACAAAGTTCAGGGAGCACATTACTCCTTGTATTTTGCATGTGTCGGCTGACTGCCAGAAGGAAGAGTCAACTAAGCTGTCGCAGCACAGGAGCTGAAGCATTGGTCAGCTCTTATTAAAACAAACGACTTACTCTGCAGCAGCTCCTGGTGAAAAGAAGTAGGCAAAGCTCTGAGCCAGTTGTTCTGCATTTTCTATGTAGTCATGGTGAAGGGGCTGGTCTGTGGCAGAGAGACCGATCTTATTCAGCAGTGATACTCCGTCCACTATGAGGTCAACACAGCCTCCAAACCCTGAGGATGAAGGAAAGGGACAAAGACAAATAAAGACACGTAAAACTGCAATTAAAACTTATCATCTCGGGGGAACAATAAAAGGAAAGATAAAGAGATGGCCTCAAGGAGGAAGGGAGAAGACTGTTAATCGCACAGGTATTTTCTTTGACACTGCGGTCAAACCGGACAATGTAGTAAGTGAGGTGTGATGTGTGACTGCTGCTGTTGCAGGACACACACGATACGTCGTTACAGTTGGCTCAAACACCTGTGGCATCAACGCTCTGCATTCAGCTATAAAGTCTTTTCTGTCAAGTCTGAACGTGGAGAGTAATGAGCTCAAATAACCTAAAGCTGCATGTGTGCTGTTAACAGAAGCATGAAAAGGATTGAAGTGGATATTATGAGATTATTTATGAGCTTGACTTGGCCCGAGTGATGTTATAATATCTAATTCGAAGCAACTATGAAGTAACAGGTCTGACTGTGTGGCTCAGCCTGTTCAGCTGGGTGAAAGGTTGGGCAGACACAGTGGCCATGTTTGTTGTTTGTTTGTATAAAGGTTCAAAGAACAAGATATGAGGATTAGATTGGAGGATCAGCTTCAGGAGATACTAAACTGTGGATGACATCCATTAGAATTGCTGGAACTGTGTGTCCCCATTTGAAGAACACTTGAAGAAGGAGCCCACTAATCACTGGTGGCATTGTTGGTATGACCACCCACACTTTTACCAGGCCTTTGTTTAATAATGATATAATAAGAGGATGGAGTTCCCAAAACAAACTGAAAACAAGGCCTGAGACCAACATTGGATGTATTTATGTATACTAGTGACATAGACTAGACCAGTATTATGGTTGTGTTGGCCCACATTCATGTCAGCACTCAGTCACATGCTGATTATTTCAAACAGCGTCAGGAGGAGGTGATGTGATGGAGCAGCTCCAGCTGATGTGACTCTGCAGATCATTGACAGTCACACCTCTTTCACCTTTATCAATCTACACTGTGGTGGGTCAACATACATTAGTTTAACTAGATCTCAGGAGGAATACAAGTGATGAGACAATGAAATGCATTTCAGTGTAATTTAGTACTTTTACTTTTAAAGTCCTCCACCCGTGTTGCCTTCACTTGTCCCAGGATCTAACGTTACTCCTGAGTCTTGGATAAAAGATGTGCATAAAGTGTGGACATAAAGTTTCCCTGCGCTGTTTATAATCTCAGATTTTTAGATGAACGTAATTCAGGTATTGAAGCCAACTGTAAGACAGTTAACGTTAACTTTTATTTTCAGTTTTGTTAGTGAGTGTGGGCAATAACGTGAGTAAATCTAACGTTACCGTTAAAATCTAAGGTCGATGCTAACTTTAGCTCGTCTGGAGCAGTTTAATAACTTTAAAACCAGTCTGCTTCTACATGTCGACTCAAACTAATCAATTATTAACCAGTGAAACTAGGTTAGACTAGCATGCTAATGTTAGCTAGCTCCCACCACTTACCAATGGCCACTTTCGGTCTAGCGACGCTGTTCATCCCCACTTTGCTCTCAGCCCGGAGCAAAGAGGACAGGACCGCGTCCAGCCGGTCGTCCAGCACTTCATCCTGGGGTGCCCGGAACCAGAGAGCCAGCAGGACTACAAACAAGGACACAACCGGTCCATACTTCATCCACGAAGCCGTGCCTCCTCCCTCCATCGCTCGCTGACCAGCTAGCTCCAGCTGCTCTCTCCGGGTGTATCAACGAGCGCTCCGCCACTCGCAGCGCGGCGCTCGGCTGCGTTTGGTTATGGAACCGGCGTGCCCCGTTCTGCGCCAGTGGGCGGGTACTGAGCTGAAATCTATATTGCAGAAGCTAATTAAAAAAAACATCGCATCAATCTATATTTAATTATCTGCAGATAGTTACTTTCTACAACACTGTGCACGGTTCACTTTATAAGTTTGTTTTAACGTAGAGACACTGTCCAGGTTGTATAGTCGGCGGTGTATAAAACGAGCAAACAGTATTCTACTACGAAGGGGGAGTGTTTTGTTTTTGCTGACAAGGCGGAAGTTTGGATTATTTATCCTGATCATCATCATGAAATGTGATCTGATCTTTATTTAAGTCCAGAGTTTTAACAAATACAACGTGTTTAAAATACTAACACAAAACAATTCTGACCTTTCATGTCTTTATTGGGAATAACCATAAAAACCTCATAGTGCTACTGGAAAAAGTATGTGAACCCTTGGAATAATGACCTAGAATAACCTAATCGGAGTTAGGTGTTGGCATAAATTAAGAAAATTAGTTTGGTGGTTTGGTTTTGACTGACAAAAACCACTACGCACAAGAAGGATACGCTTATGTGAGCCATGCCTTGCCAAAAGGAGCTTTTATTTGATCTAAAATCAGGAATTGTTGATTTAAATAAAGCTGGTAAGGGTTACAAAGTGATATCAAAGACTAGAAAATACCCAGTCTACAGTTAGGGAAACAATCTAGTGGTCAAAATGACCCCAAGAGCACAACAAACCCTCATGAATGAGGTAAAGAAACAACCACGAGTGACAGTCAAAGATTTGAAGGCATCATCGGAACAGGCTAACATCTGTGTACATGAGTCTACAGTACGTAAAAACATTGAACCAGCAGGGTGTCTATGACAGGACACCACGAAGGAAGCTGCTGCTTGCTAAAATGAACATTTCTGCACACCTGACGTTTGTCACACTGACACTGCACAGCAGTGTTGGCAAAATGTTTTGTGGACAGATGAAACTATGTTGAACTATTTGGAAAGAACACACAGCACTACATTTGGTGTAAAAAGGTCACTGCATATCATGAAAACATCATCCCAGTTGTAAATGTGAATGGTGGAAGAAACATCATGATTTGGGCCTTGATTTGCACTGACTGAAGGGAAGATGAATTCCAAAGTGGATTAAAAAATTCTTCAGGATAATTTGACAATGTCTGTACGTCAGCTGAAACTGACACTGCTACATTTCAGAGGAAAACACGATACACTTTAGTCCACTGCAGTCATGTCATGATTTCATTTTGCAGTCTAGACCTCAGTACCTAAACCTTTGATTGTTTGAAAGTTTACTTTATTGCTTGTAATACAGTATTTCTATATTATATTCTTACTTTCTAACTTAACTAATCAATTTTCTGCAAGTTAGTTTTAGTTTTTGCTTGGTTTTGACTCACATCTACTTTTAAATGAATAGAACTTTGTGGTCTACATTCATTTAGACAAATGCTACAAATCGATTTAAAATGCCAGCATACTTGTTTAAGAAACGATAGATACAGGGGTTCGAAGATTGTTTTATTTAATTCAGAACATTACATTTATGTGCAAGTATTTTTGATTAATACAGGCGGACAAAAAACCACATCATGTCCAACTATATTTAAAAAAAAAAAAAAAAAAAAAAAACCCAAACAAAAACAACTGAATTTTCAGATACTAACATTTTAAAACACTAATGTACTGGTTACAAATATTACATCAACACACGATGGAGTGGCTTGGTGGCACTGAGAAATTAAAATGGCAAAGCTTTGTTAATTGTTTCAGTCATGGGTTCTACTGCCCTAAAAACAATTAAAATTCATATTTTCCAACAGCACAGGAAAAACATGTGATGACATGGGGGACAAGTTTGATTGGTTCTAAAAAAAAAAAAAAAGTGACAGCCTGCTTCAAATGGCCTGAGATAAAATGAAAGCACGCATGTTTTAAAAACCACTGTTCTCCAGTAAAACGTTCTGATCTACCTTGTGTGTTGAAGGTAGAAGGAGTAGGACCTTACAACAGATCATTCACAAAAAAAAAAAAAAAAAAAAACACACCTACAGTGTAACAGTGGTGACAATGTTCTCAGGCACATAGTTACCGTCATCCTCCATGTCTACAAGTTGATCAGTGGGCTTTAACTACAATGACTAAAAGCAGGAGTGTGTCACCCTCTAGTGATTATGTAGTAGACATTGCAGCTCCATCTGCAAGATAAAAAAATAAAATAAAAATAGTTGGTAAGACACAGAATTAAGGCCACATTAATACTTAACATGAATGAATATGAGGTTTATACATTAAAGCCTCATTTCAACCTATGAGGCTTGTTCACAAATACAAATCCTTGCATTCCATTCAGATTACATTAGAGAGGTTGCAACATAAAGGCAGAGTTATATATCAGAATCAGAAACATTTTATTGCCAGGTGCGATATATGCAGTTTATAGAAGAACACAGTAAACGGGTCGAAACTTTATATTGCAATTATATGTTGTTTTTTCTGCTTTACCTTTGGTTTTACTTTGGAATTCCAGCAACCATCTCAGACTCAATCCCACAGTGATCTGATCCACGCAGGATTTTAAAGAATCCTGAAAAAAACAAACATTTTATTTATTTATTTTTTAAATACACATCTTCTTTCTATATAATTCTGTATAAAATTATATTTTGTAAGGTCTTTAACACTGTAAAGTGTCTTAAGAGGACTTCTATGTTGGAATTGGTACTATACAAATAAAACTGAATTGAATTTTCACAATATATTTATTGATGTTTTAGTGATACTGAGCAGTTAGGTGGCAGACAGGTAACGGGGTAGAGATAGAAGTTGTACGACATGCAACAAAAGGTCTCCAGCTGACTCAAACGGAGGATACTGTGATTATACAACATGCATTGGAGCCACCAGGCCAGGAGGGTGCTCCAGCAACCTTGATGCAAAGCCTAACAATCCCTACAGCACAAGATCAGGTTTTGTGTAACACTAAGAAATGTTCCTACAATGCTGGCATTTGAGTTTGTGGCAGGTCTATTAGTCCACATTATACTGAACTGTCCAAGATCATTTTACATGATAGAACAAGCTCTCTGAAATACAGCATTAGAACATTGTATAACTAGAAACCCCCAAAAAACTTTTATATAATATCTGTACTTGGAAGATTTGCTTTCCATTCCCTCCATTTGAGTACAAAAGCTAAAGTACTGTTTAGTATCAACACTGAGTACTTTGTGATTAATAAAAAGGAGTAAACTGTCTCTGCTCACCGTTGTCACCCCAGTCAGTGTTCCAGGAGTTGGCACAGAGCCAGTAAGGAACGCCATTCTCCTCCCCCCAGCCCAGGACTTTGATGGCGTGACCACCCACAGCAGACCCAGACACGTGTTGATACACACCTTTAGAGACAGAAAAATTTACATTTTTAAGGAATCACAGCGCTAAATTTGAAATCATCATTCAAGTCTGTTTATGCTGCATTTGTGTACTTACCAGACTTGTACAGCAAAAAGTCTTCATAGACAGTGAAGGCTCCTTCTACTGGGCCATTCTTGAAAATCTCAGTCTGAATCTGTTCCACATCCTCCGGCACACTGTACGATGTTTTACCTGAAATACACATTGATTCATGATCCTGTGCTGCATTTACATCAGTGATGGAGTAGCGTGTTTTATCCAACCACAAAATCCACTTATTCATGGATATTACACTTTTCTTACCATAATGCTTGTCCTCTTTGTAGCTGGGTGTGTATCCAGCTTCACACTGGAGGAGACACTGTGGGGTGTCTCCACCCTCTCCACTACAGGGAGGTCTGCTGCCATTCACATGGTGTTCACAGGGCTCAATGGTGTAGGGTCGGCAACCTACGGACACAACATTAGTGTCAGAATTAAAATCGCACACGTGTACCTGCATAGGAGTATCACAGACACACAAACCACATCACTCACCAATGTGAGAGTTGTAGAGACCTCCAGTGACCAGTCCCTGTTTCATCCAGAAGTCCCAGGCTGCTGAGGGGTAGCCACCATTACATCTAAAAAGAAAACAAAAACAAGTCAGTCCCAAGTTTTACCACCTTTACTACGACCCAATGAACACTCCTCTGTATCCCTCTACAGTGCTGATTCATTATTAGTCCAGCTGATGCAGATGCTAATTTTGAGTATTAACTCTGTGCATTTGTTCTAACAGAACATATCACCTCACATTAGAAACCTATTAAGTTATATTTCTGACAGTATGCTTTAACACTGATCACTGGATTATGATCCACAGTCAGTCAAAACAACCATCTATTGGGGTAATCTAAATGAAAGAATTAAACGTGTGGACGTCTCTTACCCCATGCCACAGCTATCACAGCAGGTCAGCAGATCCTGAGAGGAGATCTCCACACTGACCTTTCCATTGCTGTGGATGCACACACGGTCGGAGATGGCCTCGGCAGCACCAAATGCCTGTGGGTAGAAGACATGCATCAACCCCACAAATATAAAACAGGAAAACTAGTCTAGATGTCATCAAATGTCAATTAGGTTATACTCAAAAGGTAGGATACAGTTTAAAATACCTAACTGTAGCGGCTATTTTTCAAAGTCCGATTCAACCTAAAATCAACGGGTCACTGATGCATCGGGCAAACAGTAGTGTACGCAGGCAAAAGAGTTTGTCCATTCTCAAACATCTGTTGAAGATTTGTTTTGTCCAAAGAAGACAAGTAAACATTGTTCCTGCTGCCATAACGCTATTAGAGGAAAAGATGTCGGTGAAGATTCTCAGTCGTCCAGGTGAAGTGATCTGGAAGTTGAGTCATAGCAACTGGACTTCACTCTTCAGTCATGACTGAAGATACTTAAATGAGCAGAAATGTTTTAACCTCAAAGGTAGTAAGTCCAGATGCCATGACTCAACTTCCAGATACTTTAAAGGAAAAGTCTCCCAGGGTGCATATGATCTCAACTTTAAGTTTAAGTTTTTAATCTCACCCAGCAGGATCCACAGGAGCCCTGGTCTCTGATCTCCTTCAGAGTGGGACAGTTGGGCCACTGCTCTCTAGAGTCAAACTGTTTGGGCAGCTTCACACTTCCAGCATACTGAACCCTGCAGAGGAAAACACAGTCCAGCATTACTGTGTGTTACTAATGCACAACTTGCAGCTGCAGTGTGACCAGGCTTAATTTAGCTGAGAACACTGCATGTATGATGGCGACATCGGTGAAAAAAATATTGCACTTAACGTAGCAGTATATGTAAAACTCACATGACTGGCAGTTTAGGCCCCTTCAGCATTGTACCGCAGAGTTTCTGGACATAGCTGTAATCGACATCATGGAAATTGTGACCAGCCTGAAGAGAAGGAGGAAGCTTTAGGAGAACTGAACAACCTATATCCACTGACACTAATGTAAGAAGTAAGAAAAACACTCACAGTCCAGGTAGTGTTGATCTTATTGATGTAGTTGACCATCTCGCTGGACAGTGCATGAAGGTGGGGTCTGGCCAGGCTCACAGACAAGCTGGCAGCCAATAGCAGGAGGGCTGCACGCCACATTTTGTCTGAAAGATATGAAATGAAGAAGACAAGTTGGTGGTTATTCACATTGCACAATGTACTCATGAGCAATGAGGAACAGCTCTTGAAAAGGAAACTTCTGATTTTCACAGCCTTCACAACGAATACCTCAGAGAAAGTAACACAGTGCTGGAACACAAGTTAGTTCCCCACTTATGTACCCTACTGAAAGCAGTACAACAAAAACAGTTCACAGCTCACCACACAGCGTCACTCTGGCTGCTTCTACAAGTAAGACTTAAGTAGTGCTTACTGGGCACAGAAACCTCTTATCACTCATGCTAGTTAGTGCCCGTTCCAGTGGTTAAGGAAGCTGCATGGACAAACAAACATAGCCCTGGGCTTTATTCACAGAGACAAGCGTTTCTCACTTGGCTGTAATTAAACGTGGTTTCACTTCCCATTTCAAAAGCAAGAGAAATATTTTATGTCCACATGACGCAAAAGAAAAAACACCCACGATGCAACAAATAATGTCGACCACATGATCAGAGGTGAAATTCACAGCAAGAGTTGAGGTCAGTTCCAGGAGACATCGTACCGCAAGCTATTGAACCAAAGGGTGGAAAGTACTTTGAATAAGTACGATGCTCTAAGCAGAGCAAAAATCAATACCAGTGCAGACGCTGTGCTTCTTTAGAAACACAGATTATATCAGGAGTGGAGAACAGACACCCTGTGTCAGAAAAAGACAAGGAGAACGGTTCACTCTTTGTGTTTATGTGTAATCTAACTGTTCTAAAATTAGCTAGAAATCAGCTCACAACAAACACTAAATTTGAACAGTCGCTGCTGCTCATTTTACATGGACCTTTGGAGTGTTTTTCTTGCCTTCCTGGTAATCATACAGCAAACCAGTCAGGGCATGTTTCTATAACGAGAAAAAAAAGCTACAAGAAGATCCAAGACAACGAGGAAAAGATGCTGAACCGGTTTGAAATCATATGACTGTCAGCGAAAAAGTACAGAGGGAAGTACGAGACGTACAAAAACATCTGCACTTACAGTAAAATGTCACTGAGAAAACACCAACCATACAACACAACCTCAACCAGGCTCTCCAGAGGAAGAGACTTTCTCAGCTGGGCATTTTAAATGCATTTTAACCAGTAGATCATAGTTTCATGATGTTTGAAGGGAGACTTGCGTAATTAGCTGCTGTTCCAGCTGTTGGGCCCCAATGACACGTTTGAAACCACAAAGAGAAGTGGTTTACACAAAAGAAATTTAGATTTTAGTCAATTTGGAAGTGATTTGGTTGAGTGAAAGAATCGGTCTGGTGATCTGCACCAAATTCTACCCCGAAGAATTTCAACCTTCTGTAATTTGAAAACTCAAAGTCTCTATGAACCTGCTGAGTCAGAGCGAGACCTCTTTATGACGGCACCCTTTCACTTCTAAAAGTCAAATTCTCTGAAACAAGCAGCTCCTCTTTAGATTGATGACTACTTATTTCTGGCGATAAACAGAATTTCAAGAGGTTCAAGGAGGTTGTGACATTTTTCCGTGCGCGTGGGAGGTTTCAGAACAAGACTCGGCATGTGTCAAAACCACTGAGCAAAGAGGTTCAAGCTCAGCTCCTTCACGAGTGGAACCACCGAGCTGCACATGTCGAGGACACATCTGTTTCTTCAAACACAGAGTCCAGCTACTTTATCTTCTCAGTACTCAAACTATTATCATCATCTCAACATAAACTGATTAATAATTAAAACTGCACTAATAAACCAGTCCCACCTTTGCCTACGGGCAGATAAAACTCACTTCCTTGTTGCTTGTGATCATGTTGAAACTCTGCACACAGGAAACCTGATTCACTGTTGTTAATAAAATCCAGGACAGTTTTCCTTCTACTTGCAAACGCAGGAATGTGAATTTGTTTTTTGCACTAGTAGAAGTGGTTCTGGACTGGAAACCGTTTCCGTGACACTTCTGGACATCGGATTTAAATGCTAGTTAAATGTCCCTTGGTTCAGGTTCATTTCCCCTCAGTGTAACTCAGTAAAACAGGTTTCACCCTCTCTCCTTTGTCTGAACACTGGACTTTCAGTTTCTATTTCCCCGTTTCAAAGAGCCTGACTTTTTAGGATCATGTTTCATGCACATGTTTACCTTTAACTATAACAGCATGTCTCCACTTTATAATCAGATTTCACTAATCTTCTGTGTTGTGCTGTGATTATTGACTCATTAACCAGAGGAAGGAGTGTTTGTCTTTTACTGATCATGAAGCTAATGTGGGTCAGAAAAACAACCACAAGTTGATTTATGACACCAACCTACTGCAATAAAAAACGACTTAAACTGCTTTAACATCGACGTGGAAACACAAATATGACTTAAAGGCACATTTTAAAGTGATGCTGCTGTAGTTTACGTTAAATTTATATAAAAACAACAGTTAGCTAAATGCTAACTGTGTAAACATGTAAACAACGTCCGACAAAAAAAGAAAAGAGTCTTAAAAGCTGAAAACAAACCAACAACAACTGGATAAAAATGAGTTACCTGTTCGTGTTTGTCAGCTGGAAGTGTGATTAAACCGTGAGCTCCAGATCCCCCGCTGTCTGTGACTAACAAGCCCACAAACCGAGCTCCTTTATCGGCCACCGACAGAGAAGCGACACCACGTGGACCGGTCACATGAGCCGCGTTCATGTGACCGATAACGACATCAGGCCGTGACACCGCCCTTCGTCCGTGTGTCCAGGGTCGATCTGAGTGTTTGGTGGGTAGAAAATCCAAAGATCTGAATCTGGAGTCAACAAAAACTTTACGAACTGGGAGTCCGGTGGAAACAGGGGGAGTGCACTGCTTCAATGGCGCCACCAGAGGGCGCTGAACCCTCTTCTGCATTATTATCTATTCATGTAAAAAGGGGGAAAAAGCTCCTTTAAGAGCCTTTAAAAACAAAACTGTGAGTATTTGTATAAAGAAATCATCATATACATCTATATGGTGATCATGTAAACACAGCTAGAAGGTTAATGGATTGGTAAAGTAGCTTCTACTTCTCACCAGGTAAAGATACAGGTGTGTTCACTACAGTCCTTCAAACACACTCACTGTCCTCAGGTGATGTTCATCGTAGTCTTTATCCTTATTAGATTTAAATCACAAAAACAGCACCAGTAGATGTTTTCACACTACAAGCACTTGTACCACACTTTAAAAAACCTGGAATAAACCTGGATATTATTTATGAGGGACAAGTGGAACAGATCTGGATTAGACGTTTTTATAAACAGCCTGACATTGAATCGCATTTTAACAGAAATCCGTTTATTACTGGAGTACTTGTACACTCGTACTTAAAGTGGTTTTAGAGCATGTACTCCTTGTAGTTCAGCTTAAGTTAATTTGAATTGTCTTGTGATTTGTGACTCAGCCTTTTTATTGTGGGTTTCTGGTCTCAGACGACATACTGATGGTCTAAACACTTTCTCTTCCTTTTTATGAATCTGTTGCATGACTTTCAAAGTGATGATGAGATGGGAAAAATCAGAGAGTACAGCATGACTAACTGTATGTCTTTATTTTTACCACTGCAAATAAGCAGTTTGTCTTTTTAAGGTGAAGTGATCAAAACCACTGTGATCATATCTTATTAATATAATTTATTCTATTCACAAACGTTAAGATGTTTAAGGATGTTTGGTGAAGACTTGCAGTGCTGCATTTCAACCTATCTGTAAATTAATCAAGTGTGAACAATGAAATAAAACACAGCACTAATCATGAGCTTTGATCATGACTGATGAGTTTAATTTGTCACATCAACAGCACAGTTACCACGAATCACAGTTGCTCTGTGGGAATCCTTGTAGAGATGAGGTTACGTGTGTCGATAAATGGAGGCCGTTCCTGTGACGACGTGACGTTTCACTCCATCAGCAAACTAACAGTCCATCAATGAGAGCAAAGAAGGTGACACATCAGCACAAAACCCACTTATAACACTACACCGTGGCCGTCCACACATTTCCTAACAGTAAATGTGACCAAATATAAAAGAAGAACATTTAAAAAGATACAAAACGAGTCAACACAGGTAAATATCATAACACACGTCAGGTACACAAAGCAAAGCGTGAAGCTGTCGCTCCACAGGTCACAGCGCTGAATCGTGATGTCTAAAGCATGTGTGTAGATAATTTTTCATCAGTGCACTAATATACATTTCATTTTCTGGCTTATTGCTGCTACTACTACTGTTATGTGCGTGTACATACAGAAAGTGCTTTCTTCCTCTAGGGGAACAGATACGTTTCTGTCAGTCTTTATGAGCTAGTAACATGCAGTGACTCCTTATCTATCAGCAGGCCGCAGCACATGGTTTGATAAAGCAGTTCCGCCCAAAGCATGTTTTAGTTTGCTCCATAAAATGCAATTTACAGCATATTTTCAAAGGGCTGCACACATTTAATTAGTTTAGGAACGGCAAAAATAAAGTAAAACTGTTAATAAAAACAGCAAGATACAGGAAAAACGTACACGGAAGACTGATTTTGTGAAGAAAAATGGTAATTCTGTGTTGTGAGAGGTCGACACAGCAACATAAAGAAACACGTGCAAAGAAGAAAACGTCTTCACCAGTTTGACAACACAGAAAATACAGAAGCTGCAAAGGGAACAAACAACACAGGACTAAACTGATTGACTGATTAAAGTTTGGTGTTCAAAGGTCAAAGGTCACCGTGAGCTTATGCCATTCCTGTTTTCAAGAATGAAACTGCTGTGTTGTAAAACTGATCAAGTTGTGCTGTGTTTTTGTTTCTTTGCGTGTGTTTCCTCAAGGTGCAGTCCAGAAATCATAATATTCATAACATCACATAACACGGACATTAACGAAGCAGCACATGATTCCCAGGTGTTCTCAAACCTCTAGTTTCCCCTCGTCTTGTAGCTGCTATGTTCAAGAAGGTTTTTACTATAAAACAAAGACAGTTTTCACAAAGTTTATCGCTGTAACAAAATAAAAGGCAATAAAACCAAAATCGCGTGTTTAAAGTGTTACTGAGGTAGGAACTAATGGATGGGCTGAAAAGCAGCACATGTGAACAGTGAAGAGTTATGGTTAGTACTACAGTAAAACTACATCAAATTAAATAATGTAGCGTTGATATTTAGTGGACACATCAATTACACTGTGATAAAATCTATTTGGGATTATTTAGTGCCACCACTCGTCTTCATGCGTTGATGTTGTTTCACATTTATCACTGAATTGAATAAAACTCTAAAGTAAATTATCGACTAAAGGAAGGAAAATGAGCCTTATGTTGATCATTTTATAAAGTTTTACACAGCTCTATAATCACATTTGATTTCACCAGTACGTGTTTAACTTTCTTCACATATAGTTTCTCTATTTGCCTGAAAGTAGTAAAAAGGATGAGAATAACTAAAAACAACACAAAATGCTAATCATTAGGAAAAGAGACGTAGGCGATGAAGCGATAATGGTAAAATAAAAATTGTCACTGTATTTCACATTAACACAGAACAGACAAATGCTGCCACTGCAAATTGTCACCATCATATCTTATCATCATTCATACACGTCTTACTTCAACTAAACAGAGAAACTACATCTGATTGACCACTGTATCAGATCACTAAAATCAACTAAAACTAACTATGAACAAATAAAATAAAATAAAATAGAATAAAATGCATATAATAACAGAAACTTTAGCCAAGACCCCTGTAATGTTATATATTGCTAATTTTCCCTTTGATAAATCCCTTTCACCCTTTTTCTGCTGTAAAGTGCTGATTGACTGAAATTATTACAGTTATAATTTATAATTCACTGTATAATGTTATTACCTTAGACTTAACTGTCTAATATTTCCATGAAATAAAAAATAGACACACTAATGAACAGATTTTACTATAGGGTATAAACCTTAAATTAGGATTATCTGTGTCCAACCATGAGTGTTTGTGACTGAAAACTGGGCGAGACGTCATCTCTAACTTTGTAAAACATTATTAGCATTAACATCAGTGACTGAACAAAGATATGTTTGGGTTGTTAGTATAATAACATTAATTCTATATTAATATCTGATCATCACGTGTGGTTACTGTAAACTGGTTTAATTTCCTGATTTGTTTAGAAAAAAATTATTTAGAAAATCTTTTGTCATTTCATTACAACCCATTATCTCAGTAATCATCATAATAACTATTTCTTTACTTTTGAATCTCACCAGTGGTAACCTAGACTGTCTAATAAGTCAGACACTTTGCAGCATCAGTTTTTTGTGGTTAGTTACTAAACATTCAAATTAAGTGTGAAGAATTTATTAGCACTTGTAAAATTCTCTTGGCGTTTTATTTGATGATTAACCCCAATTTAACCTTCTGTGAGTTCTAATTTAAAGTGTTTGGTCGTTTATCATTCACTGATGGTTTGCATAGGAAGCAGACCAATATAAGCATGAATCATCATGCAGCTGCTCTAACAGCGCAGCAGCGTGATCCCTCACCAGCTGAGCACCTGCAAACATTTCTAAATGTAATACTGAAGCTGGAACGATCTCCGAGGTACCTTTGTTAGAAACAGAACTAATGCCTCTACATTGGTGTCTTGCTACTGTGTGACCCACGTCCTATTTTCTGCCATTTTGACTTCTGTATCTGCACAGAGGAGAAACATAAATGATTTATATTGTATATTATTTCAAGATTGATTGAAGTTGAACTCCCTAATCCCCCATCACCTCCTCCCAAGGTTATTAAAAGCATGAAGTTGTATCTTCAACACCATTCCCCACCTCGGATTTCCCTTCCCCCTTACACTGCCCTCTCTCTGCTGTCCACAAACTGGACTATCTGTTTGCGAGCATGGGAGATGACGGGAGTGAGTGGAACGACTGGTGTACTGGGTGTAACAGCACCAGGAGTCGAAGCTGCAGGTGTAGAAGCAGCAGGAGTTGAAGCAGCAGGAGTCGAAGCGCTGGGGGTCCCACCTGGAGTGGTGCCTGGTGTTGTACCAGGAGTGGCAGGGGTCACAACGAACGGGGCCAGGCCTGGACTTTCAGGTCGGGGCTCCAATCGTGGGGTGGATGTGACAAATCGAGCCTCCCGGATCCGGTAGGGACTTCGGTAGGTGGAGATGGGCGACAGCTCGGAGCCCCACCCAAGATAGCTCCCACTGGAGGGAGACTGTGCGTCTGCGCTGAAGTACAGAGTAGTGCTGGACTCTCCGGGGAGCCCTGGCTTTTTCTCTGGGGAACCAATCAGGAGAGGGGAACGCCGCTCAGGTGACCAGCCGGGAGTCTTGATGTCCAGAGAAGCTGCGGAGGACGAGGCCTCGGTCAGGGACGCAGCTTGGCTGTCGATGTGGCGGAGGCTTCCTGGTTGGCGTGGAGATGAAGGTGTAGGTGAGCCGTAAGCAGCACTCTGAAAGTCCTCATCACCTATGGAAACAAAAACACATTGAATTAAAAGTCAAAGTGTGTCCTTTCAGTTCTGCTTCCCGACCCTGTTAACAGGTTCAGTTCCCTAATGACTTTTTATTTGGCCCCTGTCAGTTTCCTCCAGCTCCTCTGCAGATCGTACCTCCTGGCTGCGGCACTCAAACCATTTCTCATTTCCAACCTTTTTCCTCTGAAGCTGGAGCGCTGGACTCTTCTTCTGCTGTCTCTTCAGGAATGACCTCCTGGACCGGGATAATCTCTGGAAACCTTCTGATATTGTGTATCGTCGTGGGTGGAGCTTTTCTCACTGGTCTGGCTGTTGCACTGGTCAGAGTTGGCTTTGGTGGCTGCACCACCTCTCTCTCTCTGACCTGGGAACAAACACACTAAACTGAGACTGATGCCATTTGGTCATATGAAGTGTTTTTTATATCCCTTCATCCATTTTACACATAATCAATAATGTTAAAGCCACAGTTTTAAGTAAATAAGTTAGAGATGAACTAAATAACGCTCTTGCCTGTGGAACCTGGGTGACTTGTGGTGGATCAGGTTGAAGAGCTGGTTGTGAGATTTGAGGCACCTGAGGTTGAACAGGTGGAATCTGACAAATCACAGCACAAATAAAAGTAATCGACATCTTTAATAGTATCAAAGATTGCACATCACATCTCAGGCAGCATGAAATGAGGACAGCTTTACGAAGCAGACGTTAAACAATCAATGAAATCAGTGGTGGCAGGAATGCAACAAACCCGAGGGATGTAAGGTTCACCAGGGGAGTGAAATTCTTCAGACAGACCCATCAGCCCCGCCAGTCCCCCTTCACCATATGCCAACCAGATCTTTCCTACATCCCCAGTCTTCAGGGCCAAACGAATCAGCAGCCAGTGGTGATGTTTCCATCCCTCCCACTGAACCGGAAGATCCATGAGGGTCCCACCTCCTGATCAGAGGAACAATTACAATACCAGATACACAGACACGGTTCATAAATGGAGACGGGGATAAATCTTTACAAAATGAGCAAACCGGACAGCGTCGCATGTCGATGGAAAGTGGGTGTGACTTTCTCTTCCAGTGTCAGCGTAGATCCACGCTCCATGCAGGCTCCACCTATCCCTCTGTGGCGAATACTTTGGAAAATCTCAAAGGATTTAGGGTGGAGGAAGCGATAGTACAGCACCAACGATATCACTCCTGAAGAGAGAGAGAGGAGCAAGTAAACAGAGGTGAGAGTGTGACTGCATTTGAAAAGAAAGGAAGCTGTGAAGCTACATCAACAAAACAGCTGCAGCAAACTGAACGCGAGTTAATGTTCATATATACAGCATATATAGTGTTCATGCATCTAACCAATGAGGAAGCTGCAGAACACTGCAGCTGGGATGCCCACAGTATCCCATGACACCATGGTAAACAGCCAGGAGGAAGCCAGAAGAAGAAACGCATTCTCTACAAACATGGCCTGAGGAAAAGACATAAACAGAAGAAACTGTTAAAAACCAACACTTAACTTTTCTAGTGTATATTCTGTTCTTAAAAACTTTTCAGCTCATAATTACTGATTAAACCTCTCATATCCTATATGCCTTTGATGGACACCTTAAAGTGCATAACAGTATTCCTGCAAGTATTGTGATAAATTCTATGTGATCGCAAGCACGAACGTACCAGGTAGAACCCGGCCATGCGATATCTCGATGGACCGAACTTCACATTGAGGAAGAGAAACACGTGAATGGCTCCGAGAACGAGGTTGAAGAGTCTCCATCGATTAGTTGATCGTATGATGTCCGTCTGCTGAGACACCATCCAGAAAGTAGCCCCCAGCCAGTGCACGCCTACGCCACACATCAAGATAAATATTAAACTCCAATACAGTATATACACAAACCTAAAGACTCAAAAAACAACTAAATGTTTGTCAGATTTAACAAAAAAGACGAACCGATCACTCCCAGGATCCACTGTTTGAAGATACGTGTGAAGAGCATCAGAACAGCAAATCGAGATCCCAACATACCGACCTGCAGACCGAGAAAATGAAAGTATTAGGGTACAAAAGCTACAGTGAGTCGCAGTGAGTTGCATTAAGCCATGTTGGCTTGTTTAAGGCTGTTTCAATATTCCCACCCTCCATAGCAGTCGACAGAGAATGGCCGCTGGAGTCATCTGTAGGTGTCCTGGCCTGATGAGTGAACAGGCTCTTGCATAGAGGACCAAAGCCCAGGCAAGAGACAGCAAACACACCACGAAACACACCGAGGCTGAAGGGAAGCAGGAAGGAGACAGAGAGGAGAAGAAATGTGAGTATCCTTGAAACACGGTACTGCTGCAAACTGTAAATACTGTTAATCAGATGTTAAACTGCTGCAGATGTGCGATGGAAGTGAATGAGGGAGAATGATTTAAAGCTGTACTAAATGTTTTTCGATGACTTACAGGCAGCAGAACAAGCTGAAAACAAAACATATGTGACATATTATCCCTTTGTTATGGAGAATGTGTCACTGTGCACATTAAGCAGACACGGAGCAACATTAGCATTAATGTGGAGTCATGTTTCATTCGGCCTCCTGAGAGAAATATCTACCTAACAGATACATGCCTTCTGAAACCTTATCATCTTTGTACATTAACTGTATTTTTCATATTGAATCTCTTCCTCCTTCTACCTGGAGACTTTAGTCCGATATCAGTACAGATGAGCACATAGGTCTGCAGCAGCGTCTCGGGGAGGGTGACCACCAGCGCCTCAAACAGTCGCAAGGCAGAAACATCAGCCTGCTGCATGATCTCGCCATACACGTCTTCATCGGGCAGACACATACACTCCCACAGCCTGCGACAGGAGGAAGAAGAAAATATGGACACATCTGTAGTTCACAGTCCAGTTATTAAGGTTTTAAAATTCAGCAGAGGAAGCAAAATTTCAAAAACACAAAATTCAAGTATACTTTTCTAAAAGGTACTCAGGTGCAAGTAGAGGTACAACTTCAAATGGTTTACTCAAGCTGAAGTACTAAACACATGCTCCTACATGTACTGTATTTACAACTCCACCGAGAAGACTAATGTACGGGGCTAATCCAGATGTGTTTCACATGTTTATTAATTAATAATATTAAAAAATAATCATATTTCTGCTACAATCTCAAATGTTTCGACCTTGTTAAGTTCAGAGATTAACTTCAAATTTGTGATATCTGAGAATTTAATGTATGTGGGGAAATTTCCCATTTGTACTGTAAAATTACAACTTTCAAACTGCAGTTGGTCATTTTAACCACTTTTTGAAAATACATGATCATTTATTATCAGATTTTATTTTGTACTGAGAATTTGTATCTGCAAAGGAACTAAAAACTAAGGTAGTGGAGTGAGAAGTACAGATTTCATTCTGAGTTGTTGTACAAGTACTTTAAGATGCGTCTACCTTTTAAATATTCCCAGGTGCAGAATGTGTGTCCAGGTGAGAGACTTCCTGCGGATGCGACCATCTGAGAGGTACCACAGATAGCTGAGCCACTGGGGGCCCCATCCTGAGAAATCCATGGAGTTATTTATGTTATTATTATTTATAACGTGTCTATGGCTCTGTATGGTTGTTGTAATAGATAGTGTCTCTCACCTGGCAGCAGGAACAGCGCAGTGAAGCCGGCAAGATGGGCGTAGCAGTAGTTGTGACCCACCCACAGGTAGTACACAAAGCAGTAGATCACTGGGGAAACACAGTACACAGTACACACATATGCAGTAACAGGCTATAAACACTGTTTTATGATTAGGCTGTTTATGATACTACTGAAAACCCCAAAACAAATGTTACTTTATGCTTTTACTCTTTTTACTGTCACTCTTTATTATATATTTTTACTTAATATTAGTCATACTGCAAAATGTACAGTAATAATTTATTTACAGGAGACGTTCTGCAGTAGAACGACCCACGTGTGACTGATGAGACCTCTTAATTAAATCAACTTTTAAATGCAGTACACTATGTTTCTGATATCTCTACATGTACTTCGGTGAAGGACATAAGTACTTCAGTGGCGTATCGGGATGTTAAATCTGGTTTCCACTTTTATTTCTCTCCATATTTCGAGTTTTTGTTTTGTGGTGCCTCCTTGTTCGCTTTCCACCTGCACTGAACTAAACAAACCTCGGCTTCATCCATTTCTTGCAGCCGCCTCTGGATGATGATATTTTAGCAGCAGACACTGTTTAGTTTGTGTCTTTTTCATGTGTTTGTTGTGTGCGCGTCCACCTTTTCAGATCACCTCCATCCTGCTGCTCAGCATCCCATCTAAGGATTGATAACGAGGCAGCTGATGCCTCCTGTCTTCAGCCACACTAGGCTCTGCAGCTCTGCACCCCTCCCTCCATCCCTCCATCCCTCCACACATGTAATCTGAACCGTTCTAGCTGCTGAACTGAGGGGCTGCCTGTGCAGACTAGGCCCCATCCCTGGGTACGCCCATCGCCTCGTCCATTCATGCACCTCCAAAAGAAAAAGGGCGCTGAAATACTGTATGACAACATGGCTCCACTTTAGTGCAGGAGAGAGGTGAAAACTCTGGAGTGAGTCTGCAGTTTTGCGTCGTGCAGGATTTCATAACATGCAGCGTGTAAAAATAGGAAAGAGGCGCATGAGAGCAGAGTCGGACTCTGTTGTTCATCATCACGACACCAGTGATGAGCATTAGTGCATGTTTGAAACCCTCTGGACTATGACAGCATCTCTGTCCCTGCAGCTGCACCGTGCACACACACACACACACACACACACACACACACACACACACACACACTGAACTGTACATGCACACACACTGTGGCCAATAAAGTCAGCCGCACTGAGGTAAACAGCACCAATATATATATAATTAGTGATAGTGAAACAACAGTCTGTATTAATGTGTGTGTGTGCAGGCTGTGCAGGTGTGTGTGTGTGTGTGTGTGTGTGTGTCCCAGGTAGGACTCACGCGCTGTCCTCTCCGCAACGATGAGAAATGCGGTAAAGAAGAAGACGCAAACTTGGCAGCACGGTGTGCAGGAGCCTCCGTGGCTCGGAGCGGCCGTGTAGTCTCTCATGGTGGCTTTTTAAAACCCGATTCACGGGGATGAGCAGCCTGTGGGTTCGCTGCTGTTCTGGTCCCGGTCGGGAGTCGGTCCAGCTGCAGCAGCCCGCCTCTCGGCTCCGTGGGTCCGGCCCAACGTCACCGCCCGTCCCGTTAAAGCGATAGGACCGAGGGGTGGTTGGTGAGATGGTTCATCATGAAAACCTGCAGCTCAGGTTTAGTGCCATGTTCATCATATGTTCTCTTCTTATTCAGGGACTAAAACCGAATCCTGGTCCTGGTTCAATTCATTAGAGGAGTAGAAACCATGTCTGTGTCTAATTCTAATAAATAAATTATATTATTATCACAAAACAATGACTGCAGTGATTTACAGGGTTTTAGATCAGTTCAGACACATCCACGAGAGAAATGATGATAAAACAGCATCAGTATAAAGTCCTGGTTCATTCCCAGAGTCTAAGGCCAAGTTAGAGTTTAAGAAGATTAGTGATGAGAAGAAATATTTCAGTAGGAGAGACTCTAAGATCAAGGATTAATGGAACAGTGAAGTGATAATAGTTGTTCAAATGATTATTCATTGAATAATAAAGTGTCATAAGAATACAAATGTAATGTAGAACTGCCTTTATTTTATCTTTACACTTTAATATTAATAATTAATTATCTGTCAGCTGTGTTTTTGTACTTTCATTAATAACAATTTACCTTTTGTGTTTATCATTAACTACGAGCATGTCAGACTGTAAATGATGAGGTTTGGTCTAAAGGGTGGAGGGTGACCTGAGCCTGATTCTCGTCTCACTAACCACTTTTGGTTGTTGATTTGCTAAAAAGTTAATAAAGTGTGATGAAGATCAGCTTGTGACAGACCTCGGCTGCTTCCTCTATTTGCCACAGAGTACTGTGCTCAGTCCACACTAATACTAATAACTGTACTAATTATACTAATTATTTCTGTTTGTTTGTTTGTTTGTTTGTGATTCTTCGTATCCTTCATCCTACTCGTCAGAGGATCTTTGTGATCTTCAGTCCTCCCAGTGCTGGTTCTTTTTGGGACTGCTCCTTGTCCACATACACAGGTTATATTTGGTAAAAGTCATATTTCACTGTTGTTGCAGTGTCACAGTTCCTTTCTTTAAATCACCACCAGATGTCCCTGTTGTGTGTCTCTTTCCTGGGACACTTTCTTACCCGTCTGTGCTCATGAAATAATAATAACACACTTTATTAATCCCCTTGTTGTTCGGACAGCTGCAGTAGATGGCGGCTCTACTATTATTAAATTACATATTCAGGACCTGAATCTGCACCATCACTCAGTTATTTTACTAGTATAAACTCAGCCTCAGTTTCTTTTCACCTCTGTCTGATTGTTCATACCTTCTGTAATTTTCCAGTGTTCCCAGTTTGGAGCTTGTTTCCTCCTTTGGTTGGTTGTTCTTCTGTGCATGGACCTCACATGCTGTCCACCAACGACACATACAGAAAACAATGTTCATAAAAATCCTGAAACAAAACTTTATATTTTTTATTTCCTGGAGCCAAACAAACAAAGGAAACATGAATCGCTGCTGTTCTAATGTGCAGCAGCACCTTCACATGAGCCGCCGGCATCATCAAACATTTTCTATCCTTCCTGTTCTTGTGCATTCATTTTATTTATGGATTAAAAATGCAGCAGTAAAAGCACCAGTGTTGTTCCTCCATCCTGTCATGAAGCTAATGTCTCTCTCCTCCTTTCCTTATTTGTATGATCTCTTTTTTTTTTTACCATCTGGTGCCTTTAATTTCACAAACTAGCTTCCAGCACTCACCCCCCTATGATAACAGCAGAGTTACAAACAAACAAAGGAGCAATCTTAAGAGAAAAAAGTGCAACAACACAGAATCACCACCAGCATTTAAATCCATACATAACAGCTGCAGCATCTGCATCTGCATCTGCACAGCTTGTGTCGTGTTCTCAGAAGCACCTGTTAAAAACCTCGCTGCCGTTCACACCAGGAGAAACTTTATAGCAGCTGTTTATTTTATGAAGTTTTAGTAAAAGTTTAACTCAGTCCTGCAAATCCAGACTCTGTAGATCCACTGTGTGTTTACTTGTTGGATTCTTCTTCCTTCAGTGTCCAGCTCAGTATTTATTTACCTCTCATCTGTCGTAAATGTTCATGTTCTCCTGTTTTCTTCAGTCTCTCTCATCGTGTTTTTATTTCTCTGTCAGTAATATCTGTTGAGGCTTTGAGTGACTGTGCTGATGTCAGGTTGTCCGTTCATCCAGATCTCACGGAGAATCCTTTCCCGCTCTTCTAACCGCTGGGCGCGATCCAGCTCTAACAATAAACACACACACACACACACACATCCATTGATATAACCATCACACTTCACATCCTACTAAGTCTTTCTATGTTAGAGTATGAGAACATGCATTTGACAGAAACAGATCATCTGTGACAGAGTGTAATGACACATTTTCTTTAAATGCAAACCAAAAACATATTTATACATTTTAAACTAGAGGTTTTGTTTTACTGACATATTATATTCACTCCATGCGGTAAATATAGATGCTGATATGACGTCCTTTGTCTTTTATTATAGTTCATTCAGTCTGAATCTCCTACTGTTGTCATGTTTTGTGTGTCTGTATGTGTGTACCCTCAGCTGATGTGAACATGGTGGCGTGCAGCAGAGCTCTCTCAAACCGCCTGCGTCGTCGTGCAGAGAGGTCAGACGTCTCGTCCCACTCCTCGGACTCGCTGTCCCCAGCAGGCCCGGCCCCTGGTGAAGCCACAACAGCAGCACTGTCTGGGTGACTGTCGCTGTGCTGATGGTGGGGACAGTGACGACGGCGAGGGTGATGCTGCCTGTTCCTCTGGCGATGGTTGGGGTTGTTGGTGTTGCCATAGTGGCAGTCTGCTCGACAGTGTATCTGGAAGACGATGGCGACCAGTGTGACAAGGAGGCCAACACACACACCACCGAGAAACACCAGTGCTGTCCGCTCGGGTTGGTCTGCAAGAGAGGAATAAAAAATAATCTGAAGTTTGACACACACTGTGTCAGCTGCTGCTCCATCTTACTGAGTTTATATGTTGCTATTAAGCCCATTAATGAGTTAAATGTAATTAAGTATTTTCACTAACATGCTTGAATATTTTATCTTCTTTACATTTAGGAAAGTGAGACAGTTTACAATAACAGGCTAATATACTGCTAATGCTGTAATAATATATAATATAGGGTTGATTTTTGTAAAAACAAGCTGATATATAATCAAAAAGCTAATCCAGCGGTAATATGCCAGTGATAACAATGTAATGGGATTATTATGTTGATAATAAAAATAAACTACTGTATTTACACTAAAGCAATAACCAGGTAATAGCTTGGTGCAATCAAAGTAAATATTATTAATATAAGCAAATTATAAAGTGCTACTTTTGCTACAGACGCCCCACTAACTGTCACAAGCCGCATTTTCCAGTGTAATTAGAATACTTTAGTACCATGTTCCTTATTTAACATGCTTTTATTGAATTTGCAAATGTCTGAACACTGATGTCATCTCATTTAAAAGCGATTTTTGTGTGAGGCTATGAGAGTAAAATGGAAGATCATTTGGTCTCTGATGGAAAAAGAAAAAACAAACAGTGCTGTCGTATCACTTGTCTAGTACATAATGGTGACACACGTGGAACTTACCTGCAATGAAGGTGTAAGCGGCCAGTATGTTGCTAAGCAAAGCCATCTCCTGAGACACCACCTTCACCTCCAGGTTTGGACTCGCTGTTGTTGGAGCGCTCATGATTTCACGGAGACTTGAGGTTTATTTTTTTGTCCTGCACAGGTCAGTGGAGCTCACACCTCGTGGCTCCACTAGATTGTAGCACTGAGGGGTGTGAATGCAGCCTGGAGAGATGAAGAGGTGGAAAGAAGAACAAGGGCAGGAGAGGGTGGAGGGGAAGCAGTAAATAAGAATAGAAGGAGGGCAGGAGGCCAAATGGAGAAGAAGAGTGACAGTTATTATTGTCATGTCAGCCTTTAGAAGCAGAAACATAATTCTTCTACATGTCACTCTCACCTGAAATATAATAATTAACCATAGCAGTAAAAAGATTTGCATTAGGATTGAGACACAATATGTTAACTCAGTGTGTAATCATGTCTGTAATCACTGTTAATTAAATAAAAATCAAACAAATAATCACTTATTATAATATAGAAATGCACCAAATTAACATAATCCTGCATTACTGGAGGTTTTTTAAACCAAACATGCTCATTAAACTTATATAAATTCAAATATGTGCTTTAGGAAAAACATGTATGATCATGTAGGAACTGATCACCAGTATTTTCTGTTTAAGACAAGATCAGTTAATCATAGAGTACGTCGGAGAGTTTTCTCTCTCACTACTTTCCACTTCTGCATAAACATGTCTGAGCTGTTACTCTGCAGGGTTTAGACAAATAACAGCAAAGAGGCGTCAGCTAACAGGTAAATCTGAACATTATTCATCAAATACCAGCATTTAAATGTAACATGACACACAATGAGAGACACAAACACACACCCTCATTCACTCATGTCTTTGCAGCACCAGAGCAACAATTTAAGTTTGAATTTGTTGAGTAGAAATGAGTCAAACCACTAGATGGCAACAAATAACCATCAACTTATTTACATTTTACAACTTGTAAATTCAAGTTATTTAAAGCTACTACACTTCAAGTGTAGGTGTAGTTTACCACACAATCACTAGAAGCATGTTGTCAGGTTAAATGTCTTTCTGCAGATAAAATAGCGTGTCGTTTTCAATCTGTAAATTAGTTAATTTACTGTAAATGTCTCTTTACTCTTTATGGATATGTACAAAAAAATCCCACATGATACTAGATGTGGATGTAACCACCCTGTAAAACTGTATCTACCAAATATCTAAATGTACCAGGAGGGCGGCCGCATCACTTATTGTTAACTGGAAAAATCGTTTTGCAAATTCTTCACCAACCCTTAAAATATCAACATTTGATCATTTAACTGTACGTAGTTGCAAATTAAAACGTGGAGTTAATATGCAAACATCTGCTGCACCCCACAGATTTCATGCTTTCTACAGACAAAAATCAGTGAGTGTGAAATAAAAGTACTTAATTACAATTAAATGCATTTCTAATTTGAGTTCCAGAAGTATCGGCAGCAAAAGAACTGAAAATATCAAAAGTAGAAGTGCTTATCACACTGTTAACAACGATCCATCCGTTTTACATTTTAATGTAACTCCAGCTGAAGGTTTAGTGACTGTGTGGATCAGTGCTGCACACAGCATTTGTTGTCTATAAGCTATTTTGCTAACAGGTAAAATGTGGTGACAGAGACAAATAGTTGTACAGCTTTGTGTCTGGACATGTAGATCCACACCCAGCTGTTTATCTCCTAACACTTGCCTGAGTGTTTTTTATGCTCCAGAGTACAAGAGATGTGATATTTAAAATACATCGTGTTTTTGGACCACTGTTGTGAAAAATACCTGAATAAACCATTTAAATGAGTCTGAGGTGGTTAGTAGTTGGTAAGATAGTTAACAAGTTATGTAGAAACATTAAACTATACTATTTTGAACCACTGAGACTTTGCATGTTTATTAATGATGAATATCTAACGCTGAGAGCGCACTGAGGTTTGACAGACAGCTCCAGAAATAAATCTGTCTACATCAGCTACTCCAGCTAATAAAAGCTGCGTCTCACAGAAGATGAAGCCAATTAGCAACTATCGGTTTGTGCCGTTACAGTGTTGTGGAACAGCGTAAGATAAAAGCCAGCAGTGTTTTTAATATCACTTATTATGTTCCCCAACACTCATACTCCTCAAATATTTACAGTCCCATTTAACGATAAATGAAAATCTGTGTCCTAAATTATTTTTATCTCTTTTTCTGCAGAGTTATAAAACGTATCTGCACACGCTGATGGCTGGTGTTTTGAACGAGAACTGTGCTGGAAGCACCGACTGTCTAATTACACAGAACATTTGTGGAGCCCCTCTGTAAAACTTGGATTACTGACATTCTTCACCAACATTTCATGATGCTCTGAATCTCTTCTTCTTAATAAGATCAAGCTTTCTAGATGTGACTGAAGCTTGATTGTGCAGATCTGTGGTTCCTGTACCACCCTGTGTGTGGCTCTCTGTTCTCACTGGCTGATTATGAACTTTTCCCCCTTAAACCATTTACATATTTATGCAAACGACTAAATGTCAAAACCTTGACGTTTTAAGCCTTTAAGCCCTAAAACATAACAGGAGCATCAAGACCTGCATGTTGTGAACCTGTAAAGACAAAACTGTAAAAAAAAAAAGAAAAAGCAAAGCATCAACACACAACAGCAGCTGTGCAACGTAACACAACACAACCTCGGAGCATTTCTAAATTCACCGACTGTCAGGGCCATTTTGTGATGTTGTGTGTAAATGCTGCAGGACGTGAATGCCCTTCTCTCTCCTGCTCTCTCGCTCCTCTCCCTTTCTGTCTATTGGATTTAAAAATTAGATTTTATTATTGTTTATTAAATTGTTTTGTTTAGCACACAGTATTAACAGAATGCCTTTTGGTATTCCATGATTCACACTTTAGTCTTTATACTTCTTAGATCATGTTGTTGTTTGATGTTTGTTTGCTTTGTACCTCGCTTGTGTGTCGCTGTGGATAAAAGCATCTGCCAAGTAACTAAATTTAAATTTAAATGTAAATGTAAATGATGTAAGTGCATCTCTAGAAGCTGTACGAGCACGGACAAGCAGAGATCTCAAATAAACAGATGTCCATCAGTGTCACAGCAAGTGAAGTAAAGAATCGTGCAATAATTTACTATCAAGCAGCTGAGCATCAGTTATGTCATAACATTATTATGAAACACTGGCCTGCAGCCAGCTCATTACAGTCAGTCACACAGTCCAACAGTCTCCAGAGGAGGACAAACAAAAAGCCCCCGGTCCTGCGATACAGGAGCCCCAAGCTAAAAGAAACACTCTTTAGATGAACATCATCGAGAACGGGAACGTCGTTTGGACATTTAGGTCAACTGAGCTGAGAGATAAGCTGAGCTACTGCCAACAACCAGTTATATTAGACCGACTGACCAAAGCTAAACCACCTCGAAATATCACTAATTATAGAGATAGTTAGAACTCCCCAGATGTTAAACTGAAGTTTTTACACTTGTTTTTGTACGATTAAAGAGATCAGATTAAGTTTTCTGCAGACTTTACCAGAGACGGGGGGAGAAGTACGGCTTGTGCAGCACAGCATGTGTGTTTAATGTTTGAGCTTCAGGTTTGAACCTTTGGATAGATCCAGGCTAATTGTTCCCTCTGCTTCCAGTCTTAGTGTTGAGCTAATGGGCTGCTGTTTTGAGTGAATCTGATTTGTTGCATTGAAAACATTTTTTCAGCCCCAGAAAAAAGTAATAAGTTGGTATTTTCTGTGCACACTGTCTCAACAATCCAGCCTGTTTTTATTTCTACTGCATGAATAACGTCTAGATGCAACATGTCAAATCTAAATGCAATTTCCTTGGTCCTTCTTCTTCCTTCCTCTCACTCCAAATTCTTATGTGACTCAATAGCTCTTTGTTTTTCTCCATGTGGTTAAGAAGAGTATATAGTTCCAGGAGATGCCCGTGCATTCATCCTCCACATGCACTCATTACAGCTGAAGCGTATTTCTCCCCCTGAGTGTGTTTGAAATGCTAATACAACATGACACTGGCCTTTCCTTCCCCTGCTCTACTGTCAACATGACCTGCACACAGAGAGCGGAGAGAGAGGAGGCAGAGAAGTTAAAAGTATGAACATAGGATCAGAAAAAACTGAGTGAGACACAGAGACATAGGATAAAAAGTCACGTTTGACAAACACACAACCTGCTGTACTTCATATCAACATGGTCATAATCAGCAGCAAATCTCACACACACACACACACACACACACATACTCACATGTGTCTAATGTAAAGATCCCATCAGGAGTGCGTTTACTCTTCCTCCTCTTCCTCCTCTTTCTCCTCTCTGCTCTGCACTTCTCCGTAGTGCACTCCGCTCTGCTCTCTCCTCCCCTTTCCACTCCTCTACTATTATCTCCTCTCCGTTCTTTGCCGTTCCCTCAAAGAAAAAAACTCTAACAGTGTAATTATGAGTATAAATCTTCTGCGTCCTCCTCCAGCTGTCACGCAGGCCCACGTCCACGAGCCCTCGTCTCCTCTTTACTTTCTTATGCAGATACAGATTAAAAATTTCAGTCATTCTCACTTCTTCCTTTCAGTTCTTATTCTTGTTGTGATGCAGAAGCAGCAGCTGCAGGAGGGATGTTGCTCCGGCTGTTTTCCAGAGTGTAGTGTTCTGATGGTCCATGTCAGCTTTTCCAGGTTATTTTCCCGACAGAGAAACAGAGGTCAGGTCCTGAGGGCAGAAATGTGACATGAGAGATCCAGACAGGTCGACTACATCTCTCTGTTCAAAAACGTCTGCATCCCTCTCTCTCTCTCACAAACACACACAGTTTTAAATACAGACTCGTTGCTGCTGACTTTCTGGTTTCTCTGTTTGTCGCTCATGCAGGACATTCAGGAGAGGGAGGAGAGAGAGAGAGGCTGAGGGAAGACGAGAGGGGGAGACAGAGCAACAGCAAGTCTTAAAAAAAAAAAAAAATCACATGTGTAAACCGTCTGTGGCCATGTGTTAAATTTAATACACGGAAAATTGATGCGTCCACATATGGTGCAATATGTTGCATGTGGACAGTGTTAATCACAGTTTATTGCATCGCTTATTTGATATATATCCCCCTTAGGCAATATTATTAGTAAACATAATGCAGATGATGCCCAGTTATATCTATCTATGAAACAAGAAGAAACCAATCAATTAAATCAAACTTCATGCTGCTTAAAAGACATAAAGGCCTGGATGTTCTCTAATGTTCTACTCCTTAAATTAGACAAACAGAGGTTTGCACTTGACATTAAAACAGTTCAATACAAGCTCAGAAACAGACGTATGTTTATATCCCACCCTGTTGAGCTCTGTGCCAGAACCCCGTATGCTGAATTTGTGCGTTAGCGCGTCTCGACAAGTTTTATTGGAGTTTGTGGGTGATGTTTTAGAGCTAAGTTGAGTTTTCTAAAATTACTTTATATGAAATAACGTTTATGAAAATTTAATCAGCCGACCTGTCATCAACGGCAGGTTGTTTTTGTGCTGAAGTTATGTAACAAGAAAAACCTGAAAACCTTCCTGCTGCTTGTCAGAAGCTTCAGGATTATCCAGGGCAGCAGCTCTCAACAGGTAAAGGAAAGAAAAGCAAAGGTAAAGTGTTTGCTAAAACTTGGCTTTTAGGCAGAATGTATTCACTGCTTTTAGATCCTGAACGCACTGAAAGCAACTGGGTGAACTAATCGGATCAGGTCTCCTCAGAACACCAGAAGTTGACCCTCTGTGGACCGAGGAAGTTTTCTTGTCAGTCTATCCAACAGTTGTTCATGTGGACCAAATAACCAAGTGGTAATAATAAAAGTCACTTGCTGTAATAACTTAATGTAGAATTAAAACTCTAAATTTACCAAAGCTCTAAAGCTCTGTCTAAAAACACAGTAAATCGTGTTCTACATACAGAAAAAACACACACACAGCTTACCATCTATAATGCATCTTTTTCTGCACCTCCTGCTCAATGTGATAAAATATTTACACTCTTAACTCTATGCAGTGTGTTTCTGAAGGAACGGATGTCAGTCATCTCTGAAATAGCAAGGGACAAGAGTGATGATGCTGGATGGGAACACTGGTGTTGCTCAACAGTGCAGGCTTTGCTGCACTGGCATTTCTCTTTATTATTCATGACTGAATAACATTCAGGTCAGCTCAGTAGAGGTCTTCACTGGTCCAACACATAGTGGAACAGGGGAAAACCCAGTTTGAACAGACCAGATCTAAAATGATGTTGACCAGGAACTAGTGGAAAGTTTCTGAGGAACAGTGGGTCAAACTTTGAGAAGTACATCTATCAGTCCAGAACTAGTTACAGAGGAAATGCAACAGACTGTTGATTAATATGGGATTTTAAGATATAGAATATGATGAAAGTTTGGTTGTTAAGGTTATGTGAAAACAACGTCCCCTTTTCATTTCCAGCACCAAAAATTAACCTATACAACTGGGCAACAAAACCAAAGCACAATCACACAAGTTTTTTCAAATAATAAATCTTGTAGGTAACAGATTTCTCTAAAATAAGTTCTGATGCTCTTTTTCAGCTGATACTCGTGTCCATTTAGATCCACGTCAGTGTTGGACATAGTGACACACAGACCTGCTGTGGGTCCACTCATGTGTTCTCTGTTTCATGGGGCTGCTTCGGACAACACGTGAGTTCATTGGTCTGTGGAGTTTAGGACGTGCTTCCTGAAGGAGAAATGGGTCACACATGCATAATTTAGAAAATCATTTCCAAAAACAGCTGGGCACCGTAGACTGAACAATAGTAAAGGCTGTCTTGTCTTTGTTGTTTTACCCACAATCACCCCTAAGTAAATAAAAACAACTGTGCTTGTTGTGAAAAGAAGAATCAGTGGAAACAAAACCAGAAGCCGAGACAAACGGGGGAAAGTTCAGTTGCTGCAGTGGGAAAGACCTCGACGACAGCGAGCTAGAAAACACGGATGTAAATAATGCAGGATTGTACATGTTTTTTAAAATTGGCTCTGCAAATGTTTCCTGAAGACAAAAACGGATACCCGGAGCTAGAGCCGGAGGTTACACGTGTATTTTGGTGAGAAACACTGAATGCACGTTTGTTAGGGCGTCTATAAGTGGAGTGAAGCATCTTACTTTACTCTCCCGTCTCTCTCTTGCTACAGGCCACCTTTGCTCAGTGTAGGTTTTTGGCCAGAACACAGACCCCTCATTATTTTTGAGTTATTTCTTTGTGTGTGTGTGTGTTACATAAGACAGCAGTTCATGTGGCGATAATCAAATCATTCCCATGACTGAGTCAAGTGGAACCGGGAGGCCTCTCAGACTCATCCTCCATGCACGTCTCTCTCTCTTTCTGCGTCTCCATGTGTGTTTATTCCCTTCTGTCTCGGTTATTTTCTTCTTCTCTCTTGTTTTGCGTTGCTGCACTTATCTTTCATACTTTATCTCACTCACTTGCTCTCTCTACCCGTTCCTCTCATTTCATTCACATAGTAATATGATGATTTATTATTAACAATTTCTTATAAAAGGTACATTAATAAAATATGAAGAGAAACATGAAATGCAACTAAAGTCTTCATCAGTAAGGTTTTCTATACTCTCCCTCTAAAAGTGTTGGACACTGAGGCCAGTTCCTTTTTTTTTGTCACAGCAAATTATTATTATTTTTATTTTGCCTTGAATTCATAAAATATATTTATCCTTGGACTGAGGCAACTACATTAACATGCACGTCCACCTCAGTTGATTCATCACCATTTAAAATAAATCTAAAACTAGAATTTACAGCATTTTGGTGACAGATGACCTGAGAGCATGTTGCTGGGACAGAGCTGTTTTAAAAACTTCGGGGCACATTTCTCTTCATGAATAAGAGACGGCTCACAGTGGTTCAGCTTCGTCTGTGACACATTTGTTTTTAATCAAGTGTAAAACAATTAGTTGCCGTCACTTTGTCACCACATCCCTACAGCACTGAACCCCCCCCCCCGCTACAGTTCAGCTGACTCAGTTCTGCAGCTGTGCAGCCGTCAGCCCCTTGCAGAAGCACTCAGCGTGGTTACGTAATGATACCGTTCCTCCTGTGGACCCACAGCCAGTGGAGGGTAAAGAAGGACATAATGAGGTCTATTGGTGCGCACTGACAACTCCACTGACTCTGTGGTTGGAAACCAACAAACAGAAACCGGTGAAAAATAAAATGAAATACACTGCCCGTCCAAAAAAAGTCACCACCTGGATTTAACTAAGCAAATAGGTACGAGCCTCCGATTAGATAGTAAATTCAATTTATTAATATTGCGCCAAATCACAACAGAAGTCACTTTACAGAGTTTAACAAAATATAACAGAATACAGACTGAATGAAAACCCAACAACCCCACTTGAGCAGCACTAAGCGACAGCAGAGAAGAAAAACTCCCTTTAACAGAAAAAAACCTCCAGTAGAACCAGGCTCAGGGTGGTCATCTGCCTTGACCGGTTGGTCAAGTGAAAAGAGGAGAGAGAAAAGAACAGCAAAAACACTGGACAGGCTGGTAGGACCAGTAACTGGACTCTGGAGATATACAGCTCCAAGGAGGAGGATACCTGCAGAGGAGAAGAGAGAGGTCCGACTCTCCCATCATCAATACAAGATCTTGGTAAAAGAATTAATGCAACTCTGGACGAGAATAAATGTTGTGACATTGCAGAAGCTTATTGAAATGATACCGTGGTGAATGCATGTTGTTGACTTTTTTTTGGACGGGCAGTGTGTCTTTTATTTCTATTTTATAGTCTGTTTACTCAAAGTGTTAACTGTCAACGTTCATTAGTCAGGGAACACAGTGTACATTTTAATATCTTTAATTTGACTTAAGAAACCCTGATTCAGAGAGTGGCACAAAGAGGCCAAAGTGAGTACAAACAGCAGGTTACAGACTCCAGGCTGATGAGCTGTGAACAGACAGTCTGGGTTAGAGAGACCATTAACACAGCAGCAGTTAATGCAGGAGGCTCCAGGAAAGAGAAAGTAAAAAAAAAAAACCACAAAGACAAACTTAAACACCTCTACACAGGTGGTCCAGTTTCTGCACACTTTTCCACAAACTCAAAAAACATTCAAATTCAAACTTTAGAACAGAATTTTGTTGATTATTAGGACACAAAACAGCAGAACTAACAACTAGTGACCCAGTCTACTTACAGTAAAGCTCAGAGAACCATCTACTGTATCAACACGTCTCCAGTGAACACACTTTAATATCTGACGTCACACCAGCGGACAATCCAAGATGACACAGGAAGCGAAGACGCTCCAAAACGTTGGACAGTCACACATGCATAAATTAAAAAATAAATACAACAGCTTCTTGTTGATATCCAGGGCATCAGCAGGCGCTCGGAGTAAGAAAGGAAACTGACGAGAGCAGTAAAATCAAGGACGAAGACACCAAAGAGTCAACCAACATAAATATTCAGCTTTTACACACTATCCTCCTGTAGAGTTTTCATGACTGAGCGACTTCATGAGGAAACAGAGAGAGGAATGTAGCTGTCAGGGAGGCAGGAACTGGAGAATAACACTTAATATCTGTCCGGGTAGAAGTGCACAGACTGAGAAAATACTGTTTTTATTGCTGACAAACTACCAGTCTGCGTTGGCTGAAAGTATCCAAGTCCTCAACATCCTCTGAACCGTGACGTAAGGCAGGACGTTCATCAGTGCAGCCTTTTCCACCTTCTTCACACTCTCACTTTCAGAAGTTACTTTGCTGATTTAGTAAAAAACAAAACAAAACATGTCTTATCCCTAAGATCAACATCATCCTGTCGAAACAGATCTTAAAAGATTTAAAAGATGACTGGCATTAAGCCCAGACGTACACACACATACAGCATGTGTTTAAGTATCTTTGCACTTCTACACTCCAACACACACACACACACACACACACACACACACACACACACACACACACACACACACACACACACACACACACACACACACACACACACACACACACACACAGGATAAAGTCAGTATCATTTACAGTGACACAGAATCAACCCAGAACAACCAATCCTGAGATCTTCTACCTACAGTAGTAAACGGACATGGCTGTCCAATGCATTTCATGCTGCTGTCCGTCATCTTCCTCCTACTGTTTATGACGACCTTACTGTCTCTGGGAGATGACGACAGTGAGACTTGACAGCTCGTGATCAGAGGTGACAAAGCAGGTCAGCAGAATCCCTTTAAAGCCGTCAGTCACGACCTCCTCAGAAAATAAAATCCTCAACACATCTTGAAAGTTACGAGAAAACACTAGCTTGACTTTAACTAAATGGCCACGATGGACCGGACTTGGCAAAGTGTGAGTCAGTGACTGAATTCTTAAACACGTTTTTAACTAAGCTACAGACTGAGACTCTCGAGGAGACCAGAGACGAACGGGTAAATGTCATTTTATTGCTCTATTTTTGCTTTAATGTTCTATAATTACTTAACAGTTTTTGTGCAGTTCTTCTTCTAAGGGTTAATTATTGTTGCAGCTGAGAACCCAGAGTCACGTTCATGACACGCAGTCTCCATGGTTTAAGAAGCCAGGTTGCAGTGTCTATTTTTAACCCCTCAGAGTTTAAGTAATGTGCAAGTGCAATCTGCTGCGCTGGCCGAGCTTCCCTTGCCATCTTACGTCATCACAATTCTCTAATCCTGATTGGAGGGTTCAGATGACATCAGAAGAGGTATTATTAGTGCTGGTTAACATTAAATATTAAGGCGTGATGTGTGAGTTCAGAGGCGTCTTTAATGAGAATCTTCTTGGAGTCCATTTGAGGGGGAAACCGTCCTAGTCTGTTTACAGTATGTGACAAAAAGCAGCGTTTCTTATTTGGTTTTCTTGGTACAAGATTTGACTTATTGACCAAGACTATTTGGCGCCATAGTGCTGCAGGTCGAGGCGAACCCACACTTCCCCTGTAGGAACCTCGTGCAGCAGAAGACGGCGGGTCACAGCTCCCTTGTTTTCCAACTCTTTCTTTATAGTTGCCACAGGAACTTCTGAGCGACCCAGGAAGTCTGATAAGAGAGGGATAGAAAGAAGCTTTTAAATTTGCATTTGAGAAATTAACGTAATTAAAATAAGAAGAATGGTTGATGTAAAAAAAAAAAAAAAAGCTAATGTGTCAGTGCAACAGCTTCCATCTCTGGTAAGGTTATAACGCCCATCAGTGTAACAACACCTACTGTAGTGGAGCACTTTGCTTTAACATGTTTTATAATTTGACAAATCAGATGTGGAGCAAACCAGACTCATGTAGGAAAGTACAAGAAGAATATGAGAAATAAGAACACAAAACAGTCTGAAAAGAAACTAGTCTCTTCTATATTGTGTTATATAAAAAGGTGGCTTTAGTTAGTTTCCATGTTTTTGAGAGATGTCAGGAGTTATGGGTGGATAAGAGGTGAGGTGAAGGAACTAGCAGGTAACTGACCATCAGGTGCAAACTGATTTTTTTCAGAGATGGTGATGCAGAGGACGTCCTGGTAGAGGTCTTTGATGTGGAACTGACAGTTGAAGTTCCACTTGGGGTTCAGAGTGTCGTTGAGCGTTCTGGACATGAAGATCTGAGATCCCATGTTCACCTCGCAGTAAGGGTTACTTTTACCTGGAGGAGGAAAGAAACAGAGGTGAGCAGGGATGGAGGTGATGAGGATGGTTAATGACAGGGAGACAAAAAGAAGAAGTGTATTCATGCTCACCATTGGGTTTTGCTGCCTTGAGTTCAGTGGCCTCCAAGATAGTAACGAGAAGTCTGCCAATTCCACTAGCCTTTACGGAACGAGCTGCAAACAGACACAAACCGAGGTTAATGTGATTAATAATCACTCACACATCAATGGCTTCAGTGTGTTTTTGAGAGCGGAGACCAACATTGATAGGCCTTTTCCCTCTTCTTCTTTTCTGTCTCGATAAATTCTTCAGATGCAGCCTTGATCTTCTGAACCCACGCCGTACTGAAAAGAACAAGCACGTTAACCACACAGGCCACGAAAGATTTAGAAACCATTTGTGAGCATATAACAGTGTTCAAGCAGCCACCGTTCATTGATGTTGTCGGTCCGGAGAACGTAGACTCTATCGATGTGTGAGATGTGAAAGACGGGTTCATCGCTGGACGGATCTGGCAGCTTCACCAGAACTTCGTTTAGCAACACAGGCTGCAGGAATACATCAATATAACATGACAAGCTGAAATGCACTGTTTATACAAACATTAATAAAGAAAGAATAAAGTCTCATGCTGCCTTGAAGGAACACATTTCCACTTGTAGTGTGTCTCCTACCGGTTTGTACATCTTCAGTTGTACGTTGTTCTTGTTGCTGAACAGTTTATCAGGCCCAGATGAGGTGAACTGTTTAGCCGCATGTGTTAAAAGCAAGAAGTCGTTAAAGAGGAAAGCCCACAGTTCCTTGTTGCTCTTTGCCTTGAACATCTGGAAAGAAACAAGAATATGCATCATTCACATTTATGATTTCAGAAACAATAATTAAACTATATTTAAAACATGAATACAAACACAGTTCACTTTTCTTTATTCTTCCCTGTGAGTTTACTCATGAATGCAACATGTTTGCAAACCTCAGCTGTAGCAGTGAGGTCCAGGGATCTAACCCAGCAGTGTTTCATATTTCATCACCCTTGCGTGCCCCAGTATATTTGCTCTTTTTTACTTTTAGGATTTTAAAAGATTTATTCAGTTAGATGAAAAATGCTCCTTTTCTAAGGATAGGAAATCCCACCAGAGTTGATCACGGATGAGTAATTTAAGGTCATTGCTTCGGGAATGTTGCAGTGTTACTCACCTTACCGAAGTGGAGCAGTTTTCTGGGACCCAGACAATTGGAAAGAGAATTAAAGACAATTTGCTGTTGGGGAAAAAAAGTGAACATAATGAGGATTTTCTTATGTCTTTAGGATGAGGGAATATGACAAGCTCAGCAAGTAATACCGATTCTCTCTCTATTAACTTATAAAGTAGCCAAGCTAAAACTAATCAGTTCAATATAAATTCATAATGAATTGTGAGTTAATTAATAAGCCTAATACCTCCACAAGACCCTCACACTGCACATGGCTCTGAATCCATTCCAGTCTGTCAGAGTTCTCCTTCTCTCTCACGCCCTCGTTAACCTGGAAAAAAATAAACGTTCAGGACAGAAACATCATCCTTTGTACCAAGAACACATAAAATAAATCTAAAGTATTAATTAAAGTGACGAGTAGGGTCATAAATGAGTGAATAAATTACCTGTTGACAGAGTTCCTCCGCCCTCTCCAGAGCTTCTTTCAGAGGACCTCGGTCAGCATGGCCCTCTGCAGTGCACTCCAGGATCTAAACACACACATACACGTTAATTACACCTAAAAAGAGAGATTAAAAAGTCAAAACATCACACACTAAGGTCAGTGTTTGATCCTCTTATTGAGGAGATCAAGCACAGACACGAACACGAAGGCCTACGTTTTTGATGTGCAGTGGGTAACGTGTGATCCTCTGCATGGGTTTCAACAGGAAGCTGGACAGCGGCATTCCTTTACACCTGTAGTCTGTGGCAATTTTCTGAATGGGAATACAAGACAACATTAATAAGTAATTTGTGTTCATTTGACAGTTTCAGAAATAGAAAATGTTCGACTCAAAGGTGTTTCTACACTACATAGAATTTAATTTAGGACTAAATGAAACACCACAATGAAGAAACATTAGTAATTTCCATTTTCATCTCTCCTTTTTGAACTACACCTCTCTCACTCCTACTGTACCTTGAGGAAGTTCTTAAAGTCTGGTTCGTTGTCGATGCGAGTCTGGAGTAATGTGGCCCCATTGATTTGACAGGAGCAGAAGTGGATGTAGGGCTGCATGTGGGACAGCTCCAGGGCTAGGATATCGCCAATCATCGGCATGTTTTCCCCACCTGTCTTCTTACGAGCCTGTAGTGCCCTGAAAACACACATTGTGTACACAATGAACAGAGCAGCTCTGAACTAAATACACAACTTTTGCTGCACTATAACATTTGTTTTTGTCTCAGTGCTCCTTCATTCATTCTGCTCATGTTACAGTATATTTACTTTAGAAGTTTAGTGTTGCAGGTGAGCAGTTCTTTCCAGTTGGCAAAGATCATCTGCATCTCTGCATCAGTGAGTCGACCGGACTCTGACATGGGCTTATGGAAGACCTACATACACACAAAGACAAAGACCAAGCCCAGACAAAGACAGGAATAAAGGTGTCAGATAGAGAGAGAAGAATTACAGACTGTCAGGTCGCTAAACTACGTTGTCATTAAATAATACTTTTCCACAGCATGTTAAATGTACTTGGTTGATGTGTGATGACTAACTGACTGTGTGTGATTTACCTCCAGCACTAGCTGCAAGTCTTCCACATATCTCTCCTCAGACTGTAGCAGCTCATCAACGTAACCCTGTCTCTTTTTCTCTTGTGGGCTCGATGAATCCTGGCTGTTCGGATCTGCCCATCATGCAGAAAAGGAGGAACACACAAGAGGGAGAAAAAGAAATATCAACCAACATGTAGCCACTTAAACCAAACCACAAGCCACCGCTCAAACCACTGAGATTTACTGCCTCCTGCTGGTGGTTTAGACATGGGACAAGAAGCACATACCATAAAAAAAAGAAGACCATGAAGGCTCATAAGAGGGGAAATGGAAAGAGACAGATGAAAAAGTGTATTAGCACACACACACCTACCTGGCTCAGGTTGCCCATTAGCCCACTGTGACGGTTCCATACAAACTGATTCTTTTCTTTCATCACCCTCTCTGAATTCACCCTCTTCCTCAGTCTCATCCCAAAGGCCTAGAAAGTGAAATCTGCCCTGTAAAGTCATTCCTACCACACTGAATATCTTTAAATTTAGCTTTCTAATAGGTTTCTGGTCGTACTCGGTCTCTCCTGTCGTTGGTCTGTTATCTTCTAGTTCCTGTAACCAGAATCTCCCAGACAAAATCTGTTTGTACCAAAACAGGAAGGAGACTCGTTCATTCCTTGTCACCTGTTCAGCGCATGTTCACAAGGAATGAAGCCATTTTCTATAGATATCTATAAATTCCGTAAGTGAAAAACGCCTCAACAATTGGGAAACTTTATTAGTTTAACTTTAATCCCCGGTTTCTAGAACTAGTGTTGAAACACTTAAGCCAAATCACAAGGATGAAATATAACATTTTGTAAAGTTTAAAATTAGGAAAACTACCCTTTAGGACTGTGTAGAAATAAGAATCATGACTGCTAGAACAAAAAGGAACATCTGAATTTAAAGACAGATGGATGTTTGACACTACGTCTGAGGAAAATGTTGTGGGCTTAATACATATCTGTTCATCTTAATCATGTCTTGAGTTGACAATACAAACACTGATTACAACACAAACATATTTTGCAGAGCTGCTCACAAACCCTCCACTGAACAATAATAAAACACTTTGTTATTTCAAATGAAACTTTATTCATTTTTTTTTATTTCTGAATCAGAAAATATATTAGATACATGTTCAAAAATAGTAACACCATCTTGTACCGTCTTGTTAACTAATCCAACTTTTCTCCAGATTTTTACTTCTAACTTAGGTTTGTGACTTATTGTTCCTCTGACTTATTTAGTCTTTTAGCAGCATTTGCTTTTGCACATATTCGTGTTCATGAAACTTTATTGTAGCGTTTTTCATGCTTCCTCAGTATTTTATCACAGTACCCTTATTTGAAGCTTGCATAGACTAGGTTTTCAGTGTTTAACCTGAAGGAAACAGACAAACCTGACAATAATCAATGCTAAATACTTTTTTCCCTGTGTAACCTGCAGTAAAAACGATGATCAGACATGCATTCACTTTGTTCATCAAGTAAAACATTCAGAGCAGCAGCAAACGCAGCATTCAATCTAATATATTGTATAAGGTGCAGCAGCAGCGGTTGTTATATCTCCACTAGAGGCCCTGATTATGTTTGTCAATGGCCTTAAATTAAATTACGGTGTAGTGAAAGAGTCATCTTTCGTCTGTTAGTAGTAACAGCTGAGTGTTCAAATTAAGTTAAACTAGGTTTAACTCAAGACCCGCTGCAAAATTACTACTGTTAACGGTGCTGAAGTGAAAGCAGATGGTAGGAATTTTAATGCTACTTCTCCACGACCTGTTTAGTAGAGAATGACTAAAATATTTACTTTTTTTTAAAGCTCTAAACTAATATTTCTGACTGAACCCTGAGGAAAATTACTGTTGATTATAAATCTTATCTTATTGCCTTTTCAAAATATTTGTTTCGTTAATACAGAAGTCAAACTTCAAGACTTGTTTCAAGCATGTTTAAGGAAGTGCAGGAGTGCTGAGCATGTGCGCAGCGTGGAAATTGGATTATCTCAAATATCGACAGACTTGAGGGTTAAATAGTGGACTCTGTGTGAGCTGAACCCTGAGATAGAGGGGACACTTAGAATGGAAACCAAAGTGCAAATACTAAACGAGAAGAAGGAAAATAGGGAAAAAGAAATAAAAGAGAGAAGCCACGGACAGATCCACTAATCCACTGCATCATCAGTCCACAGTCAAAACAGGGAGCGTGGGAATCATGAAAGGCACAGAGGTTTCAACAGCTTATCAAATACAATTCATCAAATCAGCATTGAGAGAAGTGATGAAGTAGTTTCAGGCTTGAATCATTCACAGGTAACAGGACTCATTTTCATCTGTGCGCCTGTTCACAGTGTGTTTCTTCACTGCACTCTCTCAAACACTCACACACTCACACAACTTTAGCTCAGTGGGAGAAGTTAGTAGACAGGGAGTCCAGACACTCCACCCCTTCAGAACAGAGTGTAATAGTGGGCATCTCTGAAGTCAGGAGGAGGAGAGGAAGAGGAGGAGGAGGAGGAGGAAGAGGACTTTTTACCACCCTAGAAGAAGAAAGAGACAGAAGCAGAGGCATAGAGAGACAGAGAGGGGAAAAGTAGTCAGTAAAGTAGTCAGTGAGAAGAAAGAATAAACAGATGAAGAGATCGCTGGATGAAAACATATCAGCGACGGAAGTTAGTCAAACAGGTTTGAAGCAACATGGAAGTAGAGTGCCTCTGTGTTTTAAACATTTCCTTTCATGTGTGGTTCTCATATGATGTTTAAAGATCTACATACACTGCTGGCTGGCGTCAGAATCCCCTGTGGTCATCTTAACATAATTGGTGGGAAACAGGCCAGTGTTGCCGTTGATCTCTCCTTTCCACCAATCAGGGTTGTTCTTCTCCAGAACGTTGATCAGCTGATCTTTGGAGAAGCTCATCTCGTCCCCGTTGGCGGCGGTGTAATCGTACAAAGCGATCACCTGACAGACTGAGAGAGAAAGGAGAACAGATCGTATGTGTTATTTTTACATATCCTACTATTATGACTTGATTATAATAAAAGCGTGTGTGTGTGTGTTACCTGGCTGGGGTGCTGGTGTAGACTTGCCACTGTTGGATCCCAATATGGTGACATGAGAAGCCGGGAACCAGCCTTTTTGTCGCTTTTTACCTCGGGCCTAGAGTCATGGATCGTAAGGTTTTAATCAGGTAGAGATGTTTGTTCAGGCTTTGCTGAAACAATTATGTGGTGAGAAGGTGCTAAAGAGTTGAGCTGAGTGCAGAACTTCTGTGGTTACTTACTCTACAGTACTATGGACTCTGACAAAAAGGTGCGAACAGCATTAAAACACTAACCTGCAGTTCTCCCAGCCACCAGCCAGATGCATTCTTGCTGAGGATGAGGATAAGCTGTCCATTATCCAGATTGAGCTGCTCGGGGCTGGTAGAGGAGTAGGGCCTAATGACCTTGGCAATCTCTGTGCACACAACACACAAATGTGACTCAGCAAAGTGGAAAAAAACAGGACTTGTTTTCTCATGTGAGAGAGTAGATAATAAGAAACATCAGCGAGTGTACCTGGCTTCTTCTTTCCTGATGTGCTTGATGTCTGAAAAATACACGGATATTACAAATGTATAGAAGCACAATATACAAAATAAAGCAGTGAAGAACATAATGAGAACATTTTACAATTCAATAGAGAGTCACACAGTGAGGTATTGACTAAAGGTTTTGCCCAGGATGTGTTCTTACATCTGTCTCTTTGGGCTTAACGTAGTTGCCAGGGAAAATGCCTGTGCGGTCGCCTATAGAGCCGCTCCACCACTCTCCCTCTTTCTTGCTAACCAAGATCACGTCTCCCACTCCAAACGTCAGATCACCACGCTCTGGAGACTCATAGGTGTACAATGCCACGTATTCTGCAAAGGAAACAATATAAACAGCAATTAGCCATCTGCCCAATGCAAGGCTGCTGCTTGGTCCGGCTGTATATTACTGTATAGTGCAGAATAATATTAAAGAATCTACCACCAACACAAATTCAATTTAAATCTAGTGGAAGATACCATGTGTGTCCATTAAACCACCTGAAATCGTCACAAAATGATGTAATGTAATGTATAAGAATCAGGTGTTAATGTCTCTACATTATTTTAGACTATACTACTGTACCTTCGAGCTGCAGGCTGTCACTGGACTCTGAAGCATCAGGAGGGGAGCTCTTCGTGCTATGAACACAGAATGAGTACATTATCGCACATATTCATATAATCCATTCATCCAGTTTCCAACGTCACTCTAAACACATGCTGCTCAGGACTAACCAAAGTGTTGGAAAAATCAGTCACACTTTTCAAGAGGCCAAAGCTCTTTAGCTTTCCGCTCATTCTAACACTTTGTACTGCTCCACAAACTTGCAATCTCATTTTCTTTGGCTCCCAGCCAAACATCATATACACAGGCGATTGCTGGAACGTGCACTTGACTGGTAAAACAAGAATTTTGCTTTCAGGCTCAGCTTCATTTTCACCACAACAGTCTGGTACAATGCCAGCTGGAATCACACTGTGTATTTATCTAACGCCATGCTGCATGTTTGAGTGTGACTGTGTGACTGGAGGGAAGAAACAGTATCTGTGGTCTGAATAACATGCTCAGTGGAATTTTTACTTCCACAAACACACTCACATTATGATATAGCTGATACTTGTTTTCACAGATTTACCCACTAGAATATAAAGTGGACAGGTATGTGCATTCAGCTACTGAGTTTTTGTAAGTTTGCATGTGATGATGCAGCTTGATGGAGAAATTAGAAATTGAAAGCAATGAAATTTGCAGCTGTGTGTGTTTCAGTCAGTCTACTCCTGGTATTTTGCAAATAATTAAACACAGACATTGTCCTTCAATGTTAGTTTGACTTGGACATTGCTGGTGAGGTCCCCAGAAAGGTCTCAAAGAGTTTAAAATGTAGAAATGTTCACTTCAAGTCACTGTCGTTACACACAGTTTCATTACAAGGGGAAAAAGTATATGCATTAAGACTTACTTTGAGCTGCCTTCTCCCAGCAATGCCACGTATGTTTTAGGGAACCAGCCCTGTTCACCATTAACCTCCCCGAGCCACCAGTTCTCCTGCTGCTCCAGCACCTTAATGACATCGTCCTTATTGAAGTTCAGATGGTTGTCTGTCTTTGCCGTCCATGAACACAGGGCCTGGGCAAGCAGATTACCCACCACCTGCTAAAACATACACAGAGATAAAGACATTACAGTGAGTATTGGTGTAGAACAGCACTGCTGTGTAGGGTGTACACTCTGCAAACCTCTCACCTGTCCTTGTATGTCAGAGGGTACAGAGTTTGGAGAGTGTGTCGGTGTGAAGGCCGACTTTGTTCCTGCTACTTTGGCAGCCTCGAGGGCATTGGAAAGCTGTGCCTGCAGCGGCACTTTAGGAGCAGCAACAACAGCAGCACTATTAGCAGCTATGTCTGATGGAGCCACTCTCTCGACATAGCTCTCTGGGAACCAGCCCATCGTGCCCTGTTTGCTACCATAGAGCCAACCTTCCTCCCGCTCTGTCGTCTCATCAACCTAAAAGAAGAGGCGGAAAAAGTTAGAGAGAAACACACGGCGGAAAACATGTATACCGACAATCTGGAGACAGAACATCCCTTTAATTTTTACCTCGATGATATCTTCTGCGTTGAAGCTGAGCTCCTCGTTGTTTCGTGCAGTGAAAGGGTAGAGTGCCTTAAAGGACGTGAGAGCTGCTGACTTCCGGTGTTGTGTGACCCTGGGTTGTTTGCCTAAAGCACCACATACAGAATCATGAATGAACTTGGTTTTAGAGTCCAGGCAGTCGACAGATAAATAAACTGTTTGTATTACCTTTCCTCTCTTCCAGTCCCCTCAGCAGAGCCGATATCTTGTCCTGAATATTTACTCCTCCGCTTGGCTGCTGCATCTGCCGAGCAGGCTCCTCTTTTCTCTTTCTCTCCTCCTCCAATTTCCTCCTCTCTTCTTCCTGCTCTTCCCTTTTCTTCCTCTCCTCATCAGCTCTCTTTCTCTCCTCTTCACGCTTCCTCCTCTCTTCCTCTAGCTGCTGTTGAAGCCTTCGCCTCTCTTCATCCCTCTTTCTCCTCTCTTCCTCCTCCTCCTGCTTTCTCCTCTCCTCCACATCTCGGATGGCAGCCTCTGCTGCCTTCTGTCGCCTCCTCTCCTCCTCTTCCCTCTCCCGTCTTCTCTCCTCCTCTCTCCTCTCCTCCTCCCTTCTGCGTAGTTCCTCCTCTTCTTTTCGTCTCCTCTCCTCTTTCTTCCGCTCTTCCTCCAATTTCCTCCTCTCTTCCTCTAGCTGCCTTCGCTCCTCTTCAAGCCTTCTCCTCTCCTCTTCCTGCCTCCGCTTCTCAGCCTGCCTCTGACGCTCCTCCTCTTCTCTTTTCTTCCTCTCCACCTCCTCTCTTCTCTTGCGCTCTGCCTCCTCTTTTGCTCTGAACTCTCGTTCAGCCTGCTCCTTCGCAGCCTGGATGAGAGCCTGTTTCTCTTTCTCCTCTTCCTCCCTCTGTCTGGCATCCCTCTCCTCCTGAAGTCTCCTCTGACGCTCCTCTTCATCCCTCCTTAGCTTCTCCTGCCACTGTCGCTCCTTCTCCATCTTTATGCGCCTATGAATAGGAAATAAGTTATTTTAAAAGGTTGAATATCAAGATAAAATTCACACTACTACTCAAAAGTTTCGGATCACTTACAAATTTTGATTCATCATTATTCATTTCACAAACAATTAAAATGAATCAGATGATTTTTAAAGGGTGATCCACATTTTTGCATAAAGACCTATTATTAGTAACTGTCAGTGCTCTGCATCGAGCTCCTGGTATGGCTGCTATTTCAAGGCAATCATTTTTTAAGGCAAATTGATTATGAGAAAACCCAATTCTGTGGCACAGCTGAGAACATTTGGACTAATGGAGCAAACAAGGAAGCACGGCATTTGTTAGGTTACTAGAATGCCTGAGGTCTGCCAGGCTGTGGTTGTAGCAAAAGGTGTGATAAAAGAAATGGTTGGGGAACATATTCATCATTTCCAAAAGCATTACTTCTGACACTGACAATGTCAGCTTGTCCTGTTCTTAAAAAACAGTAAAATGTCTAAGTGAACCCGAACTTTTGAGAGGTAATGTACATTTTTATAAATTATTTTTTTCATGAGAATTCAGCAAGCATCCAAAATGGAAAAAGAAAAACTGTGGAAAAAATACCTCTGAGCTTCCTCCTCCTCCCTGCGCCTCCTTTCCTCCTCTTGTTGTTTCCTCTCCTCTTCCCTCCTTTTTCTTTCCTCCTCTTGCTCCTTCCTTTGAATCAACTCGAGCCGTTTCTCCTCTTTGATGCTCCGTAGTTTCTCTAATGATGCTTGCTGCTTTCTCTGGCTTTCTCTGAGCTCCTGCAAACAGAAAAACACAACTTTACTAGCAAAGTTAAAGACCCATGACTGAATTTAAGAATGAGTTGACAAAAGTAGTAATAATGGGATGAGAGCTTTGCGCACACAGCATGCACAAACACACGGCGGGCACAACTGTGGATAAATATTAAGCAATTTGTGGGAAAAGTGTGAGTGAGAGAGAGAAGAAAGGAGAAAAGAGTGACAAATCAAAAAAATAACACTCGACCTGAGATGCATCAGAAATATGACCATAGCAAAGTAAAAAAAAAACAAAACAAAACAAAACACCAGAGTAGAGGAACAAATAGAACTAAAGCCAAAACCTTCAGTAGGTAGAAGAGGTTACGGAGGCAGACCAGTAGACAGAAGACAGCCTGAAGCATAGAGTCCTCAGCTCCCACATACTGCGAAGTTGGGGAGGGAAGAGTGAATCAAAAGAAAACGAGGAAAGAAATGAGTAAAAATAAGAAAGATAAGAAAGAAAATTAAAGAAGGGAGGAGAAGTGCAGATGATGTGAAGAATAAAAGTGATGAGAGACATGAAAGAGAAGGCGTTACAAAGCAAGAGAGGAAAAAAAGACACCAGTAGCAATGCAGGAGTAGGAAGTGATATTTACACATTTAAACTTGGTTAATTAAAGAAATAGAGCTCTGTAGGTTCTATAATAGATTAACAGTATATAAAGGTGGGATTGTTTAGTTTGTTAGTAAAAAGAAAAGCTCTGTACTGAAACCATTAAAAATAAAAATACACAGGTAGAATTTTTCATACCAAAAGAGCAAAACATGCAACACCCCAAGCTATTAATTTAATAATACAGTATTTTTTACTACCTGCATGTCTTTTTTATACTGGTCCATTTCAGCTAGTTTGGCAGCAGTCTCCTTCTCCAGTGCTTCCAGCTGCTCTCGCAGTTTCATGCAGGACCCTTTTTTCTCTGTAACACCCATCTTCAGGGTGGACATGGTCGATCCTACAAAAAGGTGAAGTACAATAAAACAAGCTGAAATATACGCTGTGAAAAATGAATAAATAAAAGAGTTTAATGACACCAAGAAGCCAGTTTGTGATGCTTCTTAACTTGCTGTGGTACAAAAAAACTACAGTGTTTTTCTAAGCATACATCTAGAGCTACAGTAATATGACAGTAATATTAATACTAACCAGGCAGGTTATTCAGAGACATGTTTTTCAGTTTCTCTGTCAGTCTCTTCTGCTCTGGAGTCAGATAGGACAACTTCCTCTGGAACTCCTGACCGACAGGAAATGCATCAAAGGCAACAAGAAATGCGTCAGTGGAAGAAAACATAAATGCACACTCTCTCAAGAAAACAGCAACGTGACACAAAACAATAACCATAATGGTCAGAGCTGCTTTTCATAACTAAGTAGTGCTAGAAATGACACACAAACCTCTAGCTGTCTGTGCAGGTCCTTAATGTCTTGTTGACGTGTCTCTTTCCTTTGATTGCTCAGATCCAGCTCTGTCCTCTGAAGCGTCTTCTTGTTCTGAATGTCCCGCAGTCGGTCTGAGATCTGACGATGCTTGTTACCCTGAGGCAGACAGAAACAAAAAGATAAAGAAAGATAAGTGAAACTTAATAAAGAGTGAAAGACACCAGAACAAATAGAGAGTACATCTATGAACATCTTGTACATTGAACCTGAAATAAACCCCATATATAATCTATTCAGCACTCACCACGGCCTCCAGCTCCATCTCCAGACTCCTCTTCTTTGCTTTCAATTTGGAGATGTCATCCCGCTCCCGCTCCTTCTTTATCTGGAGCTCTCCTCGCCTCCTCCTCTCCTGCTCCTCCTTTCTTTGGCGCTCAAGCTCACGCTGCGCAGCCTGAGTTGAACCAACGCAAACAATGAGGTTAATATACACGCACCAGTGTAAACTAGTGACTCTCTGCTGTAACATGCTCCTGTACCTCTTTTCTCTCTATCTCTCTCTGACGCTCTTCCTCCTTCTGCCTCTCCAATTCCCTCTGTCGCTCCAGCCTCCTCTCCTCCTCTAAACGCCTCCTCTCTTCAGCCTCCCGAGCCTCCTTCTCCCTCTTCTCTTGCTCCTCTCTCTCCTTCTGAGCACGTCGCTCCAGCTCCCTCCTCTCTGCCTCCAGCAGAGCCAGCCGTCTTTTCTCCAGCTCTGCATTCCCTCGCTCCAGGTTGGCTTTGAATTTGTCCTCGAATGAAACTAAATAGAGAGTTAAAAATCTTTAGATAATGTATTAGATTGTGTATTTAAAAATAAAAAAAGGAAAAGGAAAACTGGATTAGCTTTAGAAACTGTTTAATTTCCCTAAATGGTTTTCTTTAGCTTATAGATCATTTCTAAAGAAAATAAATTTCAAAGCTGTTAAAGTAACTAACTAATACTTGACTTGACTTTATATGGTTAAAAAAAACCTTCACAACCATTTCTAATATAGTCTCATCACTTAAAACAAGCTAATGCTCTCTTTGCAATCGTGTAAGTTTGAGTACTAACTGTTGATCTTGGTTTTCTGTGGAGGTTCTATCATGTCATCAGTCATAGCGTCGTAGTAAGAAGAGCTGGATCCATTCACTGCACTCCTGCAAGAGTTAAAATAACTTGTTTGACTACACAATTCATTATTCATATGATAATTAAACAATTGCAATAACGCATTTGATGTTAAATGTCACAGTGAGTCATGTGTTCACATACCTTTGTGAGGGTGGCACCAGCTCAGTTGGCAGTGTAAGTGGAAGTGGTTGTCCAAACTTTGCCATGTCCACCAGATGCATTGCCAGAATAAACTCCTCAGCTTTGAGCTTGCCGTCCTTATCCACATCTGCTAACGTCCTGTGGAGGAGATACATATACAAAGTAAGCACAAGATATAGGGAGCATAAGATCAACCAGCTAACAACCACTGGCTGCAGCATTAAGTAGTTTATATTATACAACACACTGTGTAGAGACTCTTAATTGTCCGGGGCTCAGATAAAGGATTAGCATATGATGTACTACTGTAGATACTATAACATTTAACCACTACTTATGTAACCCTAAAGTTAATTTGCATAAAACAATGATTCGACAATCGAACACAACACTTTAGTAATCACAAAACATGTTCAGACAAATCACTCTGATGTTCTCACCAGATGGAGGCCAGCTGTGTCTGTGTCAGCATTGTGGTTGCCATAGCACTTCTCACCTGCTGACCTGACAACAAAAGTGACAAATGTCAGATGTATAGGTGTGGACGTGGAATGAAGGGAGCAAGGGTGTGTACAGTTTCATATGCACTAATTTACTCATTACACTAAATTTAAATGTACAAGAAGAAGAGTTGCAAGCAACAACACAGCTGGTGCAAAAGCAGAAACCAGCTGTGGTGGTAGAAAATATGACTCTTTGGATCAAAGTGTAAACAACTCTTGCCAGCCGTGTGTCACATTTCTGAGGAATCTTGCTAGTTTGTTTGACTACACCATAGAAAACAGGTCCAGTGAGGTTTGCAGCCACAGAATGAAAAAGCAATAAGAAACTCTCTGTGCCTGAACACACCCATAATTGGTGCAGACTTAGCCTCAACTTCCTCTGAGAGTGAACTAAGATTTGACACACATTAAAAAGAAAGATGGAGGCAAATGCTATGAAATAATCAGTGGCTGTTGGTCATGAACATCCACGCCTGCATTCCACACATACTTTGGTTTTGTATGACCTACACACACACACACACACACACACACACACACACACACACACACACACACACACACACACACACACACACACACACACACCATACCAGTGAGGTATCCAGTCATGTCTTTATCCAAGCTGTTGAATTGTTGCCTGTATTTAAGTCTGGAGGCATGAGGCACGGCCCAGTCACTCGGGCCAGAAAGCATAGGTGACATCACAGAGGGGGATGATGAAGCAGAGCTGAAAGACAATGACAAAACAGAAATACAGGTTGAACCTACCAAATGTCAGAGAGGGCTCTATACATTTACGCACTCAAAGACACTAACAAGATAAACAAAAAACAGATTTCTGTACATACAGCTACAGCAACATTGTTGAATAAGATAAGCATCATTGTGGTTGAAGCTGAAGCTGAAGTGTTTTTCTAAGCAAAGAGGAGCTTTGCTTAAAAATATAGTCTTAGAAAGTGGCTATAATACCAATGATCTTGCAGTAAGTTATGGAGACATTTTAATTGTTCACAACCCAATATTGTCACCCCTATATGCCATAACATTTTGTGTCTCTAAATTCTCAAAGTTCCAGATTATTGTTTGCATGAAAATATCACAGACCGTTGGACCCCACTGTATGTGTGCAAATGTTTTACCTGCTAGATAGGTCCAGCAGAGGTGAGGCCTTGTTTATACCAGCAGGAGAAGAGGAGAGCCCTACAGGAGACGTGTAGGTGGACGCAGATAGAGGCAGGACTGAAAACATACACACGCACACATTAAATGTATGTTTTGTAATTTGCAACATTTCAACCTATCAACTTAACACAACAACATAGTTATGCCTGCTCTCCCTGTAAACATCAATTTATTTTCTTCTTGAAAGGGAGAGCCCTGTACAAAGCTCAGTAATATACTGTCATCCAATCCTGTTGCAACCTTGTCAAGGGCAGGGAACCTATTTGTATGGAAATGAGACAGAGAAACCTGACTGTGCAAAACTGGACCAAGATTCATTCCATTTCTGCCCTTCTCTCCTCAAAACTACATACAGTACATGTTATATCATCACCACACTGCTGCAAACATATCTGCACTGCTACTTTCTACCATGATACAAAAAATATTTTATGAGCAAATGATAATGAAAAGAGAGATGAACATTAAATTATACTGCAGATCTTCCTGATATTTTTGCTTTCAAAGCTATGACAATTATACAATAACAGAGGAAATGTACCAGTGGCCAGAGGTCCAGCTGGGACTGGCTGGAGAATCCCCATGGTGCCATTTGGCAGTGTGGCATTTCCCATGGTGGTCAACAAAGGCCTGGTGGGGGTAGAGGATATTAGAGGACTCAGGACTGTTGGTGCAGGAACCAAAGGGGTGACGCCTGCCATTGGTGTCAAAGGTGAAAGTCCAGGGTTTGCCATTGACATAGGGGTCAACATGCCAAGGTTAGCTCCAGGCATTGTTGCAATGGTAGGCATAACACCAATACCTGCAGGTAAGAGACACAAACACGTGCACCCATTAAATGACACAGTAGCTAATATGAATGTGTACAAAATGTCTATGAAGCAATTAAACAGTCAACATATTGCGGGTAATTTCCAACGACTAGGTCTCAAACTAAGTAGCATTCATATATGCATGTAATACTGTACCATAGCCTGGATTATTCATTGCTGGGGTGGGGTTACTGAGTTTGGGAACAGGCACTGGAGGCTGTTTCATGATGATTGGCAGTGCTGAGGGAAGTTGTGTCCCATGGAGTTTTAGCTTTATGAGCTTCATAGCAATAGAAAACTCCAATCTGTCCATCCTCCCATCTTTATTCATATCAGCAAGAGCCCTGAGACACAGATGAAAAAAACAGAGAGCGAAGAAAGTGCATGTTTGTTTATTCCTGTATAGATTTCAGCAAATATTTCTAGAAAGCTCTTTGGTCAAAAATCTGAGAGTGTTTGTTTCTCACCATATCTCAGCCAAAACTGAAGCAGACAGCCCTGACTGGAGGAAAAACTTCTTTGCCTGCTCCCCTGCAGAAAAAATACAGAAGAAGAGGAAGAAAAACATAAGAAAACTGGTACAAAATAGTCTCCACCTGCATGCAGAACTAAAAATATGACTCTGCTTACAAATTCAGAGCTACACATCACTTTCTGCAGTATTTGAATGCTGGCAGCTATGTGCATTTCTTATTTACTTTGTATTACTGTAGCATTAAGGGGAATCTCTTTGATTTCTACAGCTAATGGCTGAATGTTATGTCATCGTAGAATCACAGGAAGGTACGCTGAACAGTCTGTATTGTGTTTGTGTGTGTACCTGAGACATAGCCCATTGACGGGGAGAGGGTGTCAAACTTCTGATCATGTTTGTCCCTCTCCTCCGGAGTGATTGCCCACACACTTAGACCACCTTGAGAAAAAAAAAGGAGGTACAGGTAGTATGTATGATTACAAGAAGCATCAAAAGAACATCACCATAAAGGTTACACAAAAAGTATCAGGTCAATAAGCTCAGGTTTTATTTATCAAACTCAGTGACAAAACTTGAACATCAAAGGCTGTTCAGGTTCTCACTGTTCAAATAAAGCAAATAAATATTATACACAGCTGGAACCTACACCTGAGCAAGGTAAACAACCATACCCGTCTTATGTTTACAAAAGAGTAACAAACCATTTTATGACTTGCAAACACACACACACGCGCACACACGCGCACACACGCGCACACACACACACACACACACACACACACACACACACACACACACACACACACACACACACACACACACACACACACACACAGACACAGATAAGGTGGCAGAAATCCTTGGTAGCAGTCAGGAGTGTCAAAGTGATATTGACAAAGTGAAAATAAAGCTCAATGTTGTCAGTCATGCCGTGTCAGTTTGTTCAGGACAACCTCACACTATCACTACTATTTACTCAACCAAGGCCGACTACACATCAGTCTTTACTCCATCAAAATATCAGGGAATGAACAATTCACCACATCATAACAAAACATTCACATTTTCTTTAACTGTAATCCTGTAACTAGCATCAAAATGTGCAAAGAATGAGAGCACAAATGTACTACATGTAGAACAGAAGAGACTGTAGGCTCTGCAGAGCCAAAAAACACACAACTCCCTTTGCCCACACACAGACACACACATCCACTCCTTTACACATCCACTCAATCCACACAATCTACAGGGGTCTTACCATTCATTTTTGCAGGTGGCAGAGACAGAGAGGGGGAATTCCTGGTGGCGTCCTCAGCTACTGCTCACAGCCATCTGCAAAACACACAGTCACAGCCCAGTCATCAGTCAATACTGCAGCTAAGACAGGGAACTGAGAGAGAGAGAAACATACAGAGATGAAAGAGTGAGAGTGAGAGAGATTCTGGTCAGTCAGCAGAGTCAAACAGGGCTCCTCCTGTTCTCCTCAGTCAGGAGAACTCTGGCCACATCCCAAACCTTTTAAACTACTGGGACATGTTCCAAGACTATCCACACTGGCTCTGTAATCGCTGCAGATCAGTGCACTCGCACTACTGTTCAGATGAATATAAACCCTGTTCAGTATTTTGTTGGTTCAGATATGGCTCCAGTTGGTTAAAGCTGACACAGGATGTCAGTGTCTTAAACAACATGCAGTGTCCTGGTGTTAATCAGCCATTAATGCTTTATGGAGCTGCAGATGCAATCGCAGCTGTCATTGGGCACGAGGCGGAGTCCACCCTGGCTAAGTCGCCAGTCGACCTCAGAGCTGACGTATAGAGACAAACTGAGTCAGACAACCATTCACATCCACATTCACACCTATGGGCAATTTTGAGTCACCAATCAACTTAATACATGAATGACATCCAACTGTGGGAGGAACCCAGAGTACCCAGAGGAAATCCACCATCCAGGCATGTGGTGAACGTGCAAACTCCACGCAGAAAGGCACCTGACAGGCCAATAGATACAAACCCAGCATGGTGATGTAAATGTTAGCACTGCTGCCTCACAGATAGAAGGATCATGCAACAGTTAAGATATTTCAGCCTGGACGCTGGCATCTCAAAAACCAAGTTACTCAACTTAAATAGGCAACAGTCTCAAAGATTTCCAGTCTGCCTTCGTGTCTTCGTGTCACCCTACCTTCACAGTCTGTTACATCATGAATCAGAATTCTAAGTAATACACGTCGAGTCACGCACATGTGAAACTAGTCTGAAAACAAAGATATTATTGCATAAACCTTCAAGCTTCTCTTGTAACGTTTAAACTTATATGGATGGAAGATTCTGTCTGTATCTGCAAAATTTGATCAGTTTAAAACAAAGTTTATTCAAAATGATGAGTGTTGTCAGATAGATAGAGAGGCATCTACACGGCTGACTTTTTTCTTTTTTTATTATTGCTTGGGTTAATAGGAAGAAAGTGTGTCGTATGGCAACATGGTAAAGGACTAAATGTACCATGCAGATGCTCTTTGTTGGACCAATAATGCCTTTCATGACTGATGAGTCTGTTTAAACACTGACATCACAAACTGCTGTGTTTATATTTAAAGCAGCTTTTGTGGTTGGATGAACAGTGTGAACTTTTGCTCTGAGGTCATGCAGTAGTAAAGGACAGATAAAACACATATTATGATGACTAATGTCACACACAGCAATTTAAAACAGGTGTTAATGTATAAATGTCTAAATTTAACAGACTTTATCTTGTAAATTAAGTATTCCTGGGAAATAAAAACACACACCCACACGGGAGACAATCAGACCATCACATTGTTTCTCCAACTTTCATATTACTTCATTACAAGCGTGCTGAACACCTGCTTCCTGCGTGATTATCTTTCCCCCCCATCAGCCAGTAACACTCACATGATGAAGTCGGAGGAGGAAAAGGAGGAGAGAAATTCCAGACTTTCTGCTCAACACTTCCTGCCCGGTAACAAACACACACACAAGCATTTCCTCATCTAACTTCTGTGGACAGGAAGTGGTCGTAGATTTTGATTTTTTAAATATGTTGTGTCAGATGAGGTTAGCGTAAGTGAAGAAGCTAAATTCTACTGCATGCCATCTGTTGCTGTCTCTCTCTCCTTCTCCATCACTGCACATGGGTCAAATCCTCCACTCTTTCAGTGTCTTTCATCACAGATCTCATCTCTATTTTTTACCTTATTATTCATTTTTATCTTCCCTTACTCTGCTTTTATTATCAACTATTGTGTACATGTGTATACATGTGTGGATATTTGAACTTCCTGAAAGCGTTTATGGAGACTCACACCTGCGACATCCAATATGTAGCAGTGCTGTTCCAAGACTGCATTAATTTACATCAGAAACACAAAGAATCAAGTTTCTATTTAGATTACCTAACCCATAGATTGTTTAGCTTACACAGCGGTCTGCAATACATTAACCATTGTCAAAAGTTGGAGCAAAAATATTATCTTTTTTGTTTGTTAGGAAACTACATAACCTACTATTATCACTGATTCAAGTGTATTGTACAACATTATCGTTGCATGTTATATATTGTGCAGGTAAACCAACACAACACGAGTGATTAGCTCATATCAGCAACAGTCTCAGCAATCCAGTCCTGGAATATAACCTCTGGTAATATAACACTAAAGCAATTATAATAAATAAATGAAACATAGCAGTAGACTGATGGCTCCGAGGTGTACTATTTCCAGAGTGAGAGAGGAGCCGGACTTTTCCTGACTGGGCGGCTGCGTGACCACTGACTGAACTGACTTGGCTGGCTTCATTTCAGAGGCAGACTCACTTTTGCAAATTTCATGCAAACACTTCTAAAATCACCCTCACAAGTGGTCTCTGTCCCAGTAGAAGCCTTGAGCTGCTGAGTGAATACAGCAATCTCAGTATTTGCTTAGTGATCTAACAGGGCTCCACCTTCTCCACCTTCCCTGAAAACTAACTTCATTTTGTTCTTCACCAATGATGCAGGATTAATACTTGGTTGTAGAACAGACACACGGCTACAGTAAAGCTGCTGTGAGTGAAAGCTGCTACCTCCCTCTCTTCACCAAAGAGAGGGAGGTATTATCGATACGACACAAAGTCTCTGTTCTTTAGATAAAAGTTTGCATGATCAAAGCGGCTGGGAAACTTTGACAGCCTCAAATCTTTCAAGACTCATCAGATCCGGCTGAAATGCTCCTGAACAAAATGCTGATTTTCTCCTGGCTCTGGCTACTCCACTGTTATTAGGCTGCATTTAATTTATGTTATGGGATGCACAAGCTCTAAACAAATCCCATCCAAAGGCTCACATACATACAGTGGTCACCTTGTCATTATTATAATGACTGAAGGTATAAACACAAATGTCCCAACCTGTAGTTCATGAAAGAGCTCTTGCACAGTCGAGCAGAAGTTGTCAAACCTGCAAGCACCAACAGCTGTTGATATTTACACAGACAGAAAAAATGAATATCCATAACACCAGAATATTCCCAGGTCCTGGAGCAAGATCACAATCTAAACATGTTTCTATATGTAAGAGCTCAGCCAGGAGTGAATGCCATCTGTAGAGTTTGACCACATTCTTAAGACGTCAAGTCTTCTTAACAAATGTACATTACTAGAGTCAAACAACAATGCAGACAGAAATGAAATAAAGAGGGTGCTTATGCTTTTGGATGTCAATATCTAGATATCCACATCAGGAGGAGGACTAACTTATCACTTCTGTCAAGGTGAAAAAACTATTAGTCTACTAGTTGCAGACCTTTCCTGTTACAAACCAAGTTCCATCAGACCGTAGCAGCTGTTAACTGCATATCTTATAATTATAATATAGCCTCTTTGTATATGTGGTATCAAATAAAACAAATTAAGGCCTAAATACACTGATAATTCCAGGCCACGGGAAGAAAAACACAGGTATCATGATGACTGCTCCTCTTAACTGTAACAGTAAACCTTGTCAATGCGGCAGGACACTGCCTTGACTCTGAAACTGAAGTAAACTCAAACAGGGTGAAGGTTTTATTAGATTATTAATAACACCTGAGCTTTTCTTGAGATGTCAAGTCAGAATTTGTTCTGTGAAAAAGTCTGGTCATCTCTACCAGTTCAAGACAAGAGGGCAGTGTCTCTTGCCCCCAGACATTTTCTTTGCGCTTAAAAATAACTTCATGTCACAATTTTTCAAGGTCATCGTGAACTAAAACACAGAGAAGTATAATTAGAATTGGCTGACTAGAGCGTGCGTAAAACAAAAAAAGACATTTCCTCAAAGTATAGTTATTCTTTCCATTTAACGCTGAGCTTTTTAAAATCAGACTTCACCTGCTTCACTTCTGCTTTGATCATTTCTGTGCCTCAGTGTATATACAACAGTGAAAAGTGTTAGATTATTAACTTGCGCTCTTTAGCTGCTTCAGCAGCAGCTTTAAGTCTCGGTGTGTCTCACTCTGAGTCCATCTGTTTGTGTCTGTCTTTTCCTTGGGTGTGTTCCCTTCTCGTACTGCACCTTGTTGCCATGTGGAAATAAATAACAGAATGAACCACACAGACGTGAATAAGACTGAGAAAAGGAGTTACTGATGTTTTTACAATGAACCTTTTCTCTTCTGTTTTAGGTTCCTTTGCTTCCTCATTCCTTGACGGTCTTATGTTTCTCTCTCTTTGTGTCCTAGTCTCCATTTTTCTGCCTGCACCTAAATCTATACCCCACCAGTTGTGTGCGACCCTGGCTTGTGCTCATCATTTCTCTGTCTAGAAACAAGCACTGCCCGTTGTTCTAAGAAATGATTGATTTTCAGCTGCCTCATTCGCTGACCTCACACCAATGACATCAACTCCATCCACAAATCCCTTTCACTCCTGACTCTCTCTCTCTCTCTTTCTGTGTGTGCTTGTTTTTATATACAGTAAAAATACACACACTTCTTTAGCTGGCCATCTCCTTTATCACTCAGTCCTCTCTTATGCGTTGTTATTTCATGATGTTTTTCTGACCCCTACCCAGCCTTCAGCTGGCTTTGTTAAAGTGACACTGTGCACTTCAACACACTGCACGTCCTCCACTCTGCAATGAACATCCCACGTTTAGACATTTACAAAGTGCTGTACAAGCTTTTTGGAGAGTTTCAGATTGGATTTGATTAATGCTGTTGACATTGCTGCGTCTTTGTTTTCTTAAGAGGCAAGGCATGCCCGTCCCTCCTTTCTGCTTTGACCTACCCTAACTGGTTCATGTATCAAGATTTAACAGGACTGGAGAAAGCACTTACTGTACTTGCAGAACAGTTTTACACTATAAGATTGCTGTTGATGTTTTATAGTGTCAAATTGTCGTACTGTTAGTAAATGTGCATTTGGTTTATTTCTATCATCTCTGCTGAAGTTTCAACAAGTTTTTAAAAGGAGGAGTTAAAAGCCAGTTAAACCTTCTAGCAGCTGAATCACTTCCCTGCCAACCTGGACTGGGTTGGCAGCTTTCTGCTAATGTAATGTTGCAATCGCTGCTTTAAGTCGTGTGGTTGCATTTCTAACAGTAGTGATGATCTCAAGTAGCATAACACTGAATAACAATATAAACCACGACGCTGATGTTAAACCGAGGGAAAGTTCAGGGTTAAAGAGCACTCCAGCATTGAGTACCAGGCCTTTTGGATGCTTCGGCCTCTTGTAATATTCAGTAGTAAAATGACAAGCTGGATATTTGCAGCGACAGCGAGACTGCGTGAATTATGGTTCACCAAGCCTTAAATCCTTGTACTAAACTACAGTATGTGTTTGACTATAATCAGAAGCACCTAGTGATTGTAATCATGCATTGCTGGGCTGTAGTGGTTGCAGTTTTGCTGCAGCAACGCAGACTACAGTCACGGAGTACATATGTTCATTTTGTTTTGTGACTTGTCAGTTTCACAGCTTTCGAAACACATTACCAAATTAACTTGGTACAATAACATCACAATACATGACACATTGAGGAACAAGCCCTATTTTAGAACTGTGATGTGTCAATCAAACTTTAACAACCAGATGTGCACAAAACATACTAACACCACGAGCTCCACTGTAATATTTTGCTGCTCTCTCTTTTCTAAAGAGAGCAGATCCATTGTCTCTGAAGCTCTCTCTCTTAGTCTATTTATTTTCCAAAGGAAACACTGTAATATGACATTACAGCAACATTTCTGCTCTGTTACTGACGTGTTCATTAACAGGAGATTTTTCAAGTACCCCTTTGTTGCCTAAGGAAGCAGTTCTTTCAGTAGTTGTGTTTATTTCTCTCTGTACATTTCTACAGGTATCCTCTGCCTTGAAGCTGTATGTTTCCAGTGTACAGTTAGTGGCCCTACCAACCTTCTCTCCCAAGCTATGTAAAGTAACATTGCTGCCCTCCATGTGGGAGACTGGGGTTCAAATCCCAGCTGCGTCCCACCTCCAGTAGGGGATCCTTAGGCAAGACCTCTTTGTGCTTATCCTACTTTGTACCTTGTTAGTCACTTTGGATAAAAGTGTCTGCCAAATGACTAAATGTAAACCTTAAGTGAGATGATTTTCGGTGCCATGTAAATAAACGGAATTGATTTAAAAATGTATGAGCATATGCAAAAATTAATGTTGCATGTTTCCTCCATTTAAATCCAGGTCATTCATAACAACAAGCTTCAATAAATTAAGACAAAGGAGGTCAGCTACTAGAGTCCATACAGCAAAAAGTCACACATTTATGAGTTAAAAACTCCTCTGTGGACTCCTACAATACTCTGAACGTGATGCTTCATCTCTGGTGTCTCTGATTTGGTCTCTTTTGGATGACTTGCAGATATATAGGTCGACTATAAATAGACAAATATGTAAAACATGTAAAATAAACACATAACTGAGCATAGCAACACACGTTTACACGCATGCAAACTTAACTTTTATCTTTGTCTGTCAGTAGGATCTGATAGAGTAGCATTCCCTGATCACTTGTCACCAACCAGTCTGAGACCTGCCTGCAACCTGCTCAACTTGTTTGAACCGAGAGGAATTTGGAAGATTGTCCAGCAAATCTGCCTCACAGAAGTACCACTAAATACTCCACGTTTGGGTATCGATAATAATAATAATAATCAGGTAAAATCACAAGTTAACTGAGCTAACCTAGTTAGCCTAACTCCTATCCCTGGTAAATGTGAGGAGAAGTCAGCACTGATGCATCATATCTCCTAGAATATGCACATTTCTCCTTTATATTTCTGAATGAAAGAAGACGAACTACACAAACATCAACAGGAGAAATGATAGATAGTCTAACAGAGTTCACAATCATCACCATAACCAAAACAAACTTACAATGATGCTTAGATAAGCAGTTTCGCTTGTGTACGTTACCTCTCTCACCAGCCAAAAAACACCAAATTCAGAGCTTTCGAGGGGCCTGAAGTTATCACCCACAACTCCAGAGAAGTTTCCGACACTCGCTGTAGAGGTTTGTTATCCAAAGACAGCGGCTGCTGTTGGGGAAAAGTTAGTTTAGTTTAGCTAGCAGCGGTGCTAGCCGGAGGACCTGTTGCTGACAGCTCGGTGTGTCACACCAACAACATGGCTGACGAGCGATCACAGGCTGTGAGCGTCCAGCGAGTGGGAGGAGAGAGGCAGGATAAAAGTTGAACAGATGGGGAAGGAGAACAATTGATGAGAAAGCTGATGAGCGACAGATAAGGGCCACGCAACCCAATACTAAAGTACTGTCATCCCCCCCATTTGTAGTCCTACTTTCACTTCAGTTAACGTCAAAGTAGTTCAATGTTGTCGTGTGTCGTGATGGAAGGATAGCTAACAGCTGTTATCTTACCTTATTTACATGTTTTTTTGTTAATAGTTTACAACACATAACCACAAAAGCGAGAAAAAGGCCATACATTAATTATTTGAGTTCTCCTAAATTACACGACTCCTTTTAGAACAGGTGGTCCCTGATAAAGATGCTCTGACCAATTAATTGTTCGGTATACATTACAATTTATTACGTATCACCCAAAGTTTTGATTAATTTATAATTGTTATTAAAATTTTTAAATAATGTTGAAAGTTGTCTATCTTTCTATACAGTTTAAGTAGCTAACGTGTCCGCACTACATAGACCATGGTGCATTGCGGCTACTTTACGTTCCATTTTGCGACTTCTTTAATTGATTTCCGACGTGACGTAACGCGGTTTACGTCTAGTTTACAACCACACACTCACTGTTCAAACATACACGTTAGATGCTGCGAAATGTTCAACAAAAAGCCCAAGAGGAACTTTCGGCAGAGAAAAGCGAGCTCCAGCGATGAGGAGGACCGGCAGAAGGACAGCCGAGATGGAGAGGAGGATGAGAAATCAACGCCTGTGGTAAACAAGCCGTCCAAAGTGGCCCAGAGCCGCGGCATTTCTTGCAGCTCCAAGCGGGAAGACACTGCTGCCAAACCGGACAGCAGTGAGGGAGAGGACGGGGAGAATCTGGAAGTGACAGGAGAAACAGAAGAGAAGAGCAAAGACAAAGATGGAGGGAATAAGAAAACAAATACAGTGCTCAGTTTCTCTGATGAGAAAGAAGGTAACGTTAAGTAGTTAAATGTAAATAATGTTGGTGTCACTAAGACGGACTCCAGTCAAACGTTCACCAAACGACAGTTGTTTACAGACATTAGTGCAAGTTGATATGAAATCATAGCTAAATATGAGACAGTTGATGTATGTTAATACACTTCAAAATATAGTATAATGAGTTTGATCATTGTGTCCTCCACAAGTTTCATCTTCTTGCAGTTAAAAGTTGTGTTTGTAACAATATAACGGACAAACTGAAAACTATTTTGGTTTGTAGTCATATTATGTAATTAATATGTTGACTGTGTGTGCTGTACTTCATAGGAACAAAGCGTATAAACGTCTAAAATCTTTGATTGTTTTGTGTTAGGTGAAGAACCAACCTTTAAACTGAAGAAGTCCTCTGATAAAGCGGTGCTGTTTCAAGTTAGGAAGAAGGAAGAGTCACCTGCTAAGACCACTCACAGCACAGGTAGGTATCGATAGATCATATATGAAATAAATAATATAGAAGAAAAAAGCAATTGATCCTGAGATGACAAAATACTATTTTGTAATGAGAACAACAGTCAACCATTTATTTGCTGATTAAGTCATTATGGTCATTTGTTTATTGTCCAGTTCATGCAGTGACTTTTTGGATTTGTGTGTCTTATGTTCTCTTTGTCTCTGACTGGGAGTGTGGCAACAACTGATGCATGAACATACTAAATTGCAAGTGTAGCGGTTAAGCAAAGGCAATCAAATACAGCTGCTCCTACAGTATATCCTACTGTCTATAAAGTTGTATTAGTCATTCTCTGCTTATTGTTATAGCTGAACACCTCTCATTGTATGTAAATTCCATACATGGATAAAAAATTATAATGGTTGCTGTATAATTGTTAAAGGGCTCATGTAAAGGGTTGGATAAAGTATTAGCATATTTGCAGAGATACAGATTATGCACATTTAATTTGTTGTTATTAAAATGAATGAAAGATTTTAATGTTGTTTTAGTAGTTAACAAATATTATTATTATATATTATATTATTTATCATATTGGCATGTCTCCATCTCTTCTCTCCTAGCCTCACCCGGTGGAGCTGTCCCACCAACTCATTCTCCCAGGCAGGATTTTGGCAGTCAGGCTTCACCACAAGCGCTGCAACATGATGATGACAGTGGTGATGATGGCAGTGATGATGGTGATGACGACAGTGTTGAAGGTGGTTCAAGGTCCTCGTCTAGCTCATCCTCAGACTCTAGCCGTTCTGCTACTAAACCAGGTATAAGTTTTAGGGGGTGTATCCTGTATTTACATGTATGTGTCAGAGAGAAAAACTCAACTTGCTCCCTCTGACTTGGTGTGCAACTAAAACATGATAAATGTCATGCCTGTGAGTTTGTCTGCACGCATTTACCATTCTGTCTTCGATTTGTCTTTATAGTAATTATTCCTAAGGCTAAAGAGATCGAGGCAGCCAGGAGACAGCGTCGTGCCAATCGAGCACAGAAAGAGTTCATTCCCCTGGGTAGAGATGGTCACAGCTCCGCTGCCAGTACTCCGGATCACTACAGCAGGGATGATGAAGATGACAGAGATGATGATGATGAGCTAGATGATCATGAGAGAATAATCGAGTTTGCACCACGGTTGAAGAGCATCAGAGAGAGGATTGCAGAGAAGCTTGGTATGAGAGGGAGGGAGAAAGGGAAGAAACATGAGTTGCCAATTTGTAATGGTCTATTGTAATGTCCATTGTCCAATACTATTTTAATGTTGATATATATCTTAATCAACATTTTGAACATTGGAACAACGGCCTTAAAATAAAATGGTCTGTGTTCTAAAAAGTTATGAAGTGTTCTCTGTTTATTTTTTGTGTAATAAAGGAGGAAGTGATGGCAGCCTCTCTGGGACTGATGGGGAAGAGCAGGAACTCTGGGAGGAGACACAAATTGGCAAAGGAGTCAAAAGACAGCCAGGAGAACAGGTAGGAAGATGCTTTTGCCTTATTTGTGCTTTTTTACTTCTTTCTTTTTTCTAACTGTTCTTAAAGGCTTTTGTCTCGTCTTACATTTTCTTCTCCCTTTTCAGTGTCTTTTTCGGTGTCACATTCTTTCTGTTTTTCTCATTTTTCCTGTCTAGTGTAGAACTGGTCATTCAAGTTGGGCAAAGTTGTCTCCATTTCTCAATATTTAAGCCTTCCAGCAGTGTAACTACTGCATTCTGTTCTACAGCATTGACATTTTTAATATATATATATATATATATATTTTTTTTTTTTTTGTCCTCAGAGCCCATCTGGCAGTGAATCTAGCAGCTACAGCAGTAGCAGCAGACGAGACAGGCATAGACAGAAGAAGAGATCAGCAGGGGCTAGAATCCCAAAAACTCTTCCTCCTGTCAGTGTTTCAATGGTCAAGAAGAGGATCACTGGAAAGTAAGCGTCTTATAGAGATATCTTACTAAATATCCCACCATACCAATTTGAAATATTTGTGATTACAATTTGAACATCACCTGGTCAAAGGTCAAAAATAAACTTTGATGTTCATAGTACCTACTGTAATACATTTCCCTGCTCCTTGTTTTGTTATTTTTTCTATGTGTCTTCACTTTATACTTTCGTTCTATTTTTTTTTCCTTTCAAGACTGGAATCCCTGAAGGAGGTACACAGAGCACGACAAGCAGAGCAGAGGAGGATGGAGGGTGATGCTGAAAATGCTAAAAACTCAGTGGAGATACTGGAGGAAAGTTCCTCAGAGAGCCAGCTGAAGTTTTACCGGGCCATGACCCTATATGTCCACAACCTGGTGGAGTGTCTGCGGGAGAAGGTAAGAGATGAATGAAGTCTATCTAAATTATCTTCACTGTTAACGATCAACAAACATGTCAGGAAAACAAGTGAAGCTAATAGAAAGTTTTGTGGATGAGAATATTTATTTCCTCTAACATGATATTTATGTATATATCAAACCACAATGTGTAATTCTGAGAAGTGATGTGTGGCTAATAATGAGGCTACGGGTTTTGGTAGCCAATTTTGATGAAACGGTAGACATATTTTGATCATTAATAACGTGTGATTTTTCAGAAATATTTTGGAAACCATTATTTAACTAATCAAAATGTAATTATTAATATTATTATTATTTCAATACAGCTCTCTCTCTTTGTAAAGCTCACAGACAGATATGCCTTTACTCATTGTATGTAATACGGTAATTATACAAACCAGAAAATCTTCAACAATACAAAAGGAAATGTTGCTGAAGATTTCCTTAAAATACAACCAGTGCTTGCAAACAGGGTCAACTAGGCCAACCACAGTTGTTGACAGTGGTCAAAGTCAGCTGTTGCTTCCTGAAGGTGCAAAACTTGAAAGTTTAGATATGTCAGTTATATTTTACATTATTCATCTATTTGAGATTTTGACAGCAGCCTGTACAGAACATTACATAAATGTTTCCTGCAGATAAATTGATATTGTGATAATTTTCTGCCTGACAATAATTTGTTGACTATAGGTTGTTGAGATCAACTCTCTGGAACTGGAGCTTCATGCTCTGTTGTCTGACCAAATGGAGGCGCTGTTGGCTCATCGACGACAGACAGTCAAAGAGCAGGCTGACTACCTGCAGCAGCTCAGCTGTGAGTGACATCACTGTGTCTGTGGCCTTTTTTACACATGATATTCAAATGTGTCTTGGCCGATTGGATCACAAGTGGATGGTGTTAAGTAAAAGTATAAACAGCCATTGAGACGGACTGTGAACAGATCAGTCAAACCACTTGCATGTGGTCTGGGATGTATTTGGCCACATCTCTTTTGTAGTGTAAAAGCAAGAGGGCCCTCATATGTCCCAGAAAACAACATTACAAGACAATATGTCATCAGTGCTAAAAAAAAAAAAAAAACATGGAGATAAACTCTGATGTACAGAAACACCAGTGAAACAAGATTCAAAACACTTTATTAATCCAAGATATCTAATTTTCATTTGGGCAGAGGAATCTATCTGTGTACAGATATAAACGGTGATGTGTCTCAGCTTTGTCTGAGACATAAGCCATGTAGGAATGTTTCTTCTTGGATCCTATGGATCCTACTTTTAGAGCCACTGGCAAATATAAAATCCAAAAGTTATTATATTGTGTCAATGCACCAAAACAATATAGACAAAGAACATAGTGACATTGGTCGACTTCTTTCCCTTTCCATTGTTTCCCAGAAAGACACAACTGCTACAGAAACTTCCCAGTATGGTTATGAAAATTTAGGAACAGTAATTAATTTTTACCTTAGGTTTACAGTGTTTAAGCTGCTCTGGCAGTGAAAGGGGAAATTACTCTAAGATTTTTCATTTCACTGTTTTAGATGGTACAGATGAGCAGAGTGGAAGTTCAACCAATGGAACAGAAGCTCTACGGTGAGTGTAATGTTTACTATTATATATATGTGTTAAATATTTTCTGTTCTTAAATAACATTGTTGTTGGGATAGGAAAATAGAAAGGATTATGCACTATGTGCATGCTCTGTAAATCACAGTAGCTAGTTCATTCTAACCTTATAGAGATGTTTGTCCTACATGTTGAAGTGAGGTGAGCGCGGCTGCAGAAGACACACGGGATATTCCTGAAGACACACAGCTTACAGCAGAGGAGGAAGAGCAGCTACAGAAGAAGATGGGTAAAGAGGAATTACATCTTAAATCTCTTTCTGTTTCCATACAGTATAATAAAGTACTAGTTGAATCGACAAACACTGGAGAAGCCAAGTCTTAAAGGAACTCATATACTTAATGACTGTTGTCCAACAATTCCCTAAAGAGAAAATTGGAGTGGAATTCACTTTATAAATTGAAGCTAGCTTCAGTTGCTGTTTATTTACTGATAAGTTACTGTCTCACTCAGTTGTGACGTAAGTTTAAAACAAATTCAATCATTCTGGTTTGGCTTTCCTCATTCTCTCACTTTTTCACTTTATGTTTAAAATTGCAGCAAAGTAATATGAAGACTGAATGGATTGATCCCTTATGTTGCTTTCTTCTGTCTCTCACTTTCCTCTCTCCTTCCTCTATAGCTGATATCCTGTCGAGGTCACAGGCAGTGTTCTCGGACGTGCAGGAGGACTTCTGTGAAGTTAAAAAGATTCTGTCTCGCTTTGAAGAGTGGAGAGCATCTTACTCTGACTCTTACCACAGTGCCTACATCTCTCTGTGTCTACCCAAGTTGTTAAATCCCATCATAAGACATCAGTTACTGACATGGAACCCACTAAAGGTACCAACAATCCATTTAGATGCACAAACACAGAGGCTTTTCTATACAGTAGATAAAAAGGTGCTTTTACAAAACTTACAACACTATGTGTTTGATGCAATGTCTTAGGATGCTAATGGGGACTTTGAGAACCTCCCATGGTTCACAGCACTGGAGACCTTTTGTCATGGACACGGTCACGAGGAGCTGGACCACACGGACAGACAGACACTGTCTAATGTCATAGAAAAGACCGTCCTACCCAAAATAACAGGTAACACACTCATACATGAAGCTAACATCAAGTGTCAGTTTATTTATATATGTAAATAAATCAATATAAATCTTAAAAAAATAAAAAATAATATATATATTAGTGCACTTTGTACAGGAAATTGCTTGTAACCTCAAATGTGGTGTTGAGAGAGCAGCTGTGAGTTAGATCACAGCCTGATATCACAGACAGGAATGTGTGCGCTCAAAAGTTCAGCTAATTGAGGCCTGAGCTGTTTAGGGCTTTATAAACTAATAAAAGAGCCGTTAAATCAAGTCTAAAAGCCAAGCAGGGGAGTTCTGAATTAGTTGCAACCTATGTGTTAATATATCAGGAAGACCAGTTAATCAAGTCTGTTAGCTAAAGATGTGCTCTATAACCTGTGCTTCATCACAGATGTGTCGAATTCTAAAACATCCTATTTTTTCCTTGTGTGTCTCTTTGTCTGCTTAGCCTATGTGGAGCTGGTGTGGGATCCCATGTCCCGCCATCAGTCAGTCTGTCTGTCTGATGTTTGTCACAGACTGAAGGAGGACTATTCCATCTTTGAAGGCGAACAGAGTAAACCAGTCAAGGTAATGTAGAAATTCGTAATTCGTAGTCATTTTAGCTGATTTCAAATGTTTAAAACTTGGACTCAAGCAGGAATCCCCAGGCTCCACAGAAATTGTGATATGAAAACTTATATACTACTATGATAATGAGCATGCCATAAACAGTGTATAACAATGCTGTATGTGTTTACTCCGTCCCAGACATTCATAGAGGCTGTTGTCAGGCGACTGAGGAACTGTGTAGATGAAGATGTCTTCATCCCGCTGTACCCCAAAAAGTCAGTTTGTTTTCTTTTCCTACTTCAGTTTAAACATTAAGTGATTGAATTTATGTTAACGACAATGTAATGCAGTTATTTGTTTAATCATCATTTTACATCATACTACACCTTGTTTACAGCATGCAATATAGATTTATACATCTCTGTGCAGTCATTAAATAAAACCGTTAATCGCTGATCTGCTCTGATAAATTTTGTAAATTTGCAGTCAATACAAATTTGTTAAATTAGTTTATGATGATCTATAAGCCAGTCCAGTCACCCACTGCTGACTGGACTGGCTGAGGTGCAGAGATTGTTAAAAAAACAAGCAGGGACGTGGCTCTTGAGGGCCCCTGCTCTTTGGTATTTGAAGAATAAGAGTCTTAATTCTTACTTTCTCACTCCCCCCTGTTTTTCTATCCAGGTTTCTTGAAGACAGGTCATCACCTCAGTGTCACTTCAGGGAGCAACAGTTGTGGATGGCCATAAAAGTATTACTCTCTTCCAAATACTTAACTGTATTAGTTCAAGCTGCTGTTCAGCTGTTAATCAGAGGTGTTTTTTATTTATTGTAGCTACTAGGTAACATGGGGAAATGGGATTTGCTGCTTCCAGAGTCTGTATTAAAGGAACTGATGTTGGAAAAACTGCTGAACCGATACCTGATGATCACACTGTGCAGTCAGGCTCAATCCAACAATACTGTTGACGCATGTAAAAAGGTATTTTAATCCATCATGTTTAATCTGAAGTGCACTGCTCTCACTATTTGATCTTTCTCTGGTCTGTTTTTTTTTTTTTGTTTTTTTTGCACACCTGCCCTCACACTCTTTCTCTCTGTCTCTTTCCAGATAGCAGATAGTCTGCCACTCTCATGGTTCAACGATACTTTACCTCAGATCCAGAATTTCAGAAACTATCTAGTTGAGAAAGTACATACCATTTGCAAAAAACAGCCTCCTAAAGATCCAAACACTAGGTAACGCATTTGATTTTTTTGTGTCTTCAGAAATCGATGGACATTCACTTTACAAACACTTAACTGTAATTGTCTCATCCACACTTGTGTGTCCCTGTGTTCTGCAGGTCTGCTGTGGTTGAAGTGCTTCAGGTTCTGAGTAGGATCAGGTGCCATGACTCTATCTTGACTTTAGCAAAGAAATATCATTATGAAGATGTCATCTACTCTCACCAACTGCTGAACCAAGAGACAGTGTGAACTGAAAATTTTGAGGAATGGAAGATGGATCACACAGCAAACGTGTCATTTTAAAAGCCGCTATCAAAGGAGACGTCACGCAGCTGGAAACGAACCGCGTGGCCTCAGGGAGAATGGTTGTACTGGTGAAACTAAAAATGCATAAGTCCTAAGGACATGTTGGATAAAGGTTGTTAGTAAAAGCCACACTTGAGCAACAATTCAAGGATGTAAATCTGAATGTCAGGAGATGGAACAAATTACAACTTAAATCAAGGAAATTGTTGGGTAAACCAATTTACCTACACCTATTTTATATTTTAATCAACACTTGCTTTCTGTCTTGTATATGAGATAACAGTATTTTTATGAATAAATATTTCATTTTTCAAAAATTCCTTTTATATTTAGAATTTGTTCCCTTTTATTTGTAGTGCCAACAAAAAGGTTTTATATACCATTGAATTATGGTCAATTTAATTTGGCATTTTTGACATAAAATGTACTAAAAATACTCTTCACTTCATGTCAAAGTGAAAACAAACTCCCAACAAAGTTATATCAATTAATTAAAAATCTAAAAAGAAATCCACCTAAAGCATCACTGCATCAATCAGCTACTCCAAGAAGTCCCACAGTTTAATTGAGATCAGTACAGTGAATGTGTTTCATGGATCATAGTCTAAATATTCACGTATCTGGAAGGTTCAGCTGCTGGTGAATCAGAATCTTTGTCAAAAACTACTTTGTAGACATCAGTTTTCACTTTGACAGTAAATTTGTCAAAAGCTAAATTAAATCCACATGATTCAACAAGAAATTGAATTTCTAATATTAGTTATTCTGCCATTATACTAATATTAGCTAATACCAGCGGTGACCATGTAAAACCAGCACGTGCAGATGTGTAATTACTATAATCCATAATTATTTATCACCTGTGTTAAGAAAGACACAAACTTCTTTCTACTAGCAGACTTAGCTTTATTTATAAGGGCCCACACAAGCAAACTGCATCAAATCAAAACCCCACAACACAGCCGGTCATATGCACACGATGCTCAAACTCTCAAAGACGTGGAAAAACAAGTCTGCATTGTGATGAAACTGTTCCAGGATCTGTTCAGTTTCATGGAGTAACTCACTCATGGCATTTTGTGACGAGGCTCAAAGACAAAACATTTGGACAGAAAAAAAAAAGAAACGAACATTCATGAACGTAGGATGATTTAGTGATAGTCGAAACTATTAACTGTAAAGCATTCAAGATTGTAGCTAGGCCAGAAAAGACAAGCATGTACGTGCACACGCAGCAGGTTTCTACTCTATTGACAGCTTCACTCCACTGAACAGAACAACACGTGTTAGAACTACCATGTTAGTGCTACTGATGGAGTAATGTCCTTGTACATATCAGCTACTCTATGTTACAAGGATAACACTTATAAAGATTGTAGAGTTTCTTGCACAGTCACAGCTGACAGTTGTTTTAATACAGTTCAATACAATGAACAGTACAGTGTAGATACAGTGAAGATCAGATCACCTGTACAAACTATTCCATTAACCGTTCTTTGGTCTAATCATAGAATCAACTTCATGTTTTCATAACGTCTGATAATGTTGATTTGTAGAGGGAACATTTTTATCCAGTTAGGTGGAAATATGAGTTAAACATCTTGGTTCAAAGATGACGTGAACCAAAAACCAGCCAATGATTTCCTTCAATGAGCAATAATCATGTTAGTGGAGCACTGTGATAAACGCAGCTTTTCTTTTACTGCCCTTAATGAGGAAATGCTGTCAGAGTTGTGCTATTTGTCTTTTATAAGCAGAGGGTTAATGATGCATTGAAGCCAAGAGGAGATCAACAGGTTTCTGATAAAATAAAAAGGATATATGCATATGCATATTAGTAAGTGCTCAAAATAAACTCAGCGAGTCAGGGAGTGGACAAACTTTAGATGACAGAGAACTGGAAGCCATGTTTGTTGAGACGGTTGACCAATGTAGTATTGACAAAAGCAGCTCCTGGAGTATACACTCCTCCTCTGAGAGATGAATGAGAGATAAACAAGAAAACGTAATTAATTTAATGAAGTGACAATCATATGTATTCCTAATTAATGGATTTTAAACCACTGCACTATAGATGCACTGTCTGTATTGGTATTTATATAATAGTCATTTTCATGTTAGGTGTTAAAACTGAGGTTTCATAACTCACTTCTTGGGCAGTGCCGTGGATTCGTTGAGCATTGTTAAAGCAGCCTGTACCATGGCGATGGGTGTGGCCACGTACCCAGCCTCTGAATAATAACAATATATTAATGATCAGACAGGTCAGACTGGTTACATAGGTTAATTGCCCTGATAATCCAGCCTGAACAGGACAGAAAACTACTAACATGGTTCATGTTGGAATAACTACACAGCTGTGTTTTCACATTTTGTCACTGAACATTCCCCAAATACTAATAAAATATGAGAAATATTAACATCCATTTACCCGGTCCCCGAACCAGTGTGCGGATCTTTCCATTAGGTTTTCCTTGGGAGGGGTCTGCTCCGTCTGTGTAGCCCTCTCCATAGAAGGCAAACTGGAAAGCTGAGTCCTCCATCTAATTCACACATGTAGTCAATAAATATCAGAAAACAGTGTCTCTTCTTATTCATATATGTAACTTTGGGTATTAGTGGGTATCGGCCTCCTTTTCTGTGCCTTAAACATTTTACCTGCTTTCTGGATGGTCCGGCCTTGGTGAAAAATCCAAAGGAGAAGAACTCTGGGTGCTGAGAAGGTGGTTATAGGAAACAGACATGAACACTAAAACACACAGCTCACAAACACTGTAACCGACTAAACTGTATCAGTAATAGGTACAATATTTCCATTAAGTTTTGACGTGTGAATTTTTACGTTGTTTTTTTAATCCATGCCATGTTTGTTTACCTTGATGAGGAGGTTTCGCCCAAAACTGAACTTGACTAAGAACCAGAAAATCATGCCAGCAAACATCAGCTTGAAAACGTTCCCAATCCCTCCTATTCCTGCGTAGGCTCCATACTGGACCTAGGATAGACAATAATAATTCATTTACTGCACTAGAAACACAGCAGAGGCTGTAATGTGCATGCTGCAGTCAGGTTGACGCCATCTAAATCTGAAAACAAGACTGTTGACACAGTGATGCAGATGATGACATGTCTTATACAAATAGAAAAACATTTTTATCATCAACATTAATCGAAATTACTGTAAGTGAAGGAGGATACTTCAAACGAAAATAGAAAGCACTAGGATCTTTATTAAACCATGCACTAATTTATGTAGAGGGCACTGGATGTGAAGAACGACGGGCAGAAAAAGTTAAAGACTGACCGGTGTGGCGTGCTGTTCCTCTGCCAGAAAGCGCTGAGTTCTCTTTACGACAGAGGGGTCAGTACCCATGAAGGGGAGCGTATACTGCTGGATCTCATTACTGAAGAACAGTGCACCCCTACAAACACACACACACGTGGCATAACATTAATTAAGGTAGTAGGTAGGTTAGAGGATTACAGTAAGCACCGGTCTATCAGGTACCTAATATTGATATATGTGAGCTGCTATAACAACAAAATATAAAGATGCTTGACACAACTGTGAAACCATGTCACCATAACATAGCCCTTATAAGAAATATTTCAACAATAATGTTGACGTCCAACTACTAATTTTTTAACATTAAAATATTAATATCTGTATCAATCAGGTCCTAGAAAATGATGCCACTTTTCAGACAGTTGTGTAAAATTGCTTCCTATACTTATTATATTATATTGCTTCTCCCCAAAATAACTTTTGATAACAGGTTTCACGTCAGCTGTGCAGTCATACTCTGTGCAAGAGAAATGGCAACGCTGACAACAGTCTCCACTAAAGTGAAATGGCCTCCTAAGACCTTTACATCAATTATTTGAATTTTACATACCGGCTGTAAAGAATATTTATAGAGTTAGGCAAACTGGCATTGATTAAGGAGAAGTGGTTGATTGATTTATTCAAATTAAAAGGAATTACTGCTCTATGTACCTGCGCTTAAGTTTAGAGCCCACAGTGGGGAGAGGTTTGTGATTAAACTTCCTCCTCAGACTCTGGAGCTTCTGCTTGTCGGCTAAACCATAGATGGCTGACTGCCAGGTGCCATCATGGATACTTGCACCCTGACAGAGAAAAGCACACACGACGATAAAAGATAACAAAATGGACATATTGATAAACTGTGGTACCATATAGATATGAGAAATGAATCTGCAGAAAGTGGGAAGAGGTGGAGAGAGAGGATAGTAAGATAAGGATCAAGGACTCGTGGTAACTGTAGTTACATACATCAGGTCCTGCGCTGACAGTCAGGAAACTCTCCACTGCAGTCAGCGTACCTGTGAATGAACAAGATAATGTGACAATAAATTACTGAATCATAACAGAAAGAGCAGGAACATACCACTTGTTCATTTTTACTGTTACTGTGTGTATAAAGAGACTGTTTGCATTTCATTATGTGTTTACCTTTGAACTGGTCCCTGGTGTAGAGCACTCCCATGTCTGCAGGTATGGAGTCAAATCCACAGCTCCCGATGACGTACACGCCTTTGTCAGCTGCCTGGCTGTTGTAGTTTAACTGCATGCCCTCCAGAAACTGAATACAGTGAGAAAGAAACATACAGACAAATGCATTTTAGTGTTTATTTCAAATAGTGAATGACTATTCTTCATGACTGAGAACAGATTAGAGGCCGCATATTAAAATGGCCACCAGTCTTCATAGAAAAATACAAAAACAGCAATGAATCCCCTCTGGGTATCTAGCAAAAAGGCTAATGTAATTTTTTAAGTCAAGTTCTGTTCTGAGCCTAAAAAATGAAGCCATAAAACACAATTAGGGCTGTCACAGAGCTGGCTGTGGTTCAGTCAGATGTTCCACACTGCAAAGACTGGCATCTCATGCCGGGTGTCATGTGGCCAAGTGAGAGATAATATTATCTAATAGGCTACAGCATGAAACCAAGCACGTCTCCCATTTAATCCAAACACAAACAACAGCAGAGTTGAATGTTGGGACATCTGCAGGACATCCATGGAAAGTCCATTGACAACAGGTGGGGAAAGCAGATTTAAAGTTTCACTTAATAAGAAATGTTTTAAAAAATGAATTAAAGGCAGGTAAAAGTCACCAGAAGTTACCGTATAGAAATACAGCGAGATAAAAATGTTTCCAGTGTCAGTTTAGCACTGACGCAATACTGGCCTGACTTTACTGGTACCAGTGGTTTGTTGTGACCCAGCGCTGGTGTTATTTATATAGAACTGCTGCGTCACTGGAAAACAAACCATTGTCCTTGGTGGTTTCTACCCATGGGTACTGGGTAAATCCATTATTGTGTCAGTACTATACTGACCTGCGGTGTAATTTTTAATGTGTATACATACCTGAGGCTCTCCGGAGATGTCAATATGGTGGGCTCCATTCTCTACACAGGCTTTGACCACTGCCTCTCCGAAGAACCTGTACTATAAACCCACAGAGATACAAACACACAAAAATCAATGCACATCCTGTACAACTGCTAAATCCAGGGGCACGTCTGAAGACAAACTGATGTTTCCTTTAATTTTCACCTGTCAGGGTCAATCCCACATCAGTTCGCCGTGGTTGCCTGCGCAGTAACATGACATGATTCTTTTGCTCCGAAACTAAGAGACATACCAATGTGTTCAACAGTACTGGAAGGATTTTAGTGGTGTACTGGAAGAATTTGATTTGAAACAAGAGTATGAATGATGCACAGGATGTGAAGCAGTGGTACTGGAAACCTACTCTCCATTCTGTCTCCACCACAATACGACTTATTGTGTGCTGAAAGTCAGCAGCCTTCAGTGTGTAAATGAAGGCTGCTCTGTGTGTGAGAGAAAGCAAAAGAGAGAGGGGACAAAGACAGATGGTGATACATTGAGCTACACTGAGAAAGATGCCAAGATGCCAACGTTGTGACACGAGGAAAAACTAGTTTATTTCATGAGACAGAACTAGTTGTGTGTGTTTAAGAAAAATAGGCAGGCACACATTTCTATGAAAGTGTCTACTTACAGGCCCCACACAGTTGAGAACAATCACAGCCTGTTTGCACATGGCAGCCAGGGAGTCTGGTTCCTCTACATCAGCCACAATGATGTCCACCTCTGTCCTCAGCTCGGGTTTACCTGCATGCACACAAACAGCACACGCTTTGTCAGAATAGGCGCCACAATATATTTTAATCTGAAACGTTTGTCATTCAGACCTTCATAGTTCACATAACTAAAATATTCACTATGCTGCCCTTTTGCATTTATTTCCATTGTATAAAACACGTCAGAATTACGTCTATTATGGGACTTCTATGACACAATTACCCAACCAGATATGAAATCCAGTTAATTCTCTACACCATCATTCGTCCAATCTTGACAAACTGTCCTAGGATGTCAATTTATCTCAACAGTTAAAGTAACAAAACAAAGCTAACCACAAAATAATTAAAAACTTTCTACTTCTGCAAAGGAATGAATAAGAAATGTCCCTCCTTAATATTTAGGTTCATCATAATTTACACTTTTCACAATCCTACACAGCGGTCAACAGTCAAATTTGCATGTCTAAAGACCAATATGAAGAATAAAGATGAGTCACTGTCTGTGTGGCAGCCTAAAAGAACAGTGGATCGTTACAGGGTAAAATGCAAATACTGTGTGTGAGGAGTGGAGCATAAAATAAGGCAGATAAGGTATTACTTAAGTCTTTCACACGTACGTGTGTCAGACACAGAAAAGGGAAATACAAAAACATTTGTTTTTGTATTTCCAACATGTTTTTATAGGAGGAAACGTCTGTTTGAGCTGACAAACTGCAGTGTTTGGAACTCCCTGATTGACTGGACTAGATGCCTTGTCAGGCTGTGTGTGTGCTGTCACGGACGGGGACTTTGCAGAGAGCGAGTATGTTCCATCAGCTGTTGTACACTCCCTGAAGAGAAAGCTGAAGAGGAGGGGACAACAGAATAACTATCTAATCCTCTGTAAACTCACATCATGACAGCAGAATAGCTCCCTGGTCTGGATCTAGCAATGAACTTTATTTTCCATGCTTAGCGTGTTGCATGGATACAAACCATCATTCTGGAAAATTACCGGGACACTAAATATATATTTAGTAAATGTTTGTTACACATTTCACATATTGACTACATCCAAGCTAATAATATTTACAGAATATCACTGTTAGAGCTGAATTGACTCAATTTGAACAATATTACAACAATAAATTGTTAAACTCAGTAGTTTATTCCAAAAATTATCAAGATATTAGTTGATATGGACAGATATTAGCTACATTCCTAATTTCAGTGTTTGGAGTGATCAATTCAAATCTAGGTAATAAATTATACTGATAAAAAGTGTATCCAAAAATACATTATGATTTAACTTCATGAATTATTGCTTTGTCATCATCGGACTATACAAAAATTTACAATATATCATTCAACACTTAGTGTAACTAAAAAAAATGCTGAACTAAACAGTACCACTTTAAAATTACCCATTTTGAAGTACTAAGTATGTGTTCTCCACTAAGAAAACAATGCAGTATGTATATATATATTGCATTAATTGCATTTCTTCTATTCAGATAATTACTCTTAATAATTAGTAATAATAAAAAGTAAAGTTTGGTTGGGACAGGTCAAAGATCTTTGTTACCTAGAGACTTAGTGCAGAACAAAAGCAGCTGCTGGTAAAGTTTTTTTTTTTACTGCATGTACTGACAGGTGGTTAATCCATAATACTACATCATCTTTTATTAGCTGATTATATTTTGCACTGAGAATCTGCATCTGCAAAGTAACAACTGTCAGATACTGTCGAGTATAATAAATAAACAAAAACTAATTAACAATAATAATAATAACATGCTTAAATTAAATGATTACCTCACTACTTGTACTTTGGAGTTCAGTCAAAATCATGTCATGTTCACTATCAGAGCAATCTGAATCCGTTATTGATTAAACGAGTTAAGCAACAGATTAACAGGGCGGCAACTGTTTCAACATATCTTAAAAAAATGCTTGTCATTGTTTCAACATTCTTCTATTTGACATTATCTCAGTTCAACAAAATGAATGAAAAACGACCCCAGGATCAGGACTGTCCCTTCCTGGATCAAGCTGCTCCAACATGTAGGAAACAGTAGTTCAGGTACATACTGAGGACTCCAGCGGCCTGCTCCACAACTTTTTCCAGCTTCTGCTTGCTTCTACCCGCCACGGCCCACTTCAGGGTTCCCTTCGGACCCTCGGACGCGGTCCGGGCCACCTCCTCCACGACAAACTGCCCCGTAAACCCGGAGGCTCCAAAGATAACCAGGTGGTACGGCCTGCTGGAGGATGTCTCAACCCGCGCCATAGTGACAAGAGACAGGCTGGAGGAGCTGACTTCAGGATGCGATGGGACAGACTGACTGGAGGAGAAACAAACAGCGTGAGGTAGACAGCGCTCCTCTGTCTACTTCCCTAGCAACATTATGCTAACAGATATCAATAACAGCCGTAGTTTGCGCTAGCTACAAAACATGTACATGCAAATCAAATGTGTTGCGTCAAGTATGCATTTTTGTGCAATTCAAATTATATCAGCAATGCAGGAAATGTTATCTATGTCTAATTGTGATGATGTTTAGGGAATTACATGTTAGCATTGCAACTTCCTTGAGTTTTTCTATTGGTCCTCGCAGCAGTCGCATGTTAGTGACGACATACAGACGCGCCTGTCTCAACACGAGAGTTGCAAAAACAACCTGCGGAGGGTCAAGATGCTGTCCCCTCAATGTCACGGAGTTTTACCAGCGAACAGACAGTCAGGACCCAGCTTCATGTCGCAGTCGTGAGATTCGGATACATAGGATTTTTTACAATAAGGTATGAAGCGCGTCTCCCCACGACTCGGAATTGCTAAATTCTGAATGTATTTTGTGCACTAGCTTAGACGTTAGCATGGCTAGCCCGTTGGCTAACAGCTTGGGTAGTTTCAGTCTTGTCCAACTTTAATCACTTTCATCTTAGAGAAAGTTTGACATGGTGTGTTTTGCCGTTTGGTTGATGGCCATAATCGGAAGACAGTGAACAGCTAAAGATAGGCGACTGCATTAATTCAGCTAATGTTGTTGGGACGTTCATGTTCCCACGTGTTAACAGAACAGACTGCACTACATCAATGTTTGTGTCAGAAGCACTGATCTAATCTTCTCATTTCGCCGATTATTATTGTTGTTGTTAAGTATAAGTAATAAAGATTTTTTTAAACCAACAGTTTTGAGAATTTATAGAACTATCACTTAAAAATATAATGTGTGTTTAGTGTAAGTTCAAGTTATTAAAAAACCCAACTATACCTTTTTAAAGTGCTGTCTTTAAAATGTCACTAATCAAGCTTGTACATGTATGTCCTGAAGACAGACAAAACATAGTTTTCAGTTGATTGTTTGATATGGCAAATAGTTGATTGTGTTCTCATGTCACTCTGTTCTTTCTTGGCAGTACCCTTTTGAAGAGATCCTGAAATCTCTCTCCTCCACTTATCTGTCGCCATGTCTGCCCAGATTTGTAAATTGGTGGAGCTGATGATGCGCTCTGGTTGCTGCCAGAACATCAAAAGTAGATCCTGTTTGCACAAAGCAGTGTTGGCCCCTGTGGGTCCCTCTGGTCTCTGTGCTCCTGGGGCTCCTGTGTTACAACGAAGGGCTTACAGCCTGGACTATCTGTCTTCGGGTCCTGGTCGGCCCACACTGGGTCAGAGTTCACTTCAACCCTGTACAGAGAGAACATCCCCCTCCTCATCGCTCACTCACAGGAACCTGTCTGCTGTGGCTGTACAGGTAAGCTGTTTTCTTTGACTTTGACTTGACATAGTGTTTCAATGTATCTTGTTGTAGATGTATAGCTAATGAAATACAATTCCCACCTGCTATGCATTTACTAATGTGTTTTCTTGTAATTGAACATTAAACTAAGAATAAACTGAGTTGTTCAAAATATATGGCTGAGAACTTTTTCCATACACATTGTGCATTTTGCACTTATGCCTTACAGGGTCAGCGCCGTCCTCTCTGCCGGTTTGATTTCCTGGACGTTGGAGAAGTAGAGGAAAATGTTTGTCGTGCTCGGACCTGTAAAAAGATCAGACACTTCTTAGTTGACCCAGACCTGGCTAAATTAGTAACACAGCATTTAGCACCCGAGGACTCTAAAGCTATTATTTTTGAATGTAACCCAGGTATGTATTGGTTGAATGTTTAAGTCAAAGTGAAACACAAAAATCTATTTCATTGAAGATTTTTATTTTGTTCAGACTGTGTTAGATGTGTAACTTCCAAATAATTTTGCACAAACATTAACCGTTGTAAGCTATAATTCTTGCAAGAGCATTTTCTTTGGTACAAGTAGATTAAAACAGGACTAATTTCATTTATTAAAATAAAAAAAGTGCATGTGTCTGCCTCTCTTAGGTCCCGGGGTGCTTACTAGGACACTGCTGAATGCAGGAGCGCAGAGAGTTGTGGCTCTTGAAGGGTATAAGTCCTTCCTACCTTATCTGCAGGTAACACAAACAAGTTAAAGAATCAAACGACTTTTTTATGTCCTTCTTCTATATACTTCCCAGTTCTTTCTTCAGTTAATATTTTAGACAAATGAATGTTGTCACTTTGCAGGAGTTGGAAAGTCGTCTTGATGGTCAGTTAGAAGTCGTCCACTGTGACTACTTTAAACTAGACCCTATTGGCAGTGGAACCCTGAAACCCCCTGCCATGTTCACAGACATACTGTTCACTGATCTGGGGATATCAGAAGCTAACTGGACTGATGGTAAGAAAGACACACTTCACTGAACGGCATCATGTATGCACAATGCACGGAGTATTCATTTCTGTGTCTCTCTAGACATCCCAGTGAAGGTGGTGGGCATTCTTCCCCAGCAAAATGAGCGTAGCATGCTGCTGAAGATGGTTTACGCTTTGTTTGAACGGCTTTCTGTCTACCGATACGGAAGGATCGAGCTTAACCTCTTCATAAGTGAAAGGGAATACCTGGTAAAAAGACGTTTAACTTCTTTCAATAGAAATAAAGGCAGTGTATTGATCACATGGTATAACTTGTTTGTATGCATGAGGTTGAAGTTGGCCATCCCCATCCTCTCACCTCCTTTTGTCATGAATCAGCTTTAAACCAGATCTTATTGATAGTGGGGGAGACAATGTCTAGGACAATATAACTGTCTCTTTGATACTTGAATAAAACACTTATTTCTCCATCAGAAACTGGTGTCATGTCCAGGTGACATGATGCACTACAGAGCCTTCAGTGTCCTCTGGCAGATGGCCTGTGATATTGAGTTACTGCATAAGGTACCGTATGAGGAACAGTGGGAAAACATTCTGATGATAAAATGAATAAAGTTAATATTTAGCTTGCAGTTTCTGAACTGAAATTTAATTATAGTTCCTTAAAGCTAATGTGTGGGACTGTGTCACTTTGATGTTTCCATGCAACATAAAGAAAGTCAGAGCTGGCGGAAAGAGTCTTGTATGTTGTCAACTGCAACCACCTCCTCTCTTTCAGGAGCCCTGGGAGTCATTTGTAATGTCTTCAAAGCAGAGTGCACCTGGTCCTAGTGGAAAGGTATTAAACAGCAGACTCATGTATAAATAACTGTGTTATCTTAGTGTCAGTACAATACATTTAAAACATCACACATCCCTATTCTTCATTTCTTTCTCCTCTCAGCTTCCCAATAACCACTTGTGCCTGGTGCGTCTGCGTCCCCGGGCTGATCTGTTCTCTGCAGGCCTCACTCCCAGCAATGCGTCAACTCTGCTGATGATGATCAAACAGTGTCTGGCGAAGAGGAAGGTCAAGCTCATTGACAGGCTCAAGTAAGCAGTGCACACCCAAAGAATTGCTGAAGCAGAGACAGAGGCTTTTAAACAAGTCCTGCACTAATTACACCGATACTGTTGTAATAATATAGGCTGTTCCAGTTGACACATCACCTGAATGTACTTCCCTCTTGCTTTTTTACATTTTCTAGTCTCTGGTCACCAGATAGTGGGAGTAAGCTGTTATCAGAAATGGGCATGCCTGAGGACATACTGACAGGCCACGTATACCCAGAGGAGTATCTCCGGCTGTTCCAGTTGATGGACAAGAGCCAGGAGTTCACACAGAGCTGGCTTTATGAGGAGATGCTGGAGAACTCACTGAGAGAGGGTTGGGGTTAAAATATTGCTAAGTAGGCTAATAGGTTAAATATATTGATTCAGGAAATTAAAACACTCAAAATACATAAACACAAGTGAAGATGTATTATAAATAAGAATATGTAATGTGTGATTTCATGTAACAGAGAAGTAAGAAACACATGACCCAAGTCAGTTTTAATTAAATGGACACGGCAGAAGAACTTTATTAATAATTTGTTACTGAAATTAGGGCTTACTGTACTTGTACTAAAATGGAAACATTGAGAAATGTCCCTCCCCATTATTCTGAACCAGGATTTCCATGAGATGAGAATTGAGACTATACCTCAGGAGCAGCAATATTTATGTTTTTTGGCTCCTGACAAGATACTGTTGATGTCACAGTTATGTTTGCCTGTAGGAGAAAAAAAGCCTCTGGAATCAAAGATTAAAGAATTGTTGGGATAAAAGTCTTAACAACTTGTGAAGTGTCAAGAAAGACAAACCTCAGCCTTGTCATAGTAGCTTCACAGAATACAACCGTGCATGTATTTAGTATGGCATAATTGTCCATACCCACATCATAAAGAGTGTACTAATGCAAGAAGAGTGGTGTCTATGAAGAATTGGGGGTTGCACTGTATAGCTTCAAGTCTTGTATATTTTTTTGTATATTCACTGAGAGTACATAAACTTGTCTACATGTCTGAAATGCCATGCTTTATGAAATGTGTATTCAGTGTGTCAAATATATTTTTTAAAACACTCAACAAAATTTTAATCAGTGTGGTGCAGAAAATGATTTCAGCCCTGATTTATTATGTATTTACAACAATCAATACTAATCATTTGTTGAATGTATTCTTTTGACTCAATGTTACTTTCACAGGTTGTTGATTCATTATGTTGGTCATGCTTTTACAGCTTTGTCATTCAGTTTCAGTTGTCTGGTTTTGTGTCATTGCATAAAAGCAATAATGAATCTGCACAAAACTAGTCACTGAAATATTGAAAATATTCTAATGTAAAGGTTGATTTTAATTGATTCTACTGTGAAAGCTTATGCAACAGCTTAGATGGCAAGTACCATAAGGAGAAAATGGGCAATGTGGAGAAATTGCACTGGACAGTATTGTTAAAGGACAGGTTCACAGATTTTCAACTGTCTTAAGCAATAAATTATTGACTATATTAATATAAATATTTGTTTCAAGGTTTATCTGTAATTAATAATGTAATTCATATATTTTTAAGTGACCTCCTATGAATCATCATGCAGAAATAGTTTTAAAAGATAAAAAGAAGTAATTCGTACTATAAAGAGTAAATGAAAGATCCAAATCCTACTTGATTGGAACAATACAGACACTGCTACGTTTCCCCTTTATTTACATTATAAACGCAAATTTTAAAGTCTCGAATGAACGAGATCTGTACAACAGGCTAAACCTGTTTTTTTATTTTTACATTACTCATGTGAGCATATAATAAAATGAATTTCCTTTACGAAAGTCTCATAAAAACAGGATTATATTCAAGAGACTATTTATTAGTCTTGATAATATTCCAGACTAATAGGAAGTGGAACCCTCCAGAACTTGCCTGAGAATAATCATCTTTTTAGGATGTTTTCAGTATAAAAATAATTTAGTGACAGTTGTCGGTTTTTCCAATAGTACAATGCAAAAATTAACTGTTATTAGCTAATTCGGCATATGTTTTAAATGTAATCACACATGAGCTAAAAAACTAGGTTTGAATTTTCCTAAATGGAAACGTGGGCTAGAAACGGGACTGAATGTGCCTCTGTGTTTAGTTTTAAGACACTTTGAGGCTTTTCCTTCAATAAACCCACGTACTGGCAGCTAAAAGACAGAGGATGGCGACAGTGCGTTTGGTTTTTCCACCGATCAGGCCTGGTGGCTGCGGAAACACGGACTCTGTCTGTCAGAAACATTTTACAGTCTTAACAACAACATCCTCAGCAAGGTGCCTGATGCCGGAGGTTTGTACCATTCAGCCAACGCCATCAGCTGTAAGTAAGGCTTCACTGTTTCTGTCGCAGGAATTGTAAATGTTTAATGGTTTAGCGCATTTATGTAACGTGAAGACGTGAATATGTGCATTTAATCGGGTTTTCTCCGCGGTGTGCTGCGCTGCCCAGATGTGTTACTGTACTGAGCTAGCACACGTTAGCTAGCAAAGCGTCAATACCAAGTGATCCGTCTCCATAACGTTAATTATGTTCAGTTTATCAGCTAGTTGTTAGCTTAGCTATAGTCAAACGTAGCAGTTTAATGAAGCATTAAAAGCCTCTCATGAGGTGTAACAATAACGTTAAATGAACACAGCTGGGAGCGTAACGATAGGCTAATATATTCTTACAGTTGTAATTTAAGCTAGCTTATTTTTATCAAAGTAGCTAGGTAGCTAACCAACTAACCTAGCTAACGTTAACTTAACAGCGTTAGCGAAATCAGTGTTAACATTAACGTTAGTTCAGGTTAATTCAGGTGAAAGTCACATTCATTTTCACATATGATGGGTTAATTACATAACACAGAATAACATTAAAGTCATATGGACTCAACGTTATGACAAACATTGGCTTTGCAGGTCTTGCAGGTACATGTTGTGCTGTACCTAGAGGCATGTTGGCCTAAACTAATGAGTAAACAGCAAAAATAAGTCCTATTTGTTGAAAAGACTAGAGTGCAATTAGTGCAAATACTCATTGTCCACTCATTGTTTTTGTTTTGTTTGATTTGGTTTGTTTAACATTAATTAACACATCTGCATTTCATTATGCTGCAACCTGACAGTCAGCATATTCCACGGTCTGTTGTTTTTAGCTGTTTGTCCCTCTCACAGAACAGACAGGTCTGGTTCTTCCACCTTTGTGTTTCTCCTTTTAGCTGAATTCTCTCCAAGTGTCCCCACTTTTATCTTTTATTATTCATGCCCCCCTGTGGACTAGGGTGTAGACAAAAAGACCAGAGTATGGATAGAAAGACGAGGGACATTAAACTGTCTATCTATCTACATAAGAATTGACATCCGAATAGGTACAATAACACCTGCGTGGGTAATCTTGAGGTCATTGTTGCGTAAGCCTTTAAGTCACAGTTGTTTGTTGTGACTTGGGACTGTTTTGGCTTCCAGAGGGACATTCAGAGCTTGGCATAATTAGACTTCAAAAAGTCTCTGGGGGCATACTTGGTTCTTTTAGTATCTCAAAGCAATAGCAGTATCTAGGAAAACATACCACTGGGATATAGTCAGTATAAAAGTGTTACTATAATATAGTGAGCTTATGCATTTGCGTTGTCCCATAGGTGCTTGCTCCCTCGGAACACAGCAGCCCTGAATGCTGATTTGTTCGTGGCCTTTTAGTATTTCTCTGGGGTGTGTGTGTTTCTGTGTTATATGCACAAATGTTCATAAGGTATAAGATAAGAAAATGGGCTCATAGAACTGAAATTCCTGGGTGTGTATGTGCTGGCCTAATTCTTTTTTGAGTGCTTAGGCTGGACAGCCCTATTCCTCTAACCTAGACTTTTTTTTTAGCCTGGATGTGTGTGTTTGTGTGGGATTTATATTCTACCACATTGTGGAATCACAGTATTCCTTAAATTAGTTTCAAATAAACATATTCTGATGTAGAATCACTGTTGGCATTTGCCATGATACAGTTATGCACATTGCAGACAATCTGTGTAAGACCAGCAAAAGAACATCAACACGGCTGCCAGCAGCTGTTGGATTGTGTTTTGTATAAATTTTAAGTTTAGTGTTAATTGGCTAAGCCATTATAAAGATGGACACAAATATACTACGATCTCTGTTTTAAGTGAAGTTACTTGTGTGTGGAGGGTATTATGTACTAATTTTAGATTATTTCATTAGCTAAGGATACAATTGTTAGCAGGTATTAGCAGCTAATTTACAGGTGATCTTTACATTCATAGCCCAACAAAACAGCCTGAGTTTTTGCATGTGTGTATCTTTATCTGTGAACCTGGCATATGGCAGAAAAATGAAAAATCATGCTATTGCACAATACTGGTGCACACAAGTGCACTGTACGCTGATTTACCAGTTTGTTCACCTGTATGATTTAATCCAGTCGGGTGCAGCAGCCCTGCAATAAATCCTGTCTTTGAGAAAGTTGTAATTTTCACTGTTAGAGTAAGGGTTGATTTAATTCTGTAATGAAAGAACAGACCACAGGTTGTAATATTGTGATTTTGGATTACACTGAATTGCAGTTTATGATATTTTGGGAGCTTAATGTATTTAGATATATTTGGAAATCTAAATCTATCTACTGCATCTCAGTTTGTAATAACAAAATAACTTTACTACTTTCCAAACATTACATCTTAGAGCTTAGAGTAAATTGTTGTTCACCAGTATCTGAATTGGTTGCAGGATGTTGTTTTTCCTTCCAAAACGGAGTAAAAACACATTTTAACAGCTTTTTCAGACACAACATACAGTGTAAGCTAGTCAGTGATTCCTCTGAGATTTAGCACTTGTATAACTTTCAGTTGATTATTTTGTAATTTTTCTATACTTTGCATCTGTTCGTGTAGAGAGTAAGTGAAAGAGTTCTGAAATCTCTGTAATATCTAGTCAAGCACAACAAATGAATGCATTTGATACACGTGTGTGTGTGCAAATATTATACATCAGTTCAAGATGTTGTTAGGACGTTTTTTTATCTCTTAAGCCCTAGGGTTTGTTTGACTACTTTGGAATGATGCTAAACTAGTTTGGCGTCTCACACTTTCTCAATCTTGCAATCGTCTCTGAGTGAATTTAAACAGGGTTTCGCAAAATGTCGCATATGACAAAATGTCATATTTCATATTTACATTTATCCTATCCCATTCTCCTTATGTCCACAGGCTTGAAGAAGGGCTTATCTAACAGTCAGCACTGACCTTCAGGCTGAAAGGTCAAACGTTGTAAGAGTCCAATGGATCATGGTGGTGAGGGTTTAAATTTTACCCAAGCATAATGCAGCATATGAGCTCTACGTGTACAGCGAAAATTAAATACTAATGTGATTTACAGTGACAACAACATCAACTAATCACTGTTGAGAATAAGAAAGCCTGTTAGCTTTATATTTCCATGCTGGAATCTGACTTTACAGTCTAACCTGAGTTATATTAATACTTAATAATAATTCAGTTGTGCTTTTTTATGTCTATGTTGACATCAGCATTATTTTAATTTCAACATTTACATTTTAATGTATTTATTTATTTATTTTTGTATCTATAGGTCAGTTTGAGGGGGACGGCAGAATGATGTCACAAGTTTCTGTGGGCGGGGTTGACCTCTGTGATAACCTATCCAAACCTGAAGCTCTCGCTGCCCAAACTCGAAACCTCAATGAGACAAACAAACAGACTTTAAGTCTCTCTGCTTCACAAAATGAAGACGAGGAAGAACACAGGATCATCCAGAATACCTCTCTGAACAACAATGGGAAAGACGAGGAAGAGGAAGTGGGAAAAGAGGGATACACAGGAAGAGGCAGAGAGTATGATGAAGAAGAAGACATTGATGAGGTGATGAAGGAAGCAGAAGAAGACGAGGAGGAAGAATCTGAGGAATCAAGCGCTCTACTTTGCTGCCAGTCTCCAGATACTCCTATGACTGATTCTTCATATTCAGAAACTGGTATGAATCAAACACACGTAACCTTCCAGAGAGGAAATTATAATATACTGTAAACACAAATGCATGTACATGTCCATACACAAAGCATCACAACAAGCTAAAAATACACAGCTGATAATTTTATTGCCCTATCAAAGTCGCCTGACATGTGGGCAAATATTTGAAGTATTAGTATTCATTTGGAGTCATGTTTCCCACCCCCCGGTAAACGTAAATCTTCTTTAATTTCTGTTTTGGTTCTTTCTTAGACTAGTTATCATTTTGTCTGTGTTCAATTAATCATGGGGGAGGTTGCATACTGTGGAGTTGTCCATCAATTAAAGCAGACTGTTGCTGTTGCCAAGCTGAAAAGTACAGACATTTTGCAGATGGTACAAGCAAAAACAGTTAGCTAGAAGAGACTAAATCTCTTCAGCACTGCAGAGTTGCATGAATAAGTGAGGTCTACATGAGATTGTCAGTGGGAGAGGTCTCTTTCTTTCACCTGAATTAATGAATATATAAGCATTTAAAACAAAATTATTTAAAACGGGATGGAAAAAATAATATAGAACAAAATTTGTATCCTATGCAGTTAACCCACATTTACAGAAATGTAGATGTACTACACAGATGTAGATGTATTACACCAACAGCAAATACTACTTTTTGTATTGTGCAACGAAATCTAGATAATATTTTAAGTTAAAAATCCACAGTTCAGACTACTCGATAAATGCAGTATGGAAATGACAGTAAAATGCAGTAAAGGCTGGTAAGGACTGGTTAAGTGGTCAGAATTTTAGATTGAGGTCAGGATGACTGGGGATGATGATGTCATTCATATCACATGACCGAAAAAAAGAGTGTGAAACAGGACAAATTAGATGGAAAGAGGCTTTGTGTAGAGTGAAACGGAGAAAAGGAATTTAGGTAGAGGAATGGATGACGAGAGAGGTAAGTGAGCCAGAAAACAAAAAAGGCGTAGAGAGTAGATTCTAAAAATATATACTAAATATTTGACGCTCACTAAAGATGTTAATCTGTAAACTAACAAAACCAGCTTATAGAGTTCACATGGTCACACTTTTACAGACTTACAGATCATACACACATACAAACAAACTTGTGTTGGTAAATACAACTGAGATAACTGTGCGTGTGTGTGTGTTTGTGAGTGTATTCATATGCACTGAAGAAATTGTGAGAAATAAAATTCAGCCATAATAGTTTGATAAAGTAAATTACAAGTATGTGCACCCATCATTCATTTGTTTATGTTTATTTTACTTTTACTTTACCGATGTTGACCACAAGATTTGCATCATTTGATAATTAAAGAGTGTATGTTTCTGAGTGTTTTAACAGTGAAGATTTCTTACAGTGAAGGAGTGAACTGATTTTGTTTACTCAGTCAGGTTTCAAGAGCTTTCTTTACACAAAAACAATCCCAGTACTGTAATACTAACACCAAGCCATTGTTGTTGATTGTTTTATGTGCTCACAGGTCAGTGAATTGGGTTATGACTTAATCTCCTGAATTCTCCCTCAGATCTTAAATAAATGAGTCCGTTATACACCTCTGTATTATAATAACTCATTACACACCTACTCATGAATTTTAAACAGGTGTTAGTGAGTCATCCTGTTTCAGCAGTTTAGCTGAGCTGCTCTTTTGCTCATCTGTTTTTCCACTGTCTTTCTTTGCCACTGTAGGCAGTCTATTGGAAACTCCATATCCTTTCAGTCCTGGGACGAGTCCAGAGCCTACATCCCCTGTCATTCCAGTTGTCAGCCCAGGGACGCTGAATTCCATCAGTCCAATGGAACTGAGCCAAAGTGATGCTGAAGTGGACTCTCATATGTCCAACTCTGAGTCAGTTGCCTCCATCACAGGATCTATTACAGTGGGAGACACACCTGTAGATTCTACTACACTAACTATAACCTCAGACACCAGCCCACCTGGGCCTCCATGTACTACAGGGACTATAGATAGGATGGCAAAAAATGCTATCTTCACAACAGAACATTTTACCTCGTCCATAGAGCCCATCTTTAGTCGTGGGCCCACATGTACCGGATCATATGCGGAATCTCAAGACTCCTCAAGGCTCAACACTTCCATAGCTTCCACTACAGACCCACTTACTACTGGAACAGAATCCACTTCCACCACAGGACCTATAACCTCAAACTGGGAACACATTACCTCCATGTCAGTCTCCACCTGCACCACAGGGCCTATTCAATGCACTTCTCCACTGAAGTGTCTTGAGCAGTTGGCCCACAAGGGGAATGACACTCACTTCCCACAGTACCTTCACCAGGTAACCTTTCTATTTTATTACAGTTTTACTTCAGGCAAACATCACATACTATACATTCTCTTTTTCTGCTTTTTTACGTTAAATCTTTTACCCTTTGACGAGGCAATAAATGACATTAAACTCACCTCTTGATCGGAACACCGCTTTCAGCCCTAAGGCATGGGTGTCTTAAGCGTCCGTACACACATAAGCCACATGAATACTACATACACACACACTCTGATTCTGCCACGTCTCGGTTCTGTCGCAAACACAGACCTGCATGACTTAACATGTGTATTAAGGGGTGTGTGAATATTTCAGTTAATTTGATTTATAAATGCCTCCACCAGGCACACCTGAGCTATGCTTACTTCCAGGGAAACAGGTTTGTAAGTGAGTAATAAAGAGCGTGTTATTATGTGGCCATGACACATGACATGAATTTGCATTTTCAATCATTTCTTTTTGGAAAATACTGTAGCTAATGATTTCACAGTAAGGTCACAGAGGTGAAGGGAAATAAAAATGACTGTCATAGCATCAATGGTAAAAAATGTTTCCAGTACTTTTAATGAAACAACACTAAAACAAAACAAAACAAAAAAAACAGTTGTGATAAGGAATTAAAATATTTGTTCATACATCACAAGACCACAATGTGTATTATTGTGGAACTTTGAGCGACAAAACTGGCAACAAATAAGATGAACAGGCAAATGGATCTTTATTTTTATCTAATGTTTTTTTAGCATTATTATGACCACTGCTACTAAATAAATTAGGGCTAAAATTAAATTGACTTTGTGAGATATTTACCTAAGAGCCACTTAACTTGACTTGTCGTCTCGGATTTATTTGGGGCTCTAGCTTAGGGTGGGTGAACTTAAAATTGTGGTGGAACTGGACCCTTTCTTTGTATTTTTTAGTGGAGTGTGATGGCACGTCTACATATTTGATCTTACATGAATTAAAAAAATATTGCAGCCTCAGTGCAACAAACAACCTTTGACCACTGTGACAAATATGATGCCAGGTCATTTACAAAAAGTCTAATGTCAGAAAGCCCATAAAACAACAGCACTTTCTCGTTTTTCCTTGGGTGGCGTCTAATACAATGTGGCTCCATGTGATGAGGAATTGCGGAATAACATTTAATAATATTAACCAGAGGTATGCTCACTTTTGTTCTATACTTAGTGACTTTTGAACAGCGCCTGCTTCCACATTCCTTCTACTCAACAATCCAGACTATGGTGACTAGTCATGCATGTTGTTGTGTGTCTAACATGACATTACATGACTATCTTAATCAAAATCATTGTCTGCAAAACAGTCTTGGGCATGTTAAAAGGTCAGTACATTGACAGCATTGAATATATTATGATGATTATATGCTCACAACACATAAAAGACAGATCAAAACATGGAAGTGAATCTGAGTGTTACTAATTTTGGATTTATATGTAAAAACTCTCTCATCAGTGTTGAGTAGTTTGAGGACATAATGATTTTATTTTTACATTTTCATAGTGTTGGTTTTTATGTTTTTGGAAAAATAAATCAGAATCTTAAAATTGGACTGTACTTCTTATGGATTTATGGATATATGTGTCGTGTAACCAAAAAAAACGAACTGAAACTCTTCTTATGATTTGGTATGTAAACCACGTCAACCCAGATAACTAGAGAGGTCATTCAGTCGTCGCCACCCCTCACTTCATTAGAAATGCGAGAGCCTTTTGTGCCCTCTTTTCCGTCTCTCTCTCTCTCTCTATCTCTTTCTCTTTCTCTCTTTCTCACACACACACAGACACACACACGTCTCTTGTTCTGTGATCAGCTGAGCAGCATGAAAGCGACACTTGCTGAAGAGAGGTAGAGTGTCCATTGTGGTCTTATGTTATGTTGTCTGTTTCTTTCTTTTCACTCTCGCTCTCATTTTCAATCACCTCCGTCTCTCTTAAATGAGGTCTATTTTCTTCATGTTTTTTTTTCCAGAGTTAATGATTATAGAACTTATGCGAATGTTAGCAGTATAGTTAATGTGTTTCAGCTCTGTATAACGTTGTGTTTCAAAGTTCTGTATTGTTTCTTTACCTGTTTTATATTTGGTTATATCCAAGTATAATAATCTTATCTGATGTTGCGTCTTCGTCAGGAATCGGTCTACATGAGCAATATTTCTATTTTTATTTTAAACCCCTGTTGAGCCTTAGTTCCCTCATCCCTTCTGTGGGATAACTGTGACATAACTAATGTGATTAAAAGCACACGATTTTTAGTTCTAAATTGTAAAAGTGTGCATTTTTATGAAAATTTATAATCTCTCTCACTCTCTCTTTCTCTCTGCAGATTGCTGAGACCTTTGTCCTTCACGAAGACTGTATCCTTATCTCCATATGTGGTGCGTGTTTGTTGGGGGTGGGGTGAAGACGGACAACTTTTATTTTAAATTGTATTTGGAATCACTTATTCCAGTAAGGTTACAGATATTACTTGATGCCTCACTGCCTTTACAGTTAAATAGATTAAAATAGAAAAAAGACAAAGGAGAAAGAGTAGAAAAATATGTCAAAAGAAAAATTAAAGGATGAGATGGAATAGATTTTATTAGAATTATCTGCACTAGTATCTGAGTTGACTTTTAGAATGGCCTGAAGCTCACAGAGTAGAGAGGCAGAGAGAAAAGAGTCACCTAAAAAGTGGATACTTCAGACCCCAGACAGAAGCTTTGTTTTCATGTTGAGAATGAGAACTACTGTATGTTGCCAACACAATGCCCTTAACAGACGAGGAAAGATTACAGCATTTACAAATGAATGAAGGCAAGAGAACGGGCGTGAGAAAGAATTGGAAATTTTAATCAGAGGAAAACGACACAGTGGGAGGGAAGGGCAAGAAGAGTCAAAGACAAGACAACGCTAGCTTAGCTATGTCATGCATGTATCAGGGTTAGTTAGAAGGAGAGAGAGCAAGAGAAAGCATCGAACCATGTCAAAGGAGGATTGTGTTTAGGCTGCTCATATCCATAAACATGAGAGACCACAGCCTCAGTCTCACTACAGTATGTTCTCCTCTCCTCAGTCTGTCTCTTTTTTATTTTTACCTCTGTTAGCTGTGATGGTTTGTGAGCAGAAAATAAAGAGTGCTTTAGCGATATACTGTACAGTTTTTAAGCTTCTGAAGTAGTTTTCTGTTCTGACCTGTTATGAGTGTGTGTGTGTGTTTCTTAACGTGCTGTATTCAGACCAGTGGGCGTTATGGTGCATCCAACTAGAGAGACTCTATCACCAGAGAGTATTGGACAACCTGAATGCACTACAGGAACAGTGGGGTAACATGTTCATAAAACAAATTTATATGATTACAACGAATATTCAGCTCAAATAAATAAACTAAAGTTGTGATTTTAAAAGTCTTACACCTAGAAATTAGTCATATTTACATGCAAACAAATTTTATGCAATACATTTTATATGAGAATGCATTTATGTTTCTGTTGCTTACAGAGAAGCTCAGCTCTCTGTGGCATAAATACATTTATTTATTAATCATGTATTAATCTTACTTTTAACTATCTGTGTCTTTGTGTGTCTCTCCTCATAGAGAGTAAGTGTAGAACTTCCTCCAGTCTGGAAATCCAACATCTGGACACTCTTAAACACATCTGTTTGACGCATAGTCGGTCAGTGTCTGTGTGTGTAATCTTTGAATGCACTTTTTATACTGTTTGTATTTATTATTACCAGACTCATTGCATTATATGAAAGGCACTTAAGGGTAAAGCATATATTGGGTCTCATGCATGAACCACATATAAAGACACACATACAAGTGATTTAATAGAATTTATAGCATTTGTCCATTTTCTGGTACTTCCATTTTTTTCTTAGCTACAACACAATTTTGTCACCCTACAGCACGGCTTTGATGACGTGAAGTGTACTGTTAACATTTTCTAATTATTTTCTATGACAAACTGACATTTGCTGCGTTGATAGCATGTTTGCAGTGTTATATGGCAGTTTTAAAGTAATCCGTTAAGCTTATGATCAAAGCTTATGGAAATGCAGTTCCTCATAAACACAGGCAAGTTTGTGCACTTAAGAGACTTTGGTAAATCTGATGTGTCAAAATGTGCTTTAAGTTATTATGTTGAAGTCATAGTGGCCTTAAAAATAATTTGAATTTTCTTTAGATTATTAATCAGTTCAATGTAGTGTGAAATATGCTAATTTACTTATTTGACTAGAGTGAGACAAGATGATCAACATTACATTACAGTGAACAAATCGTTCATATTTGACAATGTAACTTCCACAAAGAATGATAATCCAGAACAGTGGGTGACATTTGTAAGTTGAGGCAGTATTTTGGAAATGTTAATTTGACAACGTAATACTCAGTTGACTGAAAGTTTAAATCTTGTCTTGTATTGTACGTGTTTCTTAATACTTTATTAGTTAGTGTGTGAGAGATGTGTGGGGTATATTCATTAATTAGAACAGATGATGTTTTGCAATATTTAGTAGGAAGTTGTTTGCTGTTATGTCTGCCAGACACACACCTGCACATTCTTTATGGTCCCAAACAGGTGAAAAGCGTCTGCATGAGCTTCTGTGTGGCGAGCACTGCCGTGATAGTTTAAACATATGGCTCTTTGCTGCTTCTGCACTTTCAGACATTTGAGCCTTCACACTTCTAGGGTTTCATTTCACTTCATTTCACTCATGCGTGCATGCACACACACACACACACACACACACACACACACACACACACACACACACACACAGTCTCACTCACACACGTAACAGTCAGGGAAAAGTGTTTAGGCTAATTTTAGATTGGCAGAGTAAAGAAGGGTGGCCCATCTTTCAAGTCTTCATTTACTCAAAACAAGAACAGACCTTTAAAACCCACCATCTCACTTTCTCTTTTTCTGTCTTCTGTTCATAGACCAGGTGCTGGAGATGCTGTGGTAAGGCATTTGTTATTTTTGTTGTGTGTGTCAGTATGAGGAAGAGAGAGAGAGTACACGTGTACATATAGGATAAGGCAAAGTGAGTGTGTGTTTTGCATTTTAAGTGAATGACTGATGTCACATTGTCACTTACCTTATATTTAATTTAAAATACATAATTAAGGATCCACGGTGTATATCTAATGTGTAAATCCTCCTCTATATGTTCTCTGATACATGTAGTGCTCACATTACTAATACACATATAGTAGAATATGATCGTCTATCTCAGATAGATAAACAGTTTGTTTGTGTGTATTCATGCAGTGTGCATCTTTGGAAGTTTTGAGGCCTGCATTTGAAGAGGGAGGTGCCTCAGGTGAGTGTGACAGAGTGGGTTTATTTATTTTAGAGTATGTGATTTTAATGTAATTCTCATGCAGTTTGTAGTAATTTGTCAAGGTGTGCAGTATTACTGAAATGTTGCCTAAAGCTCTTTTCAGGTCAGGTGAATTTTAACCTGTGGACATTTTGTATGTATACAGTGGAGTGCTTTGTTGAACAGATATTAGAGCAACATTTTAGATACTTTCATGATAGTCTTATTTTATATTGTGTGCAAAGAGCCCCGGGTTTGGGAAGTATCATGTGTTACTGTTGAGGAAGAGACAGTCAATGTTAGATGGTTAGTTTTACTTCCACAAATGTGGCCACACACAGGGCTGTTTTGTTCTGGGGGTTATGTCAGAAAGCAGCTTTAGTGACAATTTGGAGTTGTGTAACCCCAGGTTGGGAGAAACTCTGACTCAGTTACTACCGTAACTTATTGTGAATCCAACCTGTGCACTGGCACTGTTTTTCTGCAAACTGTCACTCTGTCCACTCTTCTTCTGCAAAGTCCGTTGAAGTGGTCTGACATGCCTTTAACTTCCTCATTCATACATGTTATGTGTGGTATTTAATGTTAACGATGTTTTTTGTTTAATATTTCTTTTATATAATCTATTTTATTATTTAATTAGTTTTAACTAGCCACTGTGACTGGGCTACTGTAATATATGAATTTCCCCTTTAAAGATCAATGAAGTGTTTTATTTAATTATCTTAAATATTAGTACTAGAATATAAGTTACATATATTAACTAGTTGTAATATGATTTATGCTACTCTGATGAATTTTACCATAAATTAAAATAGCTGCTGCTGCGCAAGATTTTTAGGTATATACTGTAACATGTTACACTCTGTACTGTAGCAGGTCTCAATGAATTGTACCCTGTAAGTTTAACTGTGTTAACAACTTTGTTTTTTTATTTTTCTAAAATCATTTTTTATTTTCCCCTTACCTCTCTTTTACCTACTTTTCTACTCTATTCTATATGTTTTTTAAATTAGCCCACCAGGTTGACGGGGGGATGGAGCAGAGAACTGAAGACCCCTCCCATTCCCAGAGCAGCCATTCAGTTATACCCTTCATTAATTTAGCTGATAGGTTCAAGTCTTCTGAAATCTCAGAGAAGGAGAGGGAAGACCCAGACAGAGAAATACAGGGAAGGGACAGTTACCATGGAACTCAGCTGACTGACAAAGAGTGCAGCAACAGCGAGAGAGGACAGGCAGAAGATGTAGGAGACACCATTACAGTCATAGGAAATGGTTTACACCCCCCTACAGCTGGAAGAATGGATCAGTCCAAGCCCGCAGAGCAGCAGGGAGGAGATTTAGGTCTAGCACAGGAAAATGAGGCAAAAGTAGAAGAAAAGGAGAGGGACGTGGAGGTGGCAGTAGAGGCTTTGGAGATGACAGATGAGGGAGACGAAGAAGAGGACGAGAAGCAGAAGGACAGAGACCCTGATTTTCCTCAACAAGCCATCCCAGTGGAGACTCTTGTCAGTGGAGTAGAGGTGGGGGTAAAACAGCTGCACCAGGAAGCCCCAGCTGAGACGAAGCTGCATGAGGACTCCCAGGTAGAGTATTTATCATAATGTGTACTTAAAGCTTTGGGAATATCTAAGTAGAGAAAGATAGTGAAAGATAGATGCAAAATAAAATCAATATTTGCTCATTGTTTGTTTGTCTTCGCAGTAATAGTAACACTTTTTTCTGATGTCGCTATGTGACCAGCATCAGGACCATTATATTTGTCTTCTTAATGTTGTTGCTTTAGTTTCTTAAGCTATCGTAGCTATGGCAGCTAATGCTACTCAGTTCCCCTGTCTTTTTGTACTATTCCTGTAAATATAAAACTCCACTCATCACTTCCTCTATTCTATAGTTTCTTTCCTGAGAACCTCCTGCCCATCACTGGGTGCTTTGAAAAGCTAATTCGCCAGCTTTCACTAAACTTGCAGAAGCTTTGTTGTTGTATGATTGTGTTGTAACAGTTGAATAGAGAGTACAGCAACAACAGACTGTGAAGACATATTGATATGTGAGTTATAGCTGCATTCCATTATTATTAAAGGAGAGTGGAAAAACCTGCCTGTACCAGGAGGCCCACCTTTCCCAAGAGACTCATTTGAAGCAGCAGGAGCAGGGTGAGGAGGAAGTGGAAGAAGAGGAGGGGGAATACGAAGAAGAGCAGGCTAATATAATCAGAGAAGCCGCCACATTGGATGACATGGCTAAACTCATCACTGTAGAAGAAGTGAGTATGTTGTCATGCAGGGAGAGTTTATGAAGTGGTGTTACATCTATTCATTTATTGGATATTTTGCGACATTTGTTGATGCATTTGCATAAATGCATCTGTGTCTATGTCGAGTTAGGATTATTTGTACAGAATTGCATTTTACATAACACAATTAGTTACATTTTGTCATCCTTTCAGTTTTAAATATCTTTTTAACTCAACAAAAACACGTTTTGAAGCACATATTGAAAATGTTCTGTCTGTATCTGCCCTTTAGAAAGGACAGCACAGAACCCAGATGATCAGACCTAATGTTATTACCTAGCCATTACTTTGAATCCTACACTATGGATTTGTTAGCCAGCATAACATCTATCCTTAGAGAAGTAGACTGGAGAGAAAAGTGAGAGAACAGAGATGTGATGCACTTGGAGTATGGCAAGAGAGATGGCACAGGCAAGATATTGAAGTGAAAAGAGACACAGTGGTAACAAGAGTAGTGGCCTGCTTTAAAAAACAAAACAAAACAGAATGTAGAACAGATGTGGAGACATTGTTTTAGCCATAGTAGCTGTAATACTTGGTATTAGATGGCAGAAAGTTGATAACTACATTATTGCTATTTGATTATAAGAAGAGGAACATTATTGCTAAATATGATGATCTAGAACCACCTGGCCAAAGTTTATTTGCAATAGTTTAAGTGTTTCTGTAGAACCAGGGAGGATTGTTTACAGTCTAATGAGTGTAACGTGTCAGAAAACAGAAGTGCCTGGAAGTCCATTAGAGTGAATCTCTACTAGTTACTGTATGTTTCAAGTTCAGTACTACCTTTTATGTGTTATACTGACATCTGGTGGGTGTAGGCTAGTGAAGTGCTCCCTTTGTTGTTGAGTTGACATACTTTATTGATCCTCTTGGGGAAATTAATTTTGGAGAGCTGCCTGCCAGACAGTTCATGTCAGCCCTATTACAGTGTTTCAGTGTCTTGTCCAAGAATACAACATGTAGTCAGGAGTAACTGGGAGTCGAACCAATGACAAGTTGTTCCTCCTACACATAAACAATATTGATGCCAGTGACAAAAATGATCAAAAATTCAAATAGAAATACAAATTGTATTTGTTACTACATGTGTCCGTACTCAACATCTCTGTTTTTACAGATGTCTCCTGCCTCTGGCCTGGTCTCCATTTTGAAGAAGCGCAGAGTGTGTGTGGACAACTTGAGTGTGTCCGCCAGTTCTGAGCCCCAGCCTGAGAAACCCACTGCCAAAAGACGTGTCCGCTTCAAAGTTCCAGATGACAGCTATGAGCAGGGTGTGTGTCTGTTTATTTCCCACAAGTCAGACATAAAAAATGTTTTCTGTATGTGGAATTATCAAATCCCTGTGTCTCTCCTTCTCTGTAGAGGTTGGTGGTGGAGACTCCTGCCTGCTCCTCTTCTTGCTTTGTTTGGTTACAGTAGTGATCAGTGTGGGGGGAACCGCCCTTTACTGTGCTCTGGGCGATGTCCACTCCTCAGTCTGTCAGGACTTCTCCAGAAATGCAGATTTCTACATTGGGCAGATACAGCGTGGAATAACTCAGATCCAACACTGGTTTACCCCCGGGTCATAGCAGCCAACAGTTTATCAACATAGTGGAGCCACTGGCCTTATTGTTTCTCACCGTGGGCTCTAGAAGATCCTGCTACTTCCTGGGACTATGTGCTGAGGTAATAGTAGCAGACAGCTGCTATGGACCCATCTGCCTTGGAGCCTGTACCACTGCATTTTTAATGATCTGTGAGTACAACTCCAGGACACATTGAGACTAAAAATCCCAGATCAGGTCCTTTAGCTACTCTGTTTTGAAAATTAAAGTAGAACAGAGAGAGAACGACTATAATTGGAGAATGGAGCCTGCATGACAGAAGAAGAACTGACCTATAGCCCTCTCAGCCTTGTCCAGAATAAATAGTATCAAGGTCAATTTTTAGATGTCTTAATCAAGCTGAGAGCCAGTGATAACTAAATTTGAAAAGTCACTGGTAAATAAGTAAAGTACTTTCAACCATGACTTGGTACAAACTGTTGCTGATTCACACTGGACTCCTCCTTCCTCAGTTAAGAATAAGAACAAAACAGTGGCACCCCACAGAGATGTAAAAACAAATGATATATGATGTATATTTTGTTAACTGGGGGGCTCAGAGATGCTTTGTACACACACTGCACAAACGGGAACTGGCCCAATGGGCATTTTACAAACTGCTGCAACCACTGGTGTTGCTTTTATTGTTGACTTTTTTAAAACTACAAATGAGATTTTAAAACAAACAAACCTTTTCCGTGGTCTGCTACTTGAAATGAAATCATCATGTCTTAATCATGTCTTAAACTTTGGAATGAATGTTTGGAGTTTAATGTAAAACTTTACTTTGTGTCAGCTGTGGGGCATTTATACAAAGCCGTTTATTATCAGAACAAAGTGAAGGGTGTTTTTGGTATTTATCAAAAACTGAGCTGCTAATAGATAACAGGCAGGACTAATATGTCCCATGGGGGAAAGACGAGTGTATTTCATTTGAGCAGTAGCTGAAAAACTCCAGATGTACTTATCCCCCTGCACATATTTGACCAGTTGCTGCCCTTTTCTCTGTAACTATCACCAATGAATTTGTAGCGAGCTGACATGGCTGCCACTGGAGACTAAAAGTCTAAACTATCTGTTTCTGGGTTTTTAAGTAACTAATTTAGCTTTGTGTAGCATATGCAACATGTACAGGAACACAGTACACCTCTGTAAATATTGCCAGGAGAATGTTTAACATGTTACAAATAAGACAGGTACGATTCTTTTTTTAAATATTGCAATATTTCAATTGGTCTGTTAGTCCAATTGAGACTAACTGCAGGCTTCCTGTGATTTGATCAGAACAAAAAAACATCCATACCCACAAAGTGCTTTACAGGTTCAGTGTGAAAATAACATGACGGTACTCAACTCCTACCATGCTGTGGAATATTTCACATAAAAAAATGTATGAGACATGTACAAATGAAAACAAGTGTTCAACATACTTAATCTGTACAGCTCTTAATGTTGATCATTGGAAGAACTGTGTCTAGTTCTGCCTGTGTGTTTTTCTCTTTTTGTGCATTCTGGGCATCATCCAGTCAGTTTAAAAACAAACAAACAATAGGTCTTTTTAAAGAGTGATTTAGGTAACAGTTGCCATTTTTGTTAAACGTGTCTGATGTGTTTACGTCAGCTGAAATCTGAACCCTGATTAAATTAGGGGGGGAGGGAATCATTTTTCAAGGTGAAATAAGGAAAAGGCTTTGACTTTGTCCATAATTCTCACAACAGTTCTTTAACTGTTATTTAATTTATATCATTTTAAAGCAAGTTTTTAGTCTTACTCATCATCACTGATCATTTTACTGCTTAATTCTGCTTTTCACCTACTCAGGCATCCATAGGTTGTATGGATTTTCAACATATTACAATGTTTGGTGTCATTATTCCTTTCATTTGGTGTAGGAGAGGATGTGAGAAAGTGAGTCCTATAAAAACCACATATCTCACAAAGGTCCTAATTGTCAGGAGTTAAAGAAATGACAGATTCAGTTGTCATAACTATGCATTTTAACAGTAAATAAAATGGTAATATATTACTTTCATGTTGTGTCACTCATAAAAACATGGAAATTTGTTAGAGATATGAGGTTTCCCTGGACGTCAGGAATACTGGATTGAGTCTTGTTTTTATTTGCACGTCTTCTGGCTGGTTCAGATGACCGTCACTCAGAAAACCACCTATTTAATGTTTTATATGATTTTAATTATTTATAAATCTAGGGATCTTACGTTTAAGTGCTTCAGAAAAAAAAGATTTGTTTTCTTTTCTTGATTTTTGTCCTACATCAGATTTTCTAATATCCTCACTGTTCTTAACGGGGCTTTAATGAAGAATCTGATTAATGATTTTATAACCTAACTCTTCTGAATACCATAATCTGCATCTGCATTTTTTTTGTTTCCATTTATTTTCCATGGACTGTTAAAAGGATTTGTGTTTCTTCTATTTGTAAACACAGAATATATTGTATATGTTCATTGATTTGTTTTGCCTGGTTGGTTTTTCCACAGAACATTAGAAATGAATGAATAAAACATCTTAATTGGTGTTTGTCAGAACTCTTAACCACTGTCCTCAATAGTTTGTTATAAGGAGATTATTTTTCCCTGATATGTCCTGTGTTAAAGCCACTGAAAAAAAGTTGTTTGTGAGCCTCTGTTCTGTCTCTTATGCAACAATATTGACCTGTATTCATGTTCATACAGTTAGAAGTAACTTGGATATTTAGACTATTTCAAGCAGATTTGAAAACTTTCCCAGTTTCAGTGTGATCAGCTCGAGTTGTAACTAAATCACACTATCGATGTGACTTCCTCACTTATATGTATCAGTACATTTAGTTGGGGTCACATAATTCAATTAAAAAAGCAAAGAACACACCTCATGTCTTTCAAATGGTAATCCAGCTGATGTGCTGGGAGCATTTTAGCACATCCAAAGCAACATGTTGATGATGTAATGAGTAGACTAAAACGTACAAGGGCTATGGTCTCAAAATGTTACATGTATGGTCTGCATTACATTTGAATGTATCTCTGTTGTAGATGATGTCTGGCTTCTCTGCCATAAGATGCTTGTTTTAATTCGCTGGAAAATAAAACTGCCTGCAATATTACATTTATATTAGACACATTTATCATAGTCGATCATATAATGATGTTTGTGAGTATCTGGAAGTCGAGTTACAACAACTGGATTTCTTTCTTGTTAGATGAGTAGCGAAACATGTCGACCTAAGTAGCTTTTTCAGTCCAAAGTAAGTAAGTGGTTCTACCTCTTACTGGGCCAAAAGGTTTGTTAGGTGGACAACAGAAAGAGTGTGAGGAGATGGAAGTCGTTAGTAACTAATGGTCACAGCTCCTTCAACCCCCCTCTGCCACAAAAAGTCAAAGATTTGCCTTTTTTATCTTAGAATTTTGACTTGGAATATTATTAGAATCTAGGATAAGACTTATCTCATGACTTTTTTGGCCTTTCACTTACTATTTCTTTTAGTGACTGAAATGGGCTTTCATAAATTAAAATGTACTATTAATATGAAGTTTGTGAGTTGACAGGTTTCTGTGGGTCTGGCAGTAACCTTATCATAGTGTGGTTTAGGTGTAATCATGCAGTGCATTTGGATGCTCCATCAAAGACCACAAACCCGTCTATATGCCCAAATGTCAGATACCGATGAGATGAATGAGTTCAAATACAGAAGAAGTAGAAAAAGCAGATCTTCATTGAAACCTAACCTCCAACATTATTGTACTTTGAGGATGAGCGATAGCGTCTATATTCAACTGAGGTGTACAATTTATTTCTAAATGACAGATCAGTTATTGCACCACCGAAACATACAGTATAGTATCAATAATCATTGTGTGGTCAGAGTAATTCACATTACATAATAAAATAGATCATATATTCTGTTTGTATAATTAACTTATGAAGCTGGATTTGGTTTACTTCTAGTTTATTTACTTGAAAATTTTGTCTTAATAGAGAGTGAGACATTAGAGACTGTGGCATAAACATTGATTGACTGATTTCTTCAAATATTGTTAGTTCACGTATCAATCCTCCTAATTATTGACTAATCATTTATTATTATAAATAATTTTGCAGATAATAAACAACTTAAATATGTATTTAAAAAAAAAGACTTCCCGTACGTGTACGTACGCATGTGCGACGTCATGACGCAGCCCGTGCGTCTATTACGGATGTAAACACTGACCGATTCACGTGGAGGGAAAAGCGATGATGGCACCGAAGCTGGAGCGTTTTGTCAGTCCGGGAAAAGGAAACGGTCTTCGGACGACAGCCAGGATCAAGAGAGGAGAGCTGCTGTTCTCCGAGGAGCCGCTGGCGTGTTGTGTGTCCAGTAAAGTGTCCAGAGCCGTCTGCCACCGCTGCTTCACACGGTGAGACGAGCGGTCCTCTCCGCATCCAGCTGCTCAGTCAGAGACAGGTTGATGTCGTGTGTTTCACGTGTTGGTGCATGTGTGTCTGATGGAGCTGTAGTTGGTAGCCATTCAAAATCGAAATCAAAAGATGCAACAAGGCTTCAGCTGTCCACTAGATGGTACCATGACTCCTCCATGGTTTCAGTTCAGTTCTGCACAGACAGTGTGTTTGTATCTGCAGCTTGCAGAGCCCATAACATACTACAGTCATTATAAATAATGCAGTTTGGATGGTTTATCATGATTTTTTGCTTACTTACCTTGATTTAAACTTAATATTTTTCACCACATACACAGAAATTATACAACACAGCTAATTAACACTGTATGTTTATAGCAAATGTTTTGCAGTAATGACATGATATGAAATTACAGTGATAACACATCTGAATTTCTCCTCGTCAAAATTACAGTTACATGGTATTGATAAATAAAAATCTAAATGCAAATGTACTAAATATACAGAGAAGTGATAAAGGAGTCTAAAGTAATAAGATTGATGTTGTTAAATGAAAATGCCACTGGATGAACAAAATGTTTCAACACCGCTTAATAATAATAATAATAATTATTATTTTTATTATTATATTATTATTATTCAAATGTTTCCACACTGCTTTAATCTCTCTATTGTTCATATTGATTAAATTAACCTATTTTTTTAAATTCAATTAACCTATTTTTTAATTAAATTAACCTATTTTTGCAAGCGAATTACCATTCTGCCTTCCAGTGTCTCCGTACAAAGACTATGGACATTTATATCACAATCTGTCTCTCAGTTTCAGAATTCTTATACCGTTAATGCTCAGTATGAAGAGCCCTGCATCTAATTAACAGCCTAAATCACACATTTTCAAATGCTGCATCTTGTCCAGCTTGAGTTCTCCACTCATCTGTCGCTGTCGGGGCAGCTGGTGTTTTGTTACTAATGAGCTTGCGTCCCAACATCAGCACCTTGAAGTGGATCTTCCAGCATGAATAAGGCAGAAGAACACTGAAATAAGCTTTTCAGAAATAAGACAATCCCATTTATTAGCATATAGTTTGAATATTTGGACAACTGGTGCTGTGCTGTCACTATCTTAACATTTCCAGCAGGTCACATTTTCCCTTAATCTCTTTCTATAAAGACTGATGTGAACTCAGATCATACTCTGCACGTACACACATAACACCACCATCTGGTCGTCTGTAGTTTAAACCCAACATAAAATAAGCCATTGTTTGCCATTAGTCTTTGCTTGTAACTTAAGTAAGACAGTGTTTTTGAGACAGTATCACAAAAAACAATATCACCCAAGTGTTTTCTTCTATTTTCTTTTTATTAATTGAGCTGTGGTTGTGTGATATGTTCTGTGTTAAGATGTAAGATATTTATCAGAACTGTTCATACCATGCTACACTGCTATCTCTTTCATCTTGGTTGTATTGTGGGGTTAATACAATTATGCAAATCACTGAGCAGGAAATCATTTGGACAATATTGAATTATTATATGATTCATCATGTTTGATATATTCTCATCGTGATTAGGTAACATTTTGGTATTTGTGTTACTTGGACAGAAATGCATCAAGAGTTTCAAGAGAGTTGAAGCCTTTAGCTGCCTTGATGTGATGTGTGTCCTTTGTTTCATTGCATGTATTTGTCATGTTTGTCCACCTGGATGCTTAATGGCACCGCTGCTTTCTCCCCTGTATCCAGTCGCACTTCATCAAGCTAAGCAGATGAATGTGAATTTAATGAGACTGTCGGGGGGACCAGTGCAGTGTGCTGTTTTCTCATGTGGGGACTACAAGGTGAACGAAGGGCAAATTACTATGGGCTATATAGAATATGTATATGAGCCACAGTAGCAAATGGAAGTTGATTAATGAGAGCAGTAAAACGAACAACCTCGGGGAGAATATAAAGATGTTTTGATTTCCACATAAATGTAAAGTTTATATGAATATGATCATATAAGAATCCCCTGTCTGATGTCTGATGTGCAAAGTGCAAGTAATAGGCAACGTAAGCTCTCTGTATACACCATCTGATAAAATACACTGGAGGCTGGAGGCCTACACTATCTTTCTGTTCATGGTCGTAATGAGAAATCAAATTCTGTACATATATTTTTATGCTTTACTTTCCGCAACATAGGATTTTAAAGGTTTGACAAGCAGACAACACGTGATCAGTCTGATCAGTCTGATCACAGAGATCACAGGCCAGAGAAACTGAAAACTGGATTTACAACTAAAAAACAAAGAGAACGAGTTTGTGTGTACTGTATATATGTATAGATACATACATTTATTGTTATTAATACTTTATTGAAGGTGGTTTTGTCTGGCTAGTTTGTGATTTGATGTTTGATATCTTCTCATATAAGACCGAAACGGAGCAAAAGGGTCATATTCTGTATTTACCCCTTTATAATCATCTAGATAAATGTATTGAGTGTTCGTTTAAACACAATTGATTAATTAATTAATAATTTACATGGATCATGGCCTTGGTTCATTTTGTATTGTGTTTAAACCCCAGACCACCAGATGGCAGTGTTGTGTATGTTGAGATTTTTAAGATATTCTTAGAATTTATACTTATCGTGGTGTGTACTTTATACAATGACGGTTTACCTAATATTAGATTTAGAAAATAATCATATTATATTGCCTTGCTTACAGTTTTTCAAAACATCACAATATATATTTGTATGTAACCACTGTATCTTACGATACTTATTTTTAACGTATAAATTCATCCAGAAACACATCTGTTTTTTATGACTTTGCTTTGCCGAGAGCCGCAGTTGGAATATTTCAACAACAGCTGGGTGGCTTGCCATAACATTTTGTGCAGATGTTCATGGTCCATGGTGGATGAATCCCACTGACGATCCTCTGACTTTCCCTTAAGTGCCACCATGAGGTGCTCAGCTGCTGGGGGCCTTAAGGAAACATGTTGGGGTTTCCTAATTTATCATTTGTAGCATTTAACTGAAAAAATAAAACAATTGGTAAAAGATCATCTGACATTTTAACTCTGCGATTCTTCAATTTGAAAAATTGCTTATGGTTTTCCTATTGACCTTCATTCTTGTCTTCGTGTGGTCTTGAACATTATTTATCTTTGCCTTTGTGCTACTTTAGCATTTACCATTTATTAACATACAGTTTTAGGACTTTTTTATTCAATATCTCCAAAACATATTCCTTCTGTCACAAAGGAAGATGGAGTCATAATAGAAATCAATAGTAAATTTGTGCCTCCACTGAATTCCATTATTTTTCTATGAGCTTCAGGCAAATGAATGGCTGTGTGTTTTTGGGTGGTGTTATGGAATGAGACGGAGCCCATGTTGTGTGATCATGTTTTAAGATATTGAATAAATGTCATGGCTACATCTGCTTGCCTTGTGGTCAGAATGTCTGTATCATATTTTCTATTGATTTGATATCAGTGGGTGATCTGTAACTTGTATTGGTGTCGCAGAAACAGTTGTAGAACATAGAACACACACACACACACACACACACACAGAACCTGAGGCAGAGACTGGTCTCAGAGATATAAAGTGTGGTTTTCTGTTTTCACTAATACACAATTAGTCTCGCAGCATGACTGAGCGTTGAAGATTGTGTATATGTGTGAGCATGCATTTAATTGTGTGACTGTTTCTCATGGCAAGAGGAGTACTGTGTGTGTGTGTGTGTGTGTGTGTGTGTGTGTGTGTGTGTGTGTGTGTGTGTGTGTGTGTGTGTGTGTGTGTGTGTGTGTGTGTGTGTGTGTGTGTGTGTGTGTGTGCAGAAAGAGCAGGTGGGGAGGGGGGGAATCAAAGCTGAAGTTAATAACAGGCCTTGATGTAAGTAGTGAGTGATAAATGCTGAGGGAGTACAAACACACACATACACATCTCAGCAGGACACAAATCGCCAGAGGTCAACAAACAACTATTAAAGGTTTTCAGACTCAGACAGAGCGAGGAGGGAGGTTGGGGAGAGAACAAAGCCAGAAAACCCGGACTGGATTTCTTTTTTATGTCATATCAGAATTTATCAGAATTTCTTATTATTTCCGTTGGCTTTTGCATGTGTCGTGTGTGTGTGTGTGTGTGTGTGTGTGTGTGTGTGTGTGTGTGTGTGTGTGTGTGAGTGTGTATATGTTTGCTTGTAGATGCACGCTACTTATTAATTGGAAAACATGGTGTAATAATCTCTTTGGGGTCAGTGTGTTCCCTGAAGTGTCTTTGAAGTAAATGAAAGGTAAATTGTTTTTTATTGCTTGTCTCAGACCACTGGATCTGTATGTACTGACTTTGTATATATTAATATCTATGTATGTTAATCCTGTTGCACTCCCCATTGGTCTGATTTCACCTGTCATTTGTTTTATTTAAAAGTAAAGTTTGTTGTGGCTGCGTCTGTGAGGACTTGCGGTCGCTGAGGTGTCGCATAATGAGGGTTTCTATAAAAACATTAGACGTAGAGAGTGACTTTGAGGTTCAGGCTTGATTCATGACTGAAGGTTGAAAGGCCAGTGGATTGAAAAAGTAAAACTGCGCACTCCTAACATCAAATGAAGGGGGTAGCAGCACTGTATTATAGCTCTGCCTCTGTCATTCTCTGTAAGGCCCTTGTGATGTTTGAAATTGTGATTGGTGGTGTAAAGCACATTGTTGGCTTTCACCCGTCATTTGGTCTTGTTTACATTGGCCCACAGGACGACTGCCTCAGGCTGGCCAATCAGAACTGAGTGGTATGGGAGAAAGAGGGCCCTGAAGACACAGGAGCTCAAATGTTAAGTGTCAAGCAGTGCGTTTACATGCACTCAAGCAACCGGGTTACAGTCGTCTTTCTCGAGAAACAGAAGTGCCATGTAAACGGGAAGTCTGGTTACTGTAATCGGTAATTCATGTTTAAATCAATCAGTCAGCTCCTCTGACACATGTGTCAAATAAAAAAAAGACAAACGGAAAAAGGAATCGAGAAGCGTCTTTTTTGTCTCCATCCAGCTCAAATCTGTGGACCAGCTTCCAAAATCAGACCAGGGCAGAGGAGAAATCCAATTACTCTTCTGCTACCTGTATGCTCCGATTTCCAGTAACCTGGTAATTTGAGTGCATGTAAACGCACTGAAGGTCAGAGGAGCTGTTGCATAAAGAGGTGTTAGAACATGAATTTACAATCATCATAACCTCGTATCGGAGCCCCAGAATAAAATATAAACCATGCATAAACTAGGCATAATATGGCCTGAAGGCATTATAGTCTCAATGAATGGATTGATGAGTGTGTTTTACTCTTTTTTTTTTTTTCTATTACCCAGAGCTGGTCATTTGCCCCTCGATCTTTTCAGTGTGGTGGGATGTTCTGCTGCTGCTGCTGCTGTCTTTGTTGGGCAGATAGCAGACCACACACACACACACACACACACACACATAAAAAAGCTTTGATGGGTTTTTCTCTGGTCCTGACAGACTAAATAAGAACTTAGATGTATTTCCCTTTGCTGTCAGATCTTGCTGTTTGTGTGAGTGTAAATTGAGGGGGGGGCTCGCTGACACCAATCTCTCACTCATTTTCTCTTTGGACCACACAGAAACAAACACACAAATCAACACAGTGCAAACAACAAACACATCGGAAAGTTTAGTCTTATTTATAGCAGGAAACTTTTGATTGAAAGTTAGATAAACCAATTTCCAAAGGGCCTTCGTTATTTCGGAGAACATGAAACATATTGACAGACGGTTGATGGGAGAGTTTTGTTCTAATTTCAGCTGCTTGTAAACGGCTGAACTTGTACAAGGAAACAAAAAGTAAATAGAAAGCGACAAGAGATGGCATCGTGACTCTGCTTTTTGAACTAGTCACTACAAACATGTCAGCTGAAATCTGTTGGCTCGTGGAACACACACACGGGTGAGCTACAGCTTTATTTGGGTTTTTCAATTTACTGTGTGAGATAAACAAGTACATAAAAACATTGAGACTAAGATTATTTCACAGCCATTTCCTTCCTGTGTGAGCCCCATGTTTTGGTCCACATGTGAAGAGGTAAATAATAAATGATTATATTTTATTAAATTACTTGTTGTTCTGAATGTGTAGGGGAATTTTCAGCCTGTGTCCCTTTAAGCATTTAATGTATTAATTCAACAGTAGTTTGTTTCCTCCACTTCTCTCTTTTCCCCTCTTGACGTTTACAACACGCGATCTCTGCATTTTATTTTGTTGTGCTCGTCGTTCTCGCTGTATCTTAAATATTATTAGAGTTATTTTCTTCTCCTGCTGAGCAGCTTCACTTTGTTCAATCTCATGTTTGATCTGAGATACATGTAATAATACAACATGACTTTGTCGTGTTTTTGTTGCAGGGATGAGGTTTGATAGCATCTTATCGATTCTGAAACCAGTCGTGAATCCGCTTTTTGAATTTGAGTCCTTTACCTTATCTGATCTGTTTAAGCAGCTTATTAGATGAAAACGTGTCTTTATCTATTTCAGGGCTGTAATTTAACTGTCTTTGTGTAGCAAAAGATATAATTTAATGGTATTTATCAAGCTCATCCCGTGCATGCTTCAGTGCTACGACTAGACTTTCTTACGGTTCTCTAAGGTTTCTTCAGTTCTTACTCATGGTGGGGGGTCTCAGGTATTTAAACTCTGTGGAGGTGTTGGAGGTCGTTGACACGTTCAGGGTCATAAGGTCACATGTGCACCATTAGACACGAACAGCTGTTAAACTTCATTTTTCCATGTGGTTTTCTCTTGGTAGCAGCTCTGATATAATCGTTGCCTGAATGACTCAGTAACATAATCCATCATTTTATTATGAAGGACCAGGAGACACATTACAATATGCGCAGACTGCAGTCGTTTCCTCTTTTTATACTAAAATTCTGACTTCATCTGAAAAAGTAATGAAGCAGTAGATGACAGAAAATGCAGCCATCAATTCAATACTGCTAAATTAGTTTTTATTGAATTATTCACTTGTTTGAATTCAACCTGTTCCCTTTATTGATTTTATTATATGATTCAATTTAAAATATTTTGCACACACACTAAGAGATGCTGCGGTATATGAAGTATACAGATCGCTCCTTTAGATGCAGTTTAACTCAGAACCAGGAGCAGACGAGAGGAGGGAAACGGTTCAAACATCAAGTCAGCGCTCTGTCTGCTCCTCCTTCCACTTGTTCCCTCCTCTGAATTTATCCTCCCATCTGCTCCTTCTGACTTCTCTCTCCACAGCTTTTCTTTCCGTCTGCTTTCCTTCAGATCTAATTCTCCCCGTTTTTCCTCACCCTTCTCTTCTACTCATCCTCATCCTTCATCGTCCCACCTGCTCCTGCTCTTTTCCTCATTCCTGAAGTAGATTATTTTGCTTGCATCTGCTTCTCTCTCCTCCTCCGCCCTGTTTTCTGTTTCCCTCCATGCCTCGTGCAGTCTCATACCCAGGTGTCTCAAAACATCTTGGTGGTGGGAAAACACACACACACACACACACACACACACACACACACACACACACACACACACACACACACACAGATTGCTGTAAACTGGGATCATGCCTCCCCAGGTGTGTAACGCTCGGTATTCGTCAAACAAAACATCTGTTTGAGTCACTTTTCACTCTACTTGTGAGGACCTTGTATCTTTACAGACATTTTGTGTTGTTCCTCATGAGTATGAGCATTTACCTTTTCTGGGGGTCGTTAGGCTTGGTGAAACACAATTAGCTGATCGTCTGTGTGTTTTTCCAGTAATCACAGAACCTCCGGTGTTTGTTCCCAGCAGAAATCTGGATAAAATGAACCAAGCTCCCTGTAGAGAATGATCTTTGAGCATCTGCTATTTGTGATGCTAATGTCTTTCTCAATTCTAAAGGCTAAAAGTTAAAAGCCAAAACGAAACTGCTTTAAACCGTCTGTGGACCGGATTAGTTTTCGGAATGACGTCTAAAATTACTAACATATGATTTTCTTCTCTTCTCATTAACTCTGTCAGAAAACAGAGTGGTTTGTAATTCAGTGGTCAGTCTTTTAACTGAGATCGAACCGTGTCTGCTCTAATTTTTTAGAATTAGTATTGCTTTTAATACACACAAGAATGGAAGAGCTCCAAGACATCATGATCTCCAGTAGTTAAACTACATATACTGACAATAAGTCCTAACAAACAAATGGAGCCCCAGCTCTACCAGAGATCATCAACTAGTTTTCTGAGGGGGTATAATCTGTGCTGTTGGCAGGCCCGTGGGTTGACGCACCCCCAGGCATACCCACCGACATACAGTAGCTTATTGTGCTTAGTTTACGTATTAATAATTTTGTAAGGTTTAGCTTTTTGATTCTATTAAAGTATTGCACGACTTTGTGTGTTTACTTTCTATGTGATTAAAACAGGTTGGTAGAATTTAATGTATTAGTTTAACAAAATAGTTTATTCCCAAACTGCTTTTTTTTTAAAAAGGCTTTAGATATTTCACAAAATCACCAACCAAACAACAACAGCTGCATCTGGCTTCAGGTCATAATTCATGTAAGTTAGTGTGTGTATGTGCACGCACTGTGATCATCATGACAATAAAACCATAAGGAGACTCATCCCACATGAGTCGCCTCAGGTGTCACTGAATCATCCTGTAAACAACCATTAAAAACTCAGCACGGCCTCAAAGACGACTCGAGATGCAGCACAGCTGGCGTCTTTCTCTCTTCTTTTTACATGCCAGTCAGCTCCAGTCTACAACTGGTGTGTTGATGTGTTGCTGTCGCCGTGCTCTGGATCCAGTGCTTCGTACAACACTAGATGGCAGTAGTGCCGCTCTACAGTAGGAAGTGCTTCTCATTTGTTCAACGCTCCTCACGTTTAGTGTGAAACACATGGCAGTAGCAGCACTGGTGTAGAGAAGGGGTTCTCTCTCCCGAGGAAGAGCTAATTTGTCAAACCATTCGATGAAGAACCTACTTCATGTTGTCCTCACTATCGACTGCAGGCAACAAAAACACATGAAAGAGAGGTTGGATTTGAGCAGTTTTGAAGGCGTCAGGTGTCCTGCCATTGATTCTTGTTAATATTTGTCAGTAATTTATTTCATGTACAGATACTGGCACATCATTACCTGTCATGCGGGAGGGAGTCGTACCATGCTGTGTTGGCCACTCAGCCTGGAAATGAGAAAATTCACTCAAGCACGACCGGACACTGCAAAAAAAAAAAAGTGTGTGTGTGTGTGTGTATTAATTTACACATATGCATGAATACAGAGCTAACTCTCATGGCTACAGTGCAACACCAATACTCACGGGAAATTAATTACCATGCTACACTCACACACTAAGAGAGATGTGCTGAGGTAAGGCTAATTAGGTGTCTGATAGCAAAGACTTGACACAATTGACCATAGATACACACATGTGAGAGCACGTATCTATGCTCTTGCATATCAATGTAGAAACCTGCTTCTTACAGTCACTTCTACTGTGCAGTGACTGTTTTTAAAATGTTTTTATTTATCTTGCTCTTCTTTTTGCGTTTCTCCAGCTTGTGCTTTTATTTGCTTCATGATTTTCTCATTTCCTCTGTGTTACCTTTCTCCTTCACACAGCTTTTTTCTAGAAATATAAAATTTTAGGAGTTTAGGAGGAACTGCTGCTGTTTTAATTAGAAAAAGAGAAACAAGTAGACACAAGATGAATCCAAACACTGTAAATGTACCAACCACCGCATTAAATCTACCTGGTGGTATTGCTGGTTGTCTGGCTATGATCAACAAGTATCAGAACACATCATATTGTAGATTGCTGCATATGTTGCTACGTAGCAGTATGTGGAAGCCTGGAGGTGGACTGAGAATGTGGGAAGACAAAAACAACAACAACAGCAACAGAACCCTGTTTCTTCTCACAGACTTTGGACTTTACTTTCAATGTAGGTTGTTTAGCAGCAACCAAGATGCTGCCCACGTGCACATACAGTGAGGGAAAAAATTATTTGAACCCCAGCTGATTTTGTAAGTTTGCCCACTAACAAAGAAATGATCAGTCTATAATTTCAATGGTAGGTTTATTTGAACAGTGAGACACAACAATGACAAAAAAAATCCAGAAAAATGCGTTTCAAAAAGAGTTATAAATTAATTTGCATTTCCATGAAGGAAATAAGTATTTGATCCCCTATCCGTCAGCAAGATCTCTAGCTCCCAGGTGGATCTTATACAGGTAACGAGCTGACATTGGCAGCCCTCTCAGCTCGTTACCTGTATAAAAGAGACCTGTCCACAGAAGCAATCAATCAATCCAGATTCCAAACTCTTCACCATGGCCAAGACCAAAGAGCTTTCCAAGGATGTCAGGGACAAGATTGTGGACCTACACATGGCTGGAATGGGCTACAAGACCATCGCCAAGCAGCTGGGTGAGAAGGTGACAACAGTTGGTGCAATTATTCGCAAATGGAAGAAACATAAATTAACTGCCAATCTCCCTTGGTCTGGAGCTCCATGGCAGATCTCACCTCGTGGAGTTTCAATGATAATGAGAACGGTGAAGAATCAGCCAAGAACCACTGGGGAGGAACTTGTCAATGATCTCAAGGCAGCTGGGACCATAGTCACCAAAAAAACAGTTGGTAACACACTACGCCGTGAAGGACTGAAATCCTGCTGTGCCCGCAAGGTCCCCCTGCTCAAGAAAGCCCATCTACAGGCCCGTTTGAAGTTTGCCACTGAACATCTGACTGATTCAGAGGAAGACTGGGTGAAAGTGTTGTGGTCAGATAAGACCAAAATCGAGCTCTTTGGCATCAACTCAACTCGCTGTGTTTGGAGGAGGAGGAAGGCTGCCTATGACTCCAAAAACACCATCCCCACTGTCAAATATGGAGGTGGAAACATTATGCTTTGGGGGTGTTTTTCTGCCAAGGGGACAGGACAATTGCACCGCATCAAAGGGAGGATGGATGGGGCCATGTACCGTCAAATGTTGGGTGAGAACCTCCTTCCCTCAGTCAGGGCATTGAAAAGGGTCGTGGTTGGGTACTCCAGCATGACAATGATCCAAAACACACGGCTAAGGCAACAAATCACTGGCTCAAGAAGAAGCATATTAAGGTCATGGAGTGGCCTAGTCAGTCTCCAGACCTTAATCCCATAGAAAATCTGTGGAGGGAGCTGAAGGTTCGAGTTGCCAAACATTGGAGAGGATCTGCAAAGAGGAGTGGGCCAAAATCTCCCCTGAGATGTGTGCAAACCTTGTGGCCAACTACAAGAAACGGCTGACCTCTGTGATTGCCAACAAAGGTTTTGCCACCAAGTACTAAAGCACGTTTTTCGAAGGGATCAAATACTTCTTTCCTTCGTGGAAATGCAAATTAATTTATAACTCTTTTTGAAACGCATTTTTCTGGATTTTTTTTGTCATTGTTGTGTCTCACTGTTCAAATACACCTACCATTGAAATTATAGACTGATCATTTCTTTGTTAGTGGGCAAACTTACAAAATCAGCTGGGGTTCAAATAATTTTTTCCCTCACTGTACATGTAACAATTAAGACATTTCTACCGTTCAAGTATTCCATGGTAATGTGGCTCTCACAATCGGCATTGGCAGATGACTTTTGGTTATTCCCAAAAAACACATACAAGTAGAAGATTTATTTGTCCAGTAGAAGCCCTAGGTCTCTGGGAAGCAACAGAAGCAGTTTTTGTGATTTCCTCTAGCGTCGCCTTATCTCCTGCTCCAATATCACTCTGGTCCAAACCGGAAGCATGCCAGAATGCACTTTTCAATTAAAAAGCTGCTGTTGTGAGCTGTGGCTGATGAAACAGTTGTTTTGTCATTGTATTTTTTTTAACTATATACTTTCATTTGATCAAAATAACAGTTAATGAATTATTTCTACAGTAGAAAAGGAAATTACTGACTGACTACTGTTACTGTTGTAAGTACCATGAATCTAATGGCTTTTTTCTGTTGAATGTAAAAAAATCTATCTATTTATCTTTAAAAAAAAAAAATCTCATTGTTTTGGAACCAGAAAATGTTTGAAAATGGCATTTTCTGCTAGATAGAGAACATAAATGATTAATTGATGATTGACATTGTTAGTTGGTGATGGTCCTTTCTGTAATCTTCATCTTAACGCTGCAGGGTCTGTGAGCGAGTGAGGATGTGAGTGAGCCAATGAGAATGTTACGGCAGGAGAAGTGGAAAATAAGAAAGAGAGTATGACATGGAGAGGAGGGTGGGGTGTGTGGAGTTTTTAATTCAGCCTTCTGCATGTTTCTAATGAAAGCCATCTAATGTTATTCATGAGTTTTCCTACTGTGCCTGCAGACCGAGCGCCGGCCTGCCATGCACAAGACCATCACTTCACACAACATCTGACAGCGAGACAGAGGGAGAAGGAGGACAGGAAAAGAAAGGAGTGGTATGGGAAAAGTAAGAAAGAAAGAGAAGGATGAAGAGAGAAAGGGGATGGGGGTGGGGGTGGTGAAGGAGAATCATGATAAGAATCATAAAGCAATTCTCATTAAAACGGTTCTGTAGCATACTAATGAACTGAAGAAGATAAGTGCCATACGATGTGCCTAAAATAAGAATCTTTCATGTTTTCATTGAGAACAACCATAAAAACCTCATAGTGATACTGGTTGGTTTTCTGAAGCCATTCTGTTGTGTGTTTTGGGTCATTGTCCTGTTGCATCATCCAACTTGGCAACCCAACATAATGCTGAACAATTTTTTGGTACACATGGGAATTCATCTTCTCTTCCACCACACTTTACAGTTGAGATGATGTTTTCATGATGATATACAGTGACCTTTTTACACCAGCTGTAGAGCTGTGTATTCTTTCCAAATAGTTCAATATAATTTCATCAGTCCTAAAAAAAAAAATTGCCAATACTCCTGTGCAGTGTCAGTGTGCTCTTTGACAAACGTCAGGTGTGCAGAAATGTCCATTTTAGTAAGCAGCAGCTTCCTTCTTGGTGTCCTGCCATAGACACCCTTGAGAAAGATCTGATTTATTTTGTGTTATTACTTTAGTCACATTATATTTGTTAATACTCTTGACTCAGAAAAAGATCAGATCACATTTTATGACAAATGAATGCAGAAAGCCATGACATTTCAAAGGGTTCACATACTTTTCCTTGCCACCGTATAGCAAAAATATTTGTTTTTCATTGGTGTCATACAAGATAAGCCTTACTGAGAGGAAAGACTCAATTTTGTTTAGCCAAGATACGACCTCTACAGTCATGCTGGAATTCCTGAATCATGTGATCAGTATCTATAAAGTGATGTATGTGTGTGTGAGTGTGAGAGAGTGGGTATCCTTATCAGCCTGGAGGCGGTCACCATAACAACAGCTGCTGTGGTGCATTAGTGGCTCAGTAACTATATATACAGTAATGGATTGATATTCTGTCGTCTCTGACTCAGTTGTTGTAGCCATATTTTATTCCTATAAGCCCCAACCAGAAACTTAAAGATGCAGTATGTAATGTTGGAGATGGAGAGTTGCTTTTAAAGCTTTCTAAATGTGTTTCAGTGAGTCCTTCACTTCTAACCAATGAGAGAATTTCAATTATTTCAGCTTGATTAGTAACTTTTGGAGCATTTTCATTTATTCTAATTTAACAACAGCCTGAAGCGCTGGGCTGAGTGTGGCAGAGCAGGGAGAGAGAGGATGGAGCGAAGCCGCCTGTGTTGATGTCGAGTCTCCTGCTAGCTTAAGTTGCATATTGTAGCTTTAATTTAAGTACAAGTGCAGATAAAGTAACCAGGTAGGAAAATCTCATTTCGGCTAATTCATTGAATTTAATACTTGAAAATGAAACCGTCTTGTATAAACAGCGCTTGGGCATTTTTTAATTGTCATAATGTTTATTTCATGTAATTATAATCTCTATAAGCACTTTATAGCAATATCTGAGTCAATGTCTAAATCAGCTCAAACTGATGTAATGTGTCTTAAGAATGAACTTTTAGATTTGGGATGTTTTGCTAAAACATAAGGTATTCTATAATTACATTTATATTTATATACCAGAAAATGTAAAACAAAATCTTTATGCCGATTAAAAAAAAAAAAGGTTTTTTTTAGGGTTTAAAAATCGGCACGTATAATTATTCTCCCTATTCTCCCCAACCATCACCATGGAGTTGTTTACAGATGTTTGAAGTAATAAACATAAATCCCACTTTTCTGTGGGATTTCATGTACAGAAAACCTCTAACGGTTCTTTGAAGGACACTTTCCCATTGTGGACAAATATTAAATCTAATTAATGTCAGACCAGCACAAAACTATGTGACTCTTTAAGTGTGTGATTGCATTCTAAGCTGCAACATTTCCCACAAAGCTGCTCTATTAAAACAAGTATAGAAGCAGAAATCGGGTTCGACAGCATCCTTTCTCTCTGGGTTCAACGAAGATGGATGGACCCCCGGCAGCTTGGTCTTTGACCAGACTGTGCCTGTGTTATGTTCTCAGTTCATCTGTTGAAGCCTCACAGACGCTGACACTGTGTGTGTTTGTGTGTCTGGCCTGGTCCTACAGTATCTTTTGTTATTGCTCTGTGTCTCATAGAGCAGACATGTGTTTCCAAAGCTGTGGGTGGGATCCCTGTGTCAGGTCGGTCTCAACATGACAAGGAAAAGCTAAGTTTTCATGATCCTTCATCCCGGGGTGAGACTATAAACCATTTGCTTCTTGGCTGGAAAAGTCATCACAAATAAGATACAGTGGCATAACAAGAGCAGGGGGTGAGAACAGGAAAGGGATGAGGAGGAGAGCTGTAAATCAGAAACTAAGAGTGTGAGGAGGAGAGAACAGAAGAGAGGAATGTGTCCGAGCTCGCGGGGACCTCGGACCATAAGCATCAGGCTATTCTAGTCCCACGCTGATAAACTGTCATTGGAAACGCTTAACTTCTGTCACTAATGTTGACAGGCAGCAGCCTTCTGTCAGACCAACACTGTGTGTGTGTGTGTGTGTGTGTGTGTGTGTGTGTGTGTGTGTGTGTGTGTGTGTGTGTGTGTGTGTGTGTGTGTGTGTGTGTGTGTTTCTGTTGCCTTTTAGGTTTTATTATGTCTTGTACAGCATCCATAAGTATGTCTAATCTAATCAAGCGTCTCATATTCAGCACGATAAGCCCTCGGCTAACATGTTCTCCATTACCTCACTGTGTATATATGTGTGTGTGTGTATGCGTGTGTGTGTGTGTGTGTAAGCTCATAATACCGCCCATTGTCAGATTTAATTAGCAATATTTAAATCTGACTCTTTTTCTCCCTTTCTGTGATCATGTGATAAACATGTAGAGTAACTGTGCTCAAGGCAGACGAGTTTCGACCTTCTCTTCCAACCCTCAACCGCCTGTTCTTACTCTCTTGTGCTGGAATCACGCTGGTAATGTGGAGAAATCCTTTACACCCTTGGATGCCGTCTGTGTAATCAGTTATTAGTGTTTTCAGTGTGTTTAATAAGATCTATGTTGTGAGACTGAGCATCTTGCAGATGTTCCTCGCTGAAGCTGTGCAAACACATGGTCCAACAATATGTTGTTACACAGAGGTGGTAAGAGTACACAAACTTAATACTCAAGTAAAAATGTAAATATTGCCTAAAATGAAACTCGTTAATCCGCGATAATTTAAGATTGTCCATCTATAAAACTTGTAACTAGATAGATGTAGTCCGGTAAAGCACCAAAAATTACCAACCAAAATACAATGCTTGAGTAAATGTGCTTGGTGACTTTCCAGTAAGTGTGGCTTCGACTCCGATCTTGTCTTGTTTTACACTCTCAGGCTGTAACTGGCTGTGTGAAGCAGACAGACACTGCTTTGCCCTGGCTTGTTATCAGACTGACTGGCAAACTGGAAATGACAGCATTGTCACTCTGAGAGGGACAGCAGACCTCGGAGGCAGGAAACATACATACACACAGAAACAGACATAAACAGCGGTGGGCACAAACACACACAAGCACTCAGACACATGCGGGTGCCATGACACTGACTGGTGGTGACAGTGAGTGGAGTGTACTTAATGTACTGCCCTTAGATGCCAATCAAAAAGAAGATGGGTAGGTACAGTAGATGAAACTAGATGATAGAGTTCAGTTCCAGCTCATTGAATCATTGAAGCTTTAATATTGTTCTACCTCTGGTCAAGGATCTTTTGAGTAACAGTGAATCATTTTCTTTTCTTTAATAATCGAGACAAATGTTGTGTCTGTGTAGAGTTAACTGATCTTCATCAATCTCCTTCTGTGTAGACACGAGACCTTGTTGAGGTGTTCCCAGTGCAAGATGGCTCGCTACTGCGGCATCAACTGCCAGGTACAGTGTGCGTGTTTGTGTGTGTGTGTGTGTGTGTGTTTATGTTTGGGTATGTTTCACTTCGTTAAAATGTCCTCCCCCTGCAGAAACAAGCATGGCCCGACCATAAGAGAGAGTGTAAATGTCTGCAGAGCCTCCTACCCAGAATTCCCACTGACTCAGTCCGTCTGGCTGCGAGACTCATCTTTTCCTTGGTATGTTTCTAGAGTTTCTCACCGTTAGACACTTAAATAATGTGCAAAAGAAACGTACAATGAAGAGTGTCTTTTAAAAAATGTTGCACATTGGTGATTTGAGTATTAAAATTGTTTAGTTTCACTAATGAACCAAAAGCTCCTCAGTTGGTTTTAGAGAAATTAAACTTGCTCTTGTGAAAACCTGTTGAAAACCAGTGCATACTTTAAAATAATTGTCATTCTTCATACACAGTGAGTAAACATACCAATGTCCTCTTATCTTCTGCTTTCTAGTTAAGTCCATCTAAGGGCAGCAGTGAGGAGCTCTACACTTTGGAGGAGCATGAATCACGTAAGTCTCTTCTTCAGGATTGTGTTTGTATTTATTTTTCCTGAGTGTAATGCCAGTGGATTAAAAAAAAAAACTGTTTGCTCTTGCCGTCATATTTTGGCTCTGATATTTCTGTGTCAGTGTCAAAGCAGAAGATAAAGTCTGTTTGTGCCAGTCAGCGAATCTCTTTCCAGACAGAGTTTCTTACTCATTAATTTATTTTCTGCAGACCTGAGTTCTATGTCTGAGCAAAAGAAACAAGGTCTTTTGCAGCTGGCATCCATGTTGGAGCTGTACCTGCAACAGGAAGCACCTAACCTGGCACAGGAAATACCCTCACTGCCCCCTTCCTGCAGAGACCCCCTCAGCCTTATTGCCAAGGTGGGAGAAATGCATTTAAACACAACACGAACATGGCGTTTTACTCCCTTTATTCAAAACATCACTTCTCTTCTGGCTTAAACTTACCAAGCACTCTTTGACAACTGACCCTCCATCGATGAACTGCTCCGATAAACACACACACGTTGGCGTTCGTGCACATGTGAATGAAAACATGTCCACCAGTGCACAAAGACGGAAAGACACAAGCAACTGTTCATTACTCTTAGCATCCCCTGCTGCGCTTGGATGGACCCCAACGTATGTGTAAGATCTTCCCAGCATCTGTGCTTAGTTCTGTGTGTGTGTGTGTGTGTTTGTGTGTGTGTGTGTGTGTGTTTCCCAGAACAACCTCGGGTCGTCCTCTCCTAAAACATGCCAGCTGTCGTCACTAAAATTAAAACCACAAATCGTTGTGTGTTTGTCTGGATTTCTCTTTACCTCTGTTATCTGCAAGCTTGTGTGACTCCTCTCTGAGGTTTTCATGGCTCCAAGGTGTTTGAATACAAATAAGTTGCGTGTGTGTGTCTGTGTATATTTATTGTGTTTGCCTCATCATGGTTGCTTCACAGTATTAATTCAAAGCAGCCTGAGATATTTATGAGCTAAGAGTGTTTCCATAAAACAAACATAAAAGTTTCAAATTAGTGATTGAAAACTTATCCAAATCCAACCGTCTAATTTATCCACCACCACCAATCAATCCACCACTCTGATCCACACTAAAGATCAGTAGTTATTTGATGCATTGCTGGTAAAATCTAGACATTAAGCTTCCTGAAAGGATGAAACTATGAGGTTGAGTGAATAATCTTCACAATTTTTTGATGGATTGTCATGAAATTTTGCACAGACGTTTACATTTTCCACAGGATAAAATGTAATAAGATCTAAATTTCTATCTGTACATGCCTTAGCTTTATAAAGATAATGATGTTATCACAGTTTTTCCACCGACTTCATCAAGAGCGTTATGGATAAAACTGTGCATCACACAAAGTGGTTAACAATGAGCCTCACAGAGCTGCTGGGATGGTTGTGACATTAGAATCTCTCCAGTGCTGGAACCGTAGAATTTAATTTCACAAACACACTTTGTTTCTGTGTTTTTGCAGTTTATTAAGAACTACAGAGGTAGAGTGAGTGAGAGACTCTAACATCTTAGATGAAATATGTGTGTCTGGTGTTTTGTGTGGAATTGGATTGCGAAGCTGGGAAAATTGGAAAGCTGCTGATTAAACGAGGTTCAAGACTCCGATGGGAATTTGGCTCCGATGTGAGGTAGATGAAGAGCGAACAACACTGAGTGGATTAAAGAGAAGAAGAAAGGGAGGAAGAAGAAAGGGCGAGGGAGGGAACAGAGAAAGATGAGGGACGGAGAAGAGAAGAAGTCACACAGTTAAAGAGGGAGAGAGATTAAAAGGGAGCAGGAAATGTACAAAGTGTGTCACAACATGAAAAACTACCATTGGTGATAATATTCTTCCTATGTTAGCAGCTTCATGAAACGTACTGGCTGCAACTTAATTTGTCAGTTAAAAACAACAGAAGCAGTTAAACAGTGGGTGGATGGGTATTCTTTAACATGTAAGAGTAAACCAGCTGATCTGAATGTGTTTTTTATTTGTGCAGACATACAGGCTTCATTCTCAAAGCCAATCAGGACAATGAGGTGACACACAGCTGCTGATGGTGTTTAGGATGAGCTATGTTTATAAAAATAATATGTCGTCAACATCTCCCGACCACACACCCACACATCCAAAGTTCCAGTTACTTCACGTCTGCACGTTCATTAGGTTACAACACAAAGCACAATAAAACTTGTAAGTGATGAAGTTCTGCTGGTATCGTTCAGGTTGCCAATAGAGGGCACTGTGATTGCGTGAAAAGCGGATTGTATTGACAGCGTTGAGGAGTAGGGAAGTCCTTCATTTCACTTTCTTTCTGTTTTATTCTCCAGGATGTCTTCTCTGCTTCTCTAAAACTGTTTCTTTTCCAGTTTCTCTCTGTTACTGTTTCTCTCTTCTACTTTAAGCATCTTGATTATTCTCCTGATGATCATTTTTCTCTTTATTCTCCCCTATACGTGCTGCGTGTTTCTTCTCTCTCCTCCTCCCCTTATGCTCTCCCTCCTTAATGGCCCAAGTATGTAACAAATGAGCAGTTTATTACTGTGTACTTTGAATGTTCAGTGTGCTTTACACAATAGGTCATTACTGTGAGTGTGTATGTGTTTGGCTGTGTGTGTATGTGTGTTTAGTCTTTTTTTACTACTGGGGAGTGTTTTGTGCTATAAAACCATTTTTTACGCTAATAGCTCCTCTTCACAGCACAAGTAGTGTTACACAAGCACACATGCATGTGCACTGACGCACACAATTAAGTAATACCACACAACATCATTACTGCTCTTAATATGCTCTAGAGAACGGGGCAGGGAGGGATTTTTGTGTATTATGGGGATTGTGTGCTGCATGCAGCACTGTGCAGCTATGTGGTGCAGAGAGAGTGTAGTGCAGTGTAGTGGAGTGTGTGTGTGTGTGTGTGTGCATGTGTGTGTCTGGAATAGGTTCTGCTCTGTTGAGTTACTTCGGACTTCAGTACGTTTTGTGTGTGTATATGTGTCTTGGTCAGACTGCAGTGGTGCAATAAGCAGTGACAGATGAGATCTGTCCACAACACATTTTATTGCTTCCCTCAAGCAACTTCCCCCGTCTGGAGTGAGGATGCATGAGTGTGTGTGTGCATGAGTCTTTAAGGAGCATGTCCATCTACTGTTACATACTGTTGTGCATTTTTGTGAACATACAATAGCAGAGAAAAAGTATGTGAACCCTTTGGAATGACCTGATTTCCAGTTATGTGAGTTATGTGCATGGAGAAGCAGTCCAGGCCAAGAGGCAGCAAAGCTCCAAACATGGCGCCCCGTCTGTCCTTCACTGTTGGGATGATGTTTCCATGTTCCCATGTGCAGTGTTGTAGCGTTTTTGAACAACATTAGCTTTCTCTAAGGTCTCCTGCTATGACTACAGTGGTCCATGCACCATGATTTGTGTGTAGCAGACCTATGAACAGAGATGTTAACCAGTTCAGATGATTTCTTTTAGTCTTTAGCCATTACTCTGGGCTTGTTTTGATTCAGCAGTTTCCATTGTGCCATTGAAGTCATCTTAACTGGGTGTTCACAGAACTAAAGCATCTTTTTTATAGACAGTGTATTGAACTGTGGACTGATGAATACCCTGCCTGAATTCTTATAATATTATATAATGTTATAATAATTCTGTAACCTGTTTTAGTTTTGTGCAAATTAACACTTTTCAATAGTCTTCTGAAGGCAAAGCATAGTTCATACATCAATCACACCAGCAGGTACTGCTTGTGCAAAATAGCAGAATAGCAAACTCAAAATGAAAAGTGTATTTTATTAGTCACTGTAGTATACAATATATAATAAAATGGGTTATTCAGCTTAAATGAAGCTCTTACCATATTTTAGGACAAATCTTTACATAAGTACATGTTATTCATGCAGCATTCACTTGTTCCTGCGTGCATACCATGCACATTATATCTATGGATCCATCCTGACATGTTAAGTATGTGTCTTTGTCTGTATTTGATGTGCATGCTTCACATTGTTGCATGTGTGAACCTGTTGCTATGCGAATTCTGCTCTTGCTACATTGAGACACATTTACTTTACATTTCCTTACATGACAGACATGTTACCCCATGAAACACATAACACGCTCATACACTGCTCAGTGTCTCCTGTCCTCCCTCTCAGTCTCATTCATTCTCTCTCAGATGTCTAACTATAATTTCTCTACTTCACTGTCTACATCTCTTCTTAGTCGCTCCAAGGCCAAGTCTCTTAACCTGCAGCTTTGATATGTGTTATATATAACTTTTAAAAGGCACTTCACAGACCTAGTTTTGTATCAGGCCAGTACCAGCATTGAAATTTAAATATGTCGAGTTATATAGTAGGAGCTTTTTTAAAAAGCTGCAGAATATCACAGGGTTGAAAGCATAGCATACAGTATATACTGTAATTCTGATGTATTATTTAATAATATACACACTGCAGAAAGCTTCTGCATCATTTATTCTAAGCATACTGCACATAATTAAGTGTGCAGTCTACCTCATAGTCTTATTAGTACTGTGTATGTAGTTTGAGCATGTAACTAAATGTCTTATGTGTGAATTCAGTGGTTTCACATTCTGCCTGAGATAAATGCTCCACTCAGTCCAGGAGAAAAAAAAATCTATGACTTTTCATACAAATTAAGTCAAAATCTGACCTCAACCTATGACTTTTTTTTATTTAGAGCTAGAGAAAGTAGTAAAAACTGAAGATGAGACAGCTTAAGCAAGAAGCATGAATGACCTGTGAGTGGGCTGAAATGACCAATCATTTATCATTGGGGAAGTAGTGAGATGAGTTAGGAAGGTGAAAAGGAGGAAATGAGTAGAAGAATAGCAACAGGGAGTACATACTGAGTACTAGTACTCTGCTCGATTGAAGGTTTGAAGTAGCTGTATTTATGCTTCTGTGTGTTCCTTTTTATGGGCTCTGGGGAAACGCACACACACCTAATTTGACCAAGACGTCCCCCTGTGGAAAAGTATGTATTATTGTTTATTACCTTCATATAGAGACAATTTGTCACAGATACACACACACTCACACACACACCTACCTCATGTCATGTGTGAGTGTGGAACCAATACTTTCACACCCCTCCTAAAACCTGTTTAGCTTCAATTATACAAGCAGAAATTGACTGTGTGCTGTAATATAACGTGTGTAAGTCCATGTGTAGGCGGAGTTTGTAATTCGCTGTGTGGACAGATGTGGATTTAACATGTGTGAATGTAGCTTCTTGTTTGTGAGTAGGAGTAATTTATTCTTTATATCTATCAGCCATCTGTTGAGCAGCTAAATGGGATGCAGACACCGTCAAACTAGGCTATCTTAACAAATGGAAAAGTTATCACACTGCAAACTTTCCATGAGAGAGAGCATATCATGTGTATAACAAACTTTTAAAATGACCTAAGGTAGAAAGAAGTCATGAAAAGAGGGAGCAAGAAAATTATAGACCACGTTTTTACATAATTTAAGGATTTAAAAAGGACCAAAACAGGAATCAGTGTGAGAAAAGAAAAATGCAAAATATATAGTTAGCATATTTTCCCATCCTCCATCAGCATGCATCTTTGTGCATGTTTTTGTTTGCTTATATGTGGGGTGTTAAGTCATTATAATACTTCAGTGTGTGGATATGTTGGGTGTTCATTCTTATCTCTCTAACATTTCCCTGGTTTACCACTGTATCTGGTGGTGCCATGGGTGCTACCTAATTAGCTTAGGCTTTACACACACACACACACACACACACACAGGCAGCTTAGTGTAATGACTTTAAGTCCATCATGAATGCAGTCACCGACAGCGTAATAGGAAGAGAGAATAAAAACCATTTGTTTAATTGACTTAGATTGGCTGCGTGTGTGTGGGCTCACTGGGAGAGGTGAAGAAGGGAAGAAGAAGGCAAGCTGGGAAATGAGCAGACTGCAGGAAAGAGGTGAACAGGAAGCAGGAGAGGAGCCGACAGAACGGAGATGGAAATGGTCAAGGGCAAAATAAATGGGGGTTAAGGAGATGAGGGCATTTTAAAATGAGGGGTGAAAGAGGGGGTGGAGTCGTGTGGAGCAATGTCAAGAAAAAAGACAAGAAAAGAATAAAAAGATTGGAACTAAAGAGACATTTTGAATATTTATGAATACAAATCTGGATGCTGTTTAATTTTTCAAAGTGACTTAAACAGTAAAATAATGCAGGAGATACACACATGGTGTGTGTTGTATGTATGTTCTAATATGTGCTGAGCTGGGGGTGGCTTTGGCTTAATGAACAGCTTTTTGGCTCCAGCTGCGACAGCCACTATCTCTCTTGTCTCCTTCATCCTCCCTCGTGCTTTCTCTGCTCTCCACTCTGTCACTCCAACATTTACAGTAATTACCGTTCTTTGGTGGTTCAAAGGGATGCGAGCAGGGAGAGAGGCTGATAAAATAAACAAAAGCAGTGTTTGTGTATTTTGAATCATTTCCTGAATGTCCTCCAGAGGGATGTCCCAGAAACAGACTCACCCCAACATGGGATCGTAAATCTTCTCCTGACCCTTAACAATGACCTCAACCTGAGACTTTTATTATTAAAGTTACTGTGGTGCAGTCTTGTACCATGAATACTTCTTCCTTAGTCATAAATGTCATTTTAGCCATATTTTAACCTTATTATAAGTTTATACTTTTAACCAGTATCTGCACCAAGGTTACCAAATAAAGAAATAATGTGCAGGCATTTTTCTGAGCTGTTCCCTGTGTTGAATCTCTATTGACAATTTTAACTAAATGTGGTATAATTCTGTGCTTTAGAGTTCAGCTGCAAAGACGGTGTAATTATACACGTGGTGGAACTTTTGTTTTCACTGATTATGCAATCACCTGCCAAATCCTGTTCCTCCTAAAAATGATGTTCCTGTAAACTCAGTGCCATTTTTGTAGGGCACGTAATCAGTGCATGATTATGTTTCATTGCAACATGTTTTTTGGAATGAATGAAGAGCTATAAACTGTAAAAGCATCTGAAGGAGGCACGTAAACCTCACGACTGTCACACTACAGATCTGAGTTCAACTCTAGAGTCACGTTAGGCAACGTTTAGGCAAGAAAAGCACTTTGATGAAGGTTCGAGGAAGATTTCAGTTTTGTTTAAAGGTTAATGAACATGTTGTGTTGACTGACACAATCTTAGAAACTTCAATAATGCTCTAACAGACAAGCTGCAGTAGATGTTGTAGTGCAAGACTGGAAACTTTGGCAGAAAAGAAATGTCTGGCAACATGTTGTTGATGATTCAAGTATCGGTACTTGTGACCTCGTCAACATATATCTGGTATGTTAATAGAATACATCTGTACAGTATCAAACTGAATATGTGACATGTTACAAATAAAATCTGAATTTAAATCTTTGATCCACTTTTAGTTTAGCTATACGCCAATGCGATTCTTGCAGTGTTGCACCTGCTGTATTCGACCCTGGCGTTTTACTCTGACCACATTCTGTACAGTATCAAACTGAATATGTGACATGTGACAAATAAAATCTGAATTTAAATCTTTGATCCACTTTTAGTTTAGCTATACGCCAATGCGATTCTTGCAGTGTTGCACCTGCTGTATTCGACCCTGGCGTTTTACTCTGACCACATTCTCGTGCCAAAATGTCTCAGCACCAGGCATTTCAGCTCACCTCTGTAATTTTCTCTGCCCACATTTAAGTCCAAAATAGGAAATTCTCCTGACACTGCTACAGAGGAGAATTTGGAACAGTTTGTTTGTGTAACTTCAATGAAATCACATCCAAATCCAGAGAATAGTCCACTCATGGGTTAAATTGATCTGGGTTGAGAACAGGAAGAAGATCCCATTTTGTACTGGTGAATATTTGGCATTTCCTCATATCCATAATAACTGTCTCTGCAATTTTCCCAGCAAAAATAAAAATACAGCACCGCTTAACGTTTATTAAAAAGAACATGCTGTCAACGAGACATTTAGCAACAACATGCTGATTTGGGCTGGATCAAGATTGAATTAAAGCAGCTTCATGTATAGTCAGTAGAATAATAATTTTAGTTTCTTTAACAGGGCTACAGTAAATCTAGTCAGGGTGCAGAGTATCTACAGTTACTGTAATTAATTTATATCCGTGCTATTCACTCACACACACCTGTCTGGAGCCGGCTGGCTGAACTAATGTGAGATCAAACACAGTGGGAGATTTTTTAATCTTTTCATAACAGTCTGACTGGGCCATGGGGAGAAGTGCAGATGGCCAGACTGCCACTGATAGCAGCTCGTATTTGTAATATTTCACAGCTTATGTTCTTGTGTTTACTAAATAATCCTATAAAGTTTGCATAGGTGTCCCGTTGGGATCTACTGTGGATACACATTGATGTATGCAGTATATGTGGTATGCATTGAGAATTACACTTGTTTGGCTTGTTTCATATGTCAAAGGTATTTAATGCAGAGCAGCTCTTCTTCTGAGTGTTACTACTGTCCAGAGTTGCCACCATTTTGGTTAATGGAAAGTAAAGTATGAATTAGCCTGAATTAGCCTTAAGAGATGCTGTGAATGATTCTTTGGCTTCCTCCATTTGTTACTGCAGCACTTCAGTTTATGTGTGGCTTTGGGCCATGAGTTTTCTCTTGTTAGGTAAAAGTTCCTCTCAGCAGTTTTGTGAATAGGCCTTTCGAGGAAATGCTATGTGGGCTCTACAGTAGGAGGACTCTGAGTGGTAAGAAAATATTACTTCATACGTCCCCAGGTTTCCATATCCCATTTATTGCAGGTGGTCTTTTTGTTTAATGATGTATGGGGTCAAACATGCAGTTTAACATTGTTAACAGAACGTCAGGTGTTGTAGCTTATTTCTGCAATAATAGTAGTTCCTTCAGTTATGTGCATAGTTCTGCATTTTGAGCACAGGGTGCATGTTTTCACAGACAATTTCACTACTAACTAGATATTTTTAGTGTTTATAGTTAATTTGCCTGATGAGGAGGAATATGTTAGTTTAACAGTCACACTTCATAGCTTGAAATATCATTCATTTGTTGCACATCATTGGTTATTTTCAAACATTAATATAATGGCTTGTTGAGGGGTGTTTTGGTTCATGAAACATGGAAATGTGTCATTTCAGAGTTCACCTTGGCAGTCAGTGTCAGTGCCTCACTGAGCTGCAATAAAGGAGCCCATGTTCAGGTGCCTGCACAGGTTCAAGTAGGCACTCGTCCTCCCACCCGTCCCCTCTCCCAGTGCTGCAGTCTGTCTCTGCAGGTCATTAGCGAGTTACGTAAACTTTTCATGAACACCGTCTTGTGAAACAAAAGACACTGAAGCCTCTAAAGCATCCAGCTGAAGAATGCTTAACCATCAATGCTTTTATTTCCATCCTGAATATAAATGAGTTTCCTCAGGGGGTTCATTCCCTCATTCTCCCTCTCAGCCGTCTCTCATCTCCCTCTCCCTCTTAAACCACAGCCAAGCACAACTCTCAGTTCTGTTCAGGGACAGTGAGACACACCTCGCACACTTTCAAGTTGTCTTTGTGCGTTTGCAACATTTGTGTTTTTGCCATCTTTTAAAGTGAAAACATGCAAAGACAACTTGGGACCCAAAACGCCTGTTTACGAAGAGGAGGATATTAAAAGTACAGTGAATATGCTGCAGAGATTAGAGCTCAGATGCATTTTGTAGTTTTGGTTCCTGCTTTCTCCTCTTTAATGGGCATCCATGCTTTGTTTCTTCTTGTTAAACACCAGCAGCTCATCAGGAACACAAAAGGGGCCGTGTGAATGTAGACACACACATTCACACATGCACTCTCCAAACACTCTGCATGCTGCTCCTACACAGACATACTAACAAAAATTAGACTCACTGTTGTAAATAACTACACAACAATGACAGTTATGGTTGTGTTTTAAAAGATTATATCAGTCATCATTTATATCAGTATTCAAATGGCTGGTGGCAGAAGTGCAGCATTTCACTCTAAACTTAATTTGAATTCCTCGTCTGGACAAACAAAAAGGTTAACATTGCTTCTTCCCGTTACTTCTCTGTTCTGTGATGAAGCCACGTCTCCAAAACTCTGGCTTACAATAAACAATGGACACAGCAGAATTTGAAATATACACTTTATATAATATAATGTTTTATAACCCATAGGGAGCAGGAGGGGAAGTGTAGTCAGTGATTTTAGTCAGATTTGGTTTGAGTTAGTCGGTGCAAATACAACATTCACAGCTCTTTATTTTTTATTTCCTGGGTCCAAGCACTAAACACTAAAGCACTAAATCATTTGAAAATACCAGGACCTGGCTCAGTCAAAGACAATAAGCAGCTAAAACTCACTAATTTACACTTTATATGTCCTTTGTGTCATTTTTACAAAACCAAAGTGGTAAAATTGGGTTTATGTGGTTTAGTGCCAGACAGTTTCTTGGCTGGGTGCCTGCAGATACGGTGACATGTCTCTGGGAAGTCAACTGCTAATTAGTGCGCTTCATGTTTTTACACCTTAAAGCCAAACCACGTGTTTCCATTTGTGCAGTATTTCTGCTAAGCTAACCAGCTAAGCAGCTCCTGGCTGTAGCTCCACACTGAGCATGTGTGTGAGGGTGACTTCAAACACTGTGCAACACAGGAAATGACTGTGTCGCCCAAAATGTCAAACTATACTTTCAATGAAATGTTTGAGCTGCAATTAATTTTATACAAAGGAGGGAAAATGTCAGAGCCACGGAAACATGGTTAATAGGTGTGAACAGAGCAAGACACGCGCACACACACACACACACACACACAGACTCAGGCAGCCTTAGTCTGGAATCTGGTAGAAATTGCACACGTTTGCTGTTTTCTGTAATGCCAATTTGTCATCCTCACACTGCTCCCTATCCTCACTATCTCCTCTCCTCTCTACTAAAAGCTGAAGATGCTTGGATGTTCAGTTATTATTAGAAAAGTTTAGTTACTAATAGATTTACTGCACTTCATTTTAACAGGGATCTAAGTACATGTTGCTGTTTAAACATTACCAGCTCTCCTGAGGTTTTGACAGCTAACCGGTGTCAAGGCTGTAGTTGTTGAATCTAATTTTACATTTACATTGAGTCATTTGGCAAAAAAAGGGAGCTCTTGCCTAAAGACCCCTTCTGGATAATTGAGTTGGATAAAAAAAGTCATTGATGAGATAAAGAATTAGATATAAATTAACTAAGAATAGGATCAGTTTACTTTGATAAAGTATGAAGGGAACATTAAGAGATGGAGTGAATGATTAAAGTTAATAGTATTGATGTGAGGGACTGATTTTAGATATTTCATGACACCTCTGTACAGAAACATGCCGTCCAGCATTTACTTTACTGGAACTCTACAATAGCTAGAAATGAGTAAACGCTTACAAACAGATACTGATGTGAATCAGCTCTTTCTCCAAATAGTAAGTGATGAAGGTGGATGTGAGGTGTTTCTTTATTGATCGAATTTGGCAAAGGAAGAGTAGTTTTAGCGGCGTCAGCAGTTTTTCTGGCCCAAAGCGAACAGGATAAGAGGGACAAACAGGAGGAGGAGACAGATGGACGGGGAGGAGGTGCAGGGTTATTGGTTGAACGGGTTTGCATTTCAGGGCACAAATAATTTAACCATAATTGGAAAGTAGAATAAATTACTAAAAATTAAACACTTGGTTTGTTTGGTTTCTCTGCTAATATAAGTTTTCCTTTATTCTGCATTCATTAATGTTCTGTTCCACCTCACGTAAAGTGATGCAACGATCTCTGTATTTCATCTCTTAGTTACAGAGACCAGTGGGGGATTTAGAATTTAATGAGCCCCTCCCTGGAAACACCCCCAGGTGGAGATGAAGAGCGAGTAAAATAGTGGGAGGGGAAGATGACAGGAGGAGGAAGGCCAAACACACAAACACTCTCGTCCCAGAGGGCCGGTATATCTAACATAGTGTAATTACAATGGGGAGCCCCTTTAATTGACTCCTACTGCGAAGCCTCTGAGTCTGCAGAGTGTGTGTGTGTGTGTGTGTGTGTGTGTGTGTGTGTGTGTGTGTGTGTGTGTGTGTGTGTGTGTGTGTGTGTGTGAATCCCAGATGAAATCTTTTAATAAACAACTTCAGGTTAATCGGTATGAAAATGTATTTTGTGAAGTATTTTTAATACAGTTCGTTTCCCTAGAGGTATTTGATTTTTGGCTGTTCAGTTAACTTGAACATAAATTCACCTTGAATCTCCAGGAAGAAATGTTTTGTACATCAGTGACCACAGCTCGGTGCAGTATCTTGTCTCTGCTGTCGCGACGTGAGATTTGTTTGATTCAGTCCAGTCTGACTTTGATTGCCTCCCCTATTCTAATGCTGTGGTGGCTCAAGCTGAAAACATGAAGTCCCCTCTCTAGAGCCAGTGCTTGGTTTGTCTGTTTGGAGCTACTGTAGAAACATGACGGCCTCCTTAATTCCTTATAGATATAAAAGGCTCATTTGAAGATAAAGAAATACAACTATTACTATTTTCAGGTGATTATACATTATAAATCTTACACACTGCACCTTTAAGGGTAGTAGTTTACTTTAGTGTATAATGTGCACGGATGCACCAGTCCTCATTTTATCATTAAAGAAGGTTGATGAATGGTCAGTCCTCCAGGCACAGTGTGTGTGTGTGTGTGCGCGCGCCCATCACTTGTCTAAATGTCTTAAGGCAACATGTAATCCAATTCTAACACATGGTAAAAGTATCACATAAAAACAGTCCCACTGATATTGACTGGTCTCAGAGAGTGAGAGAGAGCAACATGACAGATGGAGGCCGAGTGTGTGGTGCTATGTGCTGTTCTCCATACACTCCTTCTTTAGACAGAACGGCGACACACACACATAGAGCGCAGACGTGTCCTTTTAAATCAAGGACATCTCCTAGTTTCACAGGTGAGGGAGCACAGACTATTTGTGCCAGAGAGAAAGAAGTCGACGTGGGGAGGAAGAAGAGGAGGATGAGGATGTTAGCTAGAGATAAAAGAGATGAAGGAAAGAAAACATTGAATAAGATTTATAATAATAATTATTATAAATGATAATAACGAGGATGCCACCTTGACTTGAAAATGTGCTGTGGAACTGTCTGTAACCCTGGACTTTTCCCTGATCGTCAATATGAAATAGTGATCTCCCTGCTTTTCTGTGAGTGCGACCCCCAACCCCCTTCAGTTAGCTGACATTTCAGAGATTAGAGGTTTTTGATCGTTTATTCCACAACCGAATCTCTGCCCACCACACCCTGTTCCCTGCCTGTACCCCTTCATCTCCCACGTTTCTTTTACCCCCTCATCCTTTCATCATGCCATGGTTGTACCATCAGATGGTACTTACTGTGGGCCTCCACCTCTCTGAAGTAATGGGCAATGAACTGATGAAGAGCAGAGGAAAGGGGGATGGGGAGAGGAGAGAGAGAGAGGAGAAGCTGAGGAAGAGGAGATAAAAGGAAGATGAATGGGAGGAGTGAGATTATGGGGGTATTTGAAAGTATTTTTCCCCCTTTTTATAATTTATTTAGGTTTGGGACCTTCATATATTTATTAGACGCCTGAATTATTGTTACATTTCAACCTTTCTTCTTTGTACAGCTTTTATCTAGAATTTCTTCTTACATGCTTGAGACCTGCTGCTGTTCTCTGAAGAATCAAGAACTGTGATGAGGCGTCTCTGTTTTTAAAGTCCCCTCGCATGGAGCATATGTCTCCGTATTACTTCTTAATTATTATTATGAACCTGGAAATATCAGAATCAATCTGTAATCGTGTGCAACATTTCGGGTCAGTAAATTATTTCGCATTAATTTCTTTAACATTTCTTTTTTTCTGAAGGTTCAAAGACAGTTGTGACTATCGCAACTTTTCCTTTGTAGAGTCAATTAGTCATCCTTAGCCTGTCTGCAGCTGGTCCAAATGCAGCAGTGAGACTGTGTGAAAGAGAGACCACGTTTCTCCTGTAGTTGGTCTCAAGCTTCTTCATGTTGGTTTCTATATCCAGAAAGCTCAGATGCTCTGATCAGCTACTCCTCTCTGTTCCAAAATCAACTTTATTGGCCAATTATGCTAACACATGCACATTGCATGAATCATGTCTGAAAACACGATACTTTTAGAGTAACAGTTGCAGATATTAAGCATAACATATAGAAACAAACTAAGGTAGAGGTGTAGGCAGACCTAAGGTTCTGTGCCCCTCTTTAGTCCTCGTAGTGGTGGGGTACGCCCAATGTGTACAGTACAGTGCGGATGTCAGGGAGGCAGCCATTGTATGAGTTAATCCTTTAATGAGTGTGATGGACTGATGATGACAGACTTGTGTTGGCTCACACGTCTGTCATCATCCAAAGGTTGAAGGAGAGATCTCTCGCTCATCATTGCTGTTCCCAGACTGTCTTTATCCCTCACTGTCAAATCTTCTCTACCTGTTGTGATTTTTAAATCCCAGCTCAAAGTGCAGTTGATTTTGACTCCCAACAATATTTGACCCTTTGACTCTTGCGTTTATCTCCCTGCTGGCGGCAGCCGTGGCCGGGGGCATTACGTTTTAGGGTGATTTCTTCATGAACACTATGTGAAGAATTTTCTTCCGATTTGGCACAATCATTCTGTTGTACTTGAAGATGAAGTTTTGTGTTTGAATGCAGACTTTGTGTGTTTGTGTCATCATTTCTAAAACTGCCTGCTGCTCCCTTCTCTCCATTCGTATCCTTTCAACTTCCATGCACTGTTTATCTCTTTTCTTCTCTGTGTCCTTTTCAGAATAGGTCACCATTAATATCCTCTTCCTCAAGGCAATCTATGAATCAATAACACAGAGACACACACACACACACACACACACACACACACACACACACACACACACACACACACACACACACACACACACACACACACACTCTCTCTCTCACCTATAAAGCAAGAGGCCAGTTCTGTGTAGCGTGTATTACAAAGACAAAGAATCAGTTTCATGTCATCATGTTTATAGAGTCATAGTTTCTTTTAAACTCTGACACCAGAATTTTCAAAGCAAAACCAGACACACTTATCCTGGTTACGACAGGGTTAGCCGGGACTGCCACCTCAGTGTCTTGTACAGCTGGTGTGTGCGAGCTCCACTGAGCAGAAAAGGAACCGTCTTCCAGTACACTGAACACACACTTACACACCGGTTGCTCCTGTACTGATAGGCTTCCCAGTATTCCTGTACACATCTCTATGATATGTACTGTGCTGTAAAAACCAACCAACAACATTGCCGGTTGTGCACTTTGTTTGGCTGGACCACTGATCAGACCTTGTCTAAGACACTTCCTTCTACATGAACAGATGTCAAATATTCTTGCTAGAATCATGTGGCGACTGTGAAAGCTTTGTTCTGTGTAAAAGCGTCCACCAAGTGGCAGATAACTATTTTTATTATGTTGAGAAAGGCAGCGGATACAGAGCGAGATGTATAGCCTTATTTTCTGGAAGAGGATGGAAGCTGCAATTCTGTGATGCCGGGACTGAAGGGTTATTTATCTGACCGCTGCGAGCAGAAGCTACGGGCCAAACCTCCCTGCAGGAGTGTGTGTGTGCGCGCATTTGTAATATTTCCATCATGCTGTTTGAAGCCGCAGGTAGAAGCTAGCCCCCAGACAGTCACCTGCTGTTGTTGACTCCAACCCCCAGACGTGTGTGTGTGTTTGTCCAACCTTTGATTTACTCTTTGTCTTTTCCCTTTTCCTCTGTCTCTCTAGTCCCTCTATCTTTTCTTTCTATGCGACTCCTTCATCTCTCCCTGTAGCGATGCCCACTTCTCTCTAACTGCCTTTGTTGACTTACAGACTCATAAAACATAAAAAACAATGTGCAGGATCGCAGGAGCTTTGGTTGAGATGTGTCTTGAGCAGATATTCTGATCTACATTGGCTAGAATCACAGTTATTAGGTTGAATATATTTGAATTTCTATGAAAAGTCAACACACCCTTCTTGCTTCTGTCTCTTTAATGAACACCAGTGACACGATGGAGACACTCTGCAATAGAAATAACTCATTTTGTAACTTGTCCGTTCTGCATTATTATGTGTAGTAGTAGGCAGGTAAGTGTAACCTATTGCATCAGATGCCAAATATCACACTAGATTTGCATCTCTATCCATCACAGTCCTGATATGTTTGAACACAGTATCTACATAAAAACTACGTGTTTGAAGTCTCAAATCCAGCAACAGATTTTTTTTTGCAAGGAAGAAGCTTATGTGAATGAAATCTAGCTTGTTTCAAAGCTGTGGGAATGAGCAGGAGTACATAAAGTGTGCTTCTGGTGTCACTTGAAAAATCCTAACGCAGTGTAAATACAAGCTGCAGTTTGCTAGGGGCCAGTTCAGTTGTTATTTGTATCCAAATACCTGTGTGAATCATGTTTGGGGCTTAAATGTGAGGCCCTGGGGCTGCAGCGACTGAACTCACATGCACACACATGAACTACTAATGGTGCGGGTATGAAATGGCTGAGATAAGACAGAAAGGCAGGACAGACAAGATGAAAGTGTTCATCATGTGTGTTATCAGTGTGTGTGCATGCATTTTAGTGGTCACACAATGTTTTCTGTTTTCATATGTAACATAAAGAAGTGCCTGACAAATAGGTAATTGTAATGGTGGTAAATTCAAAATGTCAGTCATGATTTTACAGTTTTAGAAAATATGGAATACCCACCTGGGATAAGCTTTTTTTTATTTCACTATCTATTTATAAAATTGAAATATGAATTTTTATTAGCAAACAAAAACAAAACTTTATTTGGGAGAAGTTGTCCTGGTTAAACTCAGCATTAAACCATAAAGAAATCCTTAAAACTTCGCAGCAAATTGATTAATGTTGCTGCTCTTTCATTTCACGGCTCTGTAATGTTTCCCCCTACTTTTGTCATGTTGGTTATTTTGTTTTCTGTTTGTCTTAATCTGCATCTGTTTTCTCTCCGCTCTCTTTCATCATCATCAGCGACTTTCTCCTTCCCACTCTACGTCTTTCTTTTCATAATATTTTCTGTCTATCCCAACTCTCTTCTTTGCCCCTGGGGCTTCTGGTTTGTTCCTGAGACAAAAATATCAGCCACAGAGTTTCACTAATTAATTTCTGTGTGTGTGTGTGTGTTGTGCTGACATGGCTGCCTCTCTCTCCCAGGATAACAATCTGTAAGAGGTTAGTTCTAGTTGTTATATTTGTTCTGTGGACTTTAATAAATAAGTGGGACGAAATAAATGAATTATTAAAAAATATGAATTATAAACCACACAGCATTTCTATGCAAAACACAAACAGTGAATGAATAATAAACGATGTAGTTACACAATTATAAAGGAAAACAAACAGATAAAGTGGAAAACAAACAGATTTTACCTAATAATAACAAGTTTGCTATAATCTGCTGACCTTCCTTTGTCTTATGTCACTAACACAGTTAATCTTAATATTATTCTTTATTACCACTACAATAATCAATCAAATCATTCATCAGTTGATTAAAATAAATAAACAGATGTTATAATTGATTAATCATGTAATTCTTTACAGTAAAATGGTTAAAAACTGGTGGAACATAACTACATTACTCAAATATTGAAGCTATCAGATGAACTGTGAATTGAGCTAGCATAGCTTGTATTAGTTATTATCAAATCAGAAGAAATTAGAAGCTGCAAAACCTTATAATAAATCAAATATTATTACTATTATTATTTTATATTCAATTTATATCTATTCTATGCAAATAAAGCATGTTTAACTTCACTCTGTTTATCTAATATTTTCAGTAACTAGTTACTTGATTCCGATTCAGATTACAAAACAAACTCAGCATTGATTATGAATTATAATTTTAGGATGGAAGATAAGACTTTATTGATTCTGTGGATTAATGTTTACTATTAAAATGATGAACACATGAATGCACCAATGTAATATACTTTATTATTTTAAAATTGTTTGAGGAATGTGTTTACGTTTTGGGCCCTTAACTACATAGTGATCGCAGTACTTTATACTCAGGTAACATTTGTATTGCAGGGGTTTTATTTCTAGTAGAGCAGAGTATTCTTACATTTTAAAGTAGTTTTGTCACTTTTAAGTAGAACAAGTTGTATTCTGTTCTCCAAACAACAAAACAAGACATTGGAACACATTTGATAGATTAAGTGATTCATCAGTTGATCAGTAAAACTTAAAAAAAATCACTTAAAAATTAATTAAACAAAGCGTTTTGACATTTACAGTAGTTTTCTCTGTGTTGCTTTAACATCACGGTTTCCTCTCATGTTGTATATGTTATTTTAAATTGGCTTTGTCAGTGTATCAGGTAGTAGCTCTAAATTACAGTGTTAGCTGTACACGTGTATTTTGGAATCTGTCAAAGTAGTGTGCTGTTCTCTGGTCAGTGACTAACATCATATCAGTGTCTCCTCGTCTTCTCCTCGTGTTGTCTCGTCTTGTTCAGTGTCTGTATATGTGCACATGCATGTGCACAGTATAAGATGGATGAGGGTAATTTCTTTGGACCCTGCACTACTTCATCACTATAATGTAGACACACATACACATGTGTTGTATACACATTCTCACATAGCCCAAGGCACTACTTTATCCCTATAAGAAACAAACACGGGGTTTTAAATCACTAGTAGATTACATTAACCTCTGTACACTCAAACACACACGCATGCAGAAATACACAGAGTACTGTTCTTGTGCACAGGCTCGCACAGACACACTCACATGTGAAAGGAACATGGACGCCTTCTATACAGCAGCCACAAGTGCAAACATACTGTCTCCAGCATCACAGTCAGTATGTTTACAGCACTTATTTAACCAGATTACAGTCAGCTGTCTCGAGTAAGCATATTTCTACCTATTACGTAAACAGGAAACCTGATTTCTGTAACCGGGGACGGGGATTAGATTGATTTCCCCAGGTGGATGTCTCCTGAAGAACGCTGATTTCTGTGCCTTGTATACGAGTTATCAGGTTTCTAATGGTCTTTTCACAAGAGTGGGAATTATAAAAAAATATCTTATTATAATAAGAAAAATAGGTTATTTTCTAAAAATATATTGCTGTAGGAAGCAGGTTAACCCTACATTTAAAACCAATGAGTTTCCCAGGCTAAGTCAGAATTAGAAAACAGATCAGTACCATGCATGTATACACAGATTTACAGTAATTATGTTTCTTAATTTTTATTTATTTATGTATTTTTATTTAAACTCATTCCCCTATTTCCCACATGATCTGATTTCCTCAGCCTCCTGGAGTATGTCTACAAACAAACACGTGCACACATTTCACCAGACGGAGGAAAAAGTGATTCAGTTAATTTTTTTATTTTATACATTAACATTGAAAATTATCAAGAGATTTATTTGTGTAAGTCTACTGATTTTATCATTATTCACTGTTATGCTAATTCCATGACTGCATGTTTTTATGCTAATGACTCTAGCTAAATTAGAAATCTCTGTTTTGTGATGGATACGCTGATGGATGTATGCTAAGTGTAGAGACGCAGCATGTAAGTATAAGCTGTAGACGACAGAATGGCATGACGTTGGTTCCCATGTTCACTCTTACATGATGTATAAAAAAGCCACAGAATTCACAATCATGGCTCAAAGAAATCAGCATAAAGGTCAAACTAATCACTGAAGTGACTATAATCAGTCAGGTTTCAGGAACAATTCCCAACTTCTGTCTTATACAGAATGGTAAAATTAACAACTGCAAATTGTTTTTTGGAAGTTACAGTCACTGTTATTACCTTCTGGATCGTAATGTCCAGCTTCCAGTGGTAAGATTAAAGTTCCTCACTAATTAGATGTATTATAAGTATTGATTGATTACGTTTCTAAGATGAGAAAGAACCTTTTATAATACAGTCTGTAAAATGCTTTGCTTAAACATTGTTTGTTACATAGTAAACCTCAGTGTATTAGTTAGATTTCTCTTTTGGCTTCTGTAGTAAACTGAGATAAGTGAAATTTTGTGTGTATGATCACAGACACATACACACACGCAGTGTCTCTTTTAAACACAGCTGTAATGGTTATGGTGTCATCATTAGGATGAGTATTGATTAAACACTATCTATGCCATAAAAACACCATTATCATTACGACCCACTCGGCTCAAAGCATGCAGGAACACATGTAGCATATAAATGCATGAGCTTTGTGCTGGTGTCACTGATATGTGTAAGCACTTGGACATCCCTGTACACATAAACACAAGTGCAGACGCACACACAGCTCTACACAGTGATAATGGGCAAAGCATTTGACCTGTAACCTGACGGTCATCCTGGAGTAGGAGATAATTATAGTTTTACAACCTCAGGGTATGTGTGTGTAAGAATGAATGTGTGGACAGACATAGACAGACAGAGAGTATAATGTATGTTTCCATGTGGTTAAAGATTCCTGGCAGGGGGGAATTTTACTTTTTGCATTTATTTAACAACATAACAATCTGGATTTCTAACCTGTTAGTAGAGTCAGTCTAAATATCGACACTTTACAAAATCTAAATGTCAGTTTTCAAAATATGAAACCCTGACTGTACAGTGAAGTCGAATTCAACAACACAAACTGCAACTACACAAATCTTACTCAAAATCTCTCAACAAGAATAAACCTAACACAGCTGATCTTATATATTATCTTCATGTCTAAGCTGGTGAAGACTGATTTCCAGTACATTCACCTTCACTCATTTTGCCGACGCTTTTATCCAAAGCAACTTACAAGTGAGATACTGGGTACAGGGCAAAGGCATGCTAAGCATCAGGAGCTTGAGTTTGCCTTATTTAGGTTTTGGTTTTTAGGTGGGAAGAGGTCATGGACAGTACCTGGTTCTCTTTTTCTTAGTGTAATGTTATTCTATTAATTAGTTTACATGTACAATAGTGTTATCATTCATTCTCTTGTCTTTCTTGGAATTGAGATCCATTCACAAAGCAGAAAATCTGCTCAATCAGTCCTGAAGCTGTTTGCAACAGAAAATCAGGAAAGGGAACATGATGGAAAGAACGAGGAGGGAGAGAGAGAGATAAAATGCATTAATCTGGTATCAACTAGAGGCCTGCTGGTAAAAAATGTGTGCTTTTAATTTATGAATCATTAATACATCAATCTGTGCAGTAGAGAAACATAAAACCCAAACCAGCTGTAGTTGCCATGGAGATGCTCTCTATACACCTGTCCTGCCTGATGATGCAAATGAGGTCTACACAGGAAAAAGCCAGACCATTAAAGTGATGAATGTTTTCATTACACACTAAAATCAAGCAAAATGTCAGTGGTGCAGTACTGTGTGTTACTGTGTGGGAGCCGATACAAATAAACAGCAGACGTAAACAACAACCTTCAGCAGAACCTCTGCAGAAGGTCACAGACTGAGCTTGAAAATGAAGTTCTACCAAGCCAAGGACAAGTGTGCCAGTGGACCATGTCATGATAAGAAGACACAAGTTCCAAATGCCCAGAAGTTGGGAACTAATTGGGATGAGCTAAGCAGTTGTTCGAGCACACTATGAACTGGATGGGATGTAATTTCTGAAAATAGATGAGGGCAGAATTACCAGTTACTTGGCAACCATCACAGCGCTGACATGTTTTCCCTCAAAAAATGTGTCCAAACTCACTATTTGTACGCCCTGGGGCTGCTCTGAACAGTCGAAGGCCTGATCCCACACACTGCTGACATCTTTCTTATGAGTGTCAGACTCTCCTGGGGCCACACACGTCAATCAAACGTGCAACAGCACAGCACTTCATACACCAGGTTTAACAGAGGAAAACTGAACCTACTTCATTTTAAATAGGTAAAACTAACATTTTGCATTTAGAAGTTAATCCGTTCTGAACCTTGTTCCTATCTTTAAAAGTATCACAACAAATAATCTCTGCAGTCAGAGTGGATTTAACCTTCTTTAATCACATCAGAGATAAGACCAGAATGGAGACTTTCATTATGTTAATTGTGTGTAAGTGCATGTGTGTGGGCTTTTTGTTAAGTCACTAAAATGTAAGTCCTCTCTGTCCTCTGTGTCACCCATGCACAACCCAGAACCTAAACATAATAATAATAATAATAATAATAATAATAATAATAAGGTCTATATCTACATGTGTATTATGTCTGCTTTTTAATTTGGACTAAATTCATATCACCAAGTTCCAAAACTCTGAGAGGGGATTTAAGATGTTTTGTATACTGCTTTTGTTTTACAGCATACTCTTTATTTATTTAGTTTTTAAGTAAATATCCAGCTGCTTCATGGAAACAGTATTTTAAAAAACAAAGAATCGACTCCAATAAACAAACTGTAGCCTCATAAAATATAGTTATGTGGTTCCTTAGGTGAAGATGATAAACTTTCAAGATGCAAGTTCATTAATATGAAATTATTTTTCAGTACAACTAATTTGCAACAGTAATTACATTTCAAAGAAAAGGTAATGCACCCTGATTAAAATTTCTATTACTGTAATGGGGCTATGTTGTTAATTTACATATTTGATAAATCAGAAATATGTTGATGGTCATAGAATCTACACAGAATGAATATCATTTAACACTTGAATAAGATTAGGTAAAAATCATTGTCTCTTTTTATATGTTTTGTTTACATTTAACTAAAACTGAGATCTTCTAAATCTTGACCAAAGTGCTTTTCTTTCGTACATGTAATCGGAGAGGGAGCTGTGGTGAGACAGTTGTTCACTGTATACTCTGTCCCAGCCGCCTCCTGGTGACTCTGCTGCTGTTAATAAATTCTGTTGCTTCATTCATTAAACAAAAACAAATGTTATCCCGCCAGTAATTCCTCTACCATCACAACTTAACCGAGAAAACCACTCAGTAGACTCCAGGAGACTAAGAAGGGTGAATAAGTGAATCTAGAAAGACACTGCAGTTATTCACAAAATCAGTGTCTCTTTATGTTAAAACTAAAATTGTAAATAATGTAAGATAAAAACCTCATTGCTAGAATAGTGGAAACATGTTCTGTGGTCAGATGAGTCCATGTTACCACTTGTACCACGGTGTAGGTGACGTGCAGATATGTGAAGGTACCATCAACACAAAGGCGTAAATTAGGACTTTAGAGAGACTTATGGTGCCATCAAGGCATCATCTCTCTTCCCAGGAGGTCAGTGGCTGCAGTTTATTACAGCAAAACGATGCCATGGAGTCTTATTCTGCATCTCTGGGTCTTGTGCTACAATAGCTTGACTTCGTAGATACTGAATGCATGTGCTTTACTGATCTACCTGCAGGTCTGTAGGGGAGAATCCGACAACAGTGTGAACAGTCTCATATACAGTACATTAATATTAAAATGGGAAAATATCCCACTTGTAAACCTTCAATAAATAGTATCCTCAATTCCCAAATAGTAAAGTGTAATTAAAAGGTGGTAAACATTCCTTTGTAGTGTGATGTAGGCATAAGACGAAATTTATTAATTTAGAAAATAAAGTTAAATCAGTCAGTGAAAACCCTGAAGATCTTTCTTTGTCACATAAAGGTCAAAGTGAATGAACAAACCACAGACTTTTTAGTGCTTTTCAGAAAATGTGCCAACTTTTGTGGAAATGGGTTTTGTGCGGTATGAATAGTGTTTGTATTGATAAAGCTAAATCAAACGGTGGAGCGGAGGGGTTCAGTAACCTGTGATTACCGCAGTGTTCACTCAGGCTGAAGAATGAAATGGATGTTTGAATGTGTGAAACAGAAGTTGCACAGAGGAAAACCCATTCAGGGCTGACTGACTGCTGCCTTCAGAGTGGAATAGAGGAACAGTTATTCCCCCGTGAAGCACCCTTTGATTCAGACTACGGCAGAGCAGTCAAGCAGTAAAAACCGATTTCCTACTAAGAATACTGCTCTGGAAACAATAACCTGCTCTTTTTATCTCGCCCCCCCCCCTATTCTCCTGATTTAACCTGGCCCCAGACTGTCTGCTTGGTTACACTTTGCACTTTTATATACATTTTTCTTACTTCTTTTATCTAAATATCTTGCTTGCTTTCTGTTTTGCCTCATTTGTTTTCTATAATGCAGAAATTCAGTAGTGAGAGAACCAAAGTGGAAAGAAACCGAAACCAGTTTAACCTCCCAGGTCATGTCTGTACGTAAGCATCAGTAACATTGGATGTGTTACGGTTGGATACCGTACAATGTCCTGTATAAACACTACTGAGCGTGTGCTTGAGTTTGTATGTGGAGCATGTTTTTGGTGTTGAATGTCAGTGTTGGGTGTTGTGTAACCTTTACAACCCACTGATCAAAGGGCTTCTGAGAGCTACTCCACTCTCAATACTCATTACAGGTTTCCACTGTTGGGCACTGAGCAGCTTACCTGCGCTGCTCAATGACTCCTCAGCATTTATTGTTGTGAAGGGGGTGCTCAAGAAGCTCCAAGAAGGTTCATGAGGACAGTGTGGCATCTGATGCCGCTGTATTTTATCTATCTACACTACTAGGACACAGGAAAGGGAAGATTTCTGTTTACAGCTGTAATTGAACGTTCTATAACGCAGCTTCTATACAGTGGCAAGAAAAAGTATGTGAACCTTTTGGAATTTCATAGTTCTCTACTTTCATATGTCATAAAATGTGATGTGATCTTCATCTAAGTCATTAGATGCAGAAAACTATGAAAGTGTACTACAGTGTACTGTGTGTGTGGATGGAGTACGGTGTACTGTGTGTGTGGATGGAGTACGGTGTACTGTGTGTGTGGATGGAGTACGGTGTACTGTGTGTGCTGGTGTTTTTGCACACATGGGTGCAGCAGCTTAGTGGCAAAGTCATCAGCTGAAAATGTGCCAACTTGACAAAAACACACGCTGACTTTCTTTTCTTATTCCTCTCGGAGATGATTGGGTATCAGCATCGAAATGAGTCACCAAGGAGCAGGAAGCAATCTCGTGTTCGATTACTATACACACACACAGCCCGCGGCTGATGGCAGTGTGTGAGTCAACGAGAATGAGAAATGTTAATTCTGTGTGCATGCACCGCATCGTATTTGTTTGTAAAACACACACACATAGTTTAGTGTGTGTGTGTGTGTGTGTGTGTGTGTGTGTGTGTGTGTGTGTGTGTGTGTGTGTGTGTGTGTGTGTGTGTGTGCTGGGCCTTGGGGTTTGACCACAATAACTGGACCAAAAGATTAAATCAATCCATTCTAACCAGTGCTACTGTATAAATACGTAGACGGCCATCAACCAGTGTATTTTAACAGTCTTCTGTAATGTCCAGTGCTACACTACATGTCGTAGTATAGTAGTAGTAGTATTTACACGTAAAATATACAGGGTCAGAAAATATGGATTGGACTGAACAATCATCTGTTACATGTAAAGAAAGAACAGAAAGAACTTGTTTAAACATTTTGAGTGATTACTACACGGTGTAATTCATTAGAAGCACATCAAAGTATACAAATATACAAATAGATAAATTTAACACTGTACTATTTCCTGTACAGGTATTTTCTTTTTTTCCCCTCTTGGTTCCTGGGTTACACTTTTTTTTTTTTCCTTCTGTGACCTTCCTCTCAATATTGTGCACTGTGTTTTCCCAGGGTGCACCCCTCTAATTCTGCCCGCCTGCTCTCGTTCACGCTCAGCAACTTCACTAACAAGTTTACTAACAAGTTTAAACACATTTCTGCTCTCTCTCTCCTCCCGGGGGGGTGTTGGCTGTACGAGTGTCTGTGTTTATGTGCTTATTCAGTAAAAGTTAGGGGTAAGAGGGGGAGTTAGAGGGGGACGGGCAAAAATAGCATAGAGAGAGAGAGGGAGTAAAATATGGCACGCATTGACAGACCCAGAACTCATATTGTTAATTGTTGGCATCTTAACCACAAAGCTGCCAGGGAGCCTCAGAAATCAATGCAGTGAGAGCAGTTCAATAAAAACAAAGCCCTGCAGTTAAACATTAAGGTGCACATTTGGTGGCATTAGAAATGCACAACTTGGATGATATTAAAAAGAAATACATTTGACTGATGTCCTATAAGTAAAGACTGCATGTTACAGTGCAGGTGTAGTGCCGGGCCCTGGGATAATAAGGTAAACTGCCTTGTCAGCTGTCGAGTCCGGCAGTGGAGTCGGACACTGATTTAGTTCGAGCATGTCCTTCACACGGTACTATAACTCCAGTTGAGACCTCAGGCTATAAAATAATTTTTACTGTTGCTCTTGACAGGAGCTTTCTGCCCGCAGTGTCACAGCAAAACCATTTCAGCACACACACCTGAGTGCACCAGCTGCCAGGACAGTTAGCTGAGGGGCTCCTAAGGGGTCATCTCATCAGGACATAACCTCTGTCAGCTAGAGATAAAGCAGTCTGAGTGACTCTTTTATCAAGGTTCAGTTCAGTCAATAGAGAAGGTAACTACACTATGAACTCTGGCTCCCTGCTTAGCAGTGGGAAACCGCATTTAAAGGTGATAAAACACATTTTACTGCAGTAACTCCTGTATGCATCTAGCTATTGTTTATTAATTACATTTGTTAAATACATGTAGATTATTTCTCATAGGTTATGATTAGGCTGCAGACAGTTTTCCCCTTTAACATTCATATTGTGAACTTAACAAACATCAACAGCTTTGGAGCTTTGGACTCTTTTAGCTCTCTTATGAGCCGTGACACACTAATGTTAAGCCATTGGTGGGCGTCTTGTGGTGCGTCTGCACTGTTGACACTAGTTGGACCCATGTCGTCACAGCCTTTCTACACCGAAACAATGGAGTTAGAGACATTAAAATGCTGAGATATAAAATAGAGATGAGGGAAACTGCAGTGTTTGGTTGTTATTTGCTTTCAGTTTATCTCTACCAGCTACTTTTTTTTTTTTACATCCAAGCAATCGTGATATGCATTCATATAAAATATATATAATTAATCTGTGTATCTGCTCAAGTTATCAAGAGATGAAAGAACCATGATTAGATCATAAATACTTAATCAAAGCATTATTGTGTACACACCCCACACACAGATATGGCCTTTGACTGAGTTTGATGGCCTTTGTAGTTTTTCCCAGATTGACAGTAATTGAACTGATTCCAACAACATTAAAGACATAAACCATCCAGTCACAAGTTTTTTTGACGTGACAGGACAAAGCAATCCAGCTTCTCCTATATGAGATGACAAGGCATCCAACTCCCTGCCGCCCCAAACCCCTATCGATATCCTTAGGAATGTGCCACCCGTATATTTTGGCAAATGTCACAGAAGTCATTTTGATCTGCCTCTTCCTCCATTAATACTTAATGTCAGCACAGACAACCACAGCGGAGTCCTGCAGGCGACTGGAGTTTACTGTGAATGCACATTTCTTCCTCAGTGTTTTCCTAGTCTTGTCTTGTAGCAGTGATGGATGTGCAGGCTTTGGTCTTGATTTAATCACGTCCGTCCTCATTTTGCGTCAGCAGTAAATGCAGTGCTGGATTCATTTCTAGGATGCTTTCTGCTTTTCATGTCTGTGTTTTTACTGTGAGAAATAGAGATCAAGCCCAAGAGAATAACTGAGAGTGACAGTTTTTATCAAACAAGTCTGTAGCTGAGTTACTAATTTATGAAAAGCTGTTCTGTTGATGAACTGGAGGAGTGGATGCACTCGCAGTGAACAATTAATCATAATCTCAAGTTTTGTCTATCTATCCTTTTATTTTTGATGAGAATAGTCTTTTCATTGACAATGTTATTAATGTCTCAGAAAACAGCTCATGGATGTTTGATTCACAGTCATGGGTTTCTGAAAGTTGCTGTTCATTGCACTTGGTTCTTGGAGACGTTTCACCTTTAGGTGAAACGGATGGAACAACAAGCTAAAGATGACCATTAAAAGGCATTTTCACATTTGCACTCCAGACTATCTCCAACAGATCACGTCTGGACATTGAGTTGTGCGTTCACATATGAAATAGTTTGTTTTCGGGGTGGTGCTTTTGGTGAGCAGGCAGAAGGGCGAAACAAAAGTACACCACAGAAGTTAATTGTGTTTTGTTTACAGCACATCAATAGAGCAAGTCACATGATTAGAAGTGACAATTTATGTATATAACTCCAGTTTCCAGGAAATAACCACGATCCAACAACAGAAATCAGTTTTTACTTCCTAAACTTTCTGATGTTGTGCTGATCGACTCTGCTCCAAAGAAATGTCCCCACGCTCGCTGTCAATACTCCAGACTATTACCTGCTGTATTCACACCTGGGCTCACTCGGACATTATGCACTTTGGACCAGGGGTCGGGCCAATCTCCGAACTGAATAACTCAGACATTTGCGTTCTCACATGGAGTTCACCGAGTAAGGTCTAGAGAGGTTCGGGGTGTCGGTGCATGTGTGAAAGCAACTAAAGTGTCAACAGCTTCACAGAGTTATGTGACTCCAAGTCAGTTTGACCGGGGATATACCCTCGCATCGGCTTCACTGATTTGGAACGTTGTCAGAAATGAACACTACTGTGCTCTTACACGAGAGGCAATCAAACGGACTCAGCAACAGATTGAATCTTCTCAGCTTTAGCAGAAAAACCTTTGAGCACCTCCAATTCCAGTGAACAGCACTAACTTACTTTTATTTACCAGTGAGTACATTTCAGATTTGCTGCTGCACTTTTTACCCCTTTAGCCAACTGAGGAAGTATTTTCTCAAAACCAACTTAGTTGGACAACATTTGTGTCCAATAGTAGTAGATGTTCAGCATGTGTGTGATTTAAGTACTGGAAATTTGTTTGTCTTGAGTCTGAAATTCATTGTGATAGTTATTTATCAATACACAATATCTATATGATTTTTATCAACCTTATTCTAACGTTTTGAGAACTGACAGTATGTCCAAAATCTATCATTAGCTTTGAAAAGGTGCTGTTTTTTTATTTCCTATTCCCTACACTGGATGACATTTTGAATGCTGTGCTTTTGATCTTATTTTCCATTTTCCACCTCACAGACTGCTCACCACACCCTTCACTCATCTGCACGTCTTCGCCTCTGTTCTTCTATCTCACATTCATCATTTCTACACATTTCATCCAAATTTAATCAGCAGAAAAAAAGTGTTTGACAGGCGGAAAAATAAAAGAGCAAACCAATGAATGGATGTGGGGACTGAGATTGCAGATGCAATTTGTGCTTCAGTATCTGTTGTACCGATTCTGTAATTGTGTAATTCTCCACAGTGAGAGTGGCTGAATCATATCAGCCTTGTAATCCCAATTAAGAACCTGCTGCCTTTCTTTTCTTTCATTCTGTATAATATACTTTATTTGCCCAAGATGGATAGAAACAGCCCTTTAATCAAACTGGTGCCTCCTTACTTCGACTTCACCACAAATTGTCCCCTCATTGAATAAACTCTCAGCCGTCCTTAGTTACGGGTTTATTAATGGCTATACCATAAATAAACTGGTAAACTGTGGAAACCTTTTACTATTTCTCATCATAAGAAGGAAATAGGCGTCACTATGGGTACAGACCTATATGTTGAACCAGCTGTGGTGTTTCATTGCAGTACATCCTGTGTATTTCTTATAGACTTAACAAATGGATGAAAAAAATAGATGCAGGTCAAGTAGGGGGCGGCTGTGGCTCAGGAGGTAGCACATGCTGAAATGTCCTTGGGAAGAGATTAAACCCCAAGTTGCCCCCAGTGAGTCAGATCAGCTGCCATCGGTGTGTGAGTGTGTGTGTGAGTGTGTGTGAATCGGTGAAAGAGAAGCAGTGTAAAAGTGCTTTGAGTACCAATTAGGTAGAGAAACGCTATATAAGTGCAGACTGTTTACCAAGTACAGGGTAAAGTGACATGTTTCCATATTGTTTATTCCCACTATATATTCTGTAGGCGTGTAGCTGCAACTGCAGTAATATTATAACTTATTATAATATAACTTTTATTATTCATCTGCCAATTACTGTGTTTTTATTCAGACAGCTTATTTTTCCTAATGTTATTCAGTGTATTCTCATAAAAGACAATGAAAATATGTAAAAAAGCAAATTACTGAAGAAATGTTTCTTATGAATAAACTGAAAATTTTAATTTGGGAATCTTTTTGAATCTGCTAATATTTTTGAATTAGCTTAGAGTAAATATCTATATTTAACTTATAATTTCTAGTTTCTGTTTCTGTCAGTTTGAAGAGTTAACCCTTTAAATGTAAAGAGAAAAATTAAATTGCTGCTTAAGTTACCAAGACTCTTCAATAAATGATGAAAACTTCTGCTGCTGAGTGTCGGTTTGGATCATCTTATCATCTTGGTAAAAGTCTGGGAAAGAAAACAGGAAGCTGTAGTAGGCAGATAGAAACATAAAGGAGCTGATTTGTGAGATTTCTGTAAAGCAGGAAGGGCTGTTTATACATCTGTGTGTTTGTGTTTGTGTGTGTATTTGAGATGCAAAAAGCGTCCACCAGCCGGTTCTGCAGATGTGGATGTTCTGCTAGATTGATTTTCATCCCCTGAGAGTCAGTTTGTGTGTGTTTGTGTGTGTGTGACAGAGAGAGATCTATGCCCAGCTGAGTGCCCTACCACTGTTTGTTTAAATCTTCTCTTCATCATCCCCTCCCTCCTCTGTCTTCTCACAACCATCCTTTCTGTTCTCCCTGCACGGCCGTCCCTTTATCCCTTCTGCCCCACCAACTAACCAATGCTGCCTTTTCCTAATAAGCTAAAAGCTCCAGGGGACTTAAATATTCTGTTCCACGAGTTAAGATTCAGTTGTTCTCTTTCTCTTTTCTTTCTTATTTATGAACCTCTTCAAAGCCATTTAATCTAAAAAGTTAATGATTGTCAGCAAACCTACGACACACTAAGCTGACGCTCAACTGTCGTCCAATCTTGGACCATTAGTAAGCCTTGGGCTAGTTTTTGTGTCAATTCATTATGTTAAATTGGTGGCAGATCCATCTTAGAGAGAAACCACTCTGGTTGGCTGTTCAGCTTAGTGAATCAAAGCACAAGAGAAGAAATTGACTCTCGTTCTATTTGCAATTTTTTATCAACCTATTCTCGATTAGAGGAAGCTATAAACTCTCTGTGGGGATCGAGAGTGGTCTGAAAACAGTAAGCAAGCACTGCCGAGTGTTGCTTTGTTTATGGTTTGTATAGCTGCAGTCCTGATTCTTCATCTGCTTTTTCTCTGAATGATAACTACAGACCTCTGCACACTTGTTGGTGTAATGAGTTTTTTCATTGAGCCACTTTTAGACCTAGATGCAGGCGACAAATGCAAATATACATCCTGTAGTTTCTAGCCCAGTGAAGCAAGTCAAACAATTGATTTGTTGGTCAACAGTACAAATGTTACCTGGTCTCAGGACCACAAAGGTGAAAATTTACTAGTTTTCTTTGTTTTATGTAATTTTAAATTTAATATATTTGCCAGTTGAATATAATTCAATTTAATAAAGTGTTTTAACAAGACGTTTACTGTAAGTATTAAAGTAAAGAGACGCTGGACCTCAAACCCTTGGCATCCTAAAAGTAGCTGCCTGTCTACAGGAACCTACCCATGATGATTAATACAGTAAATCATATTCAAAAATCACTTAACAACATGTTCAGCCAAATTACTCACAAAGATAAACTAAATATTTGAACTGAGACCTACAATCATCCGTGTGTTTTCTCCACGAGAGTAAAGCTACTTCATAAAAATCACTCAAAGCACTTAACTGTTACTCTATCTTGAGTTGTTGTACATATTGCTGTATAATATGTTGCATCCGTCTCTCCCACTTTAAAGCATACTTTACTGCACAGATATTGGATGTCTGTGAGAATGACTGAATAACAATGTGTGTTCAAGTGTGTGTGAGCAATGAATAAACAATGGTGTGCGTGTGTGTTACATATTCATCCGTGTGCGTGTTTGCTGCCTCACGTCAGCTTTTCAGTGACTAAAAAGCTTAATTTCCTGTGAGTCCTGACTTTAATGGTGTTTAACAGAACCACGGATTGAAACAGAATCATTTTGATGATGAGTTCACGTTCCGGTTTGAATGTCAGCAGGATGGAGAACATCTGTCTGAGGAGCATCGTCTCTGTCTGAAAGTAAAGTGATGCTAATAATTCAAACGTTCTAATTATGTATGGATTTTCTGCACAGGGCCGAGAAATGACAGCATCCAACACAAACACATTTGCACCAGCTCAGTAACTGACACATCAGACACATTGGTGGTTTTTTCTTTTCTGTCTTTTCTTTTTTTAGCTTTCAACTCTTTGTTAACTTGTGTGTTTATTGCAGTTTTTTCTTTTGCCATCTCTCTCTCTGTCACACTTTTAAACAACTTTTTCAGACATTTTATTATTCAAACCATCTCTGCACCAAAGAAACAAACCATCTCTCCCTCACTGGAAATCTCCCCTTTGTCTCTTGGAAAACTTTGGATCTTTCACTACCTCGTACATGAAATGTGTCTTTAAATCCTGCAGACCACCCAGATGCATTGTGGAGTTTGGTTAAACCTCATCTCATGTTTAGATTTGTTACCAGCTAACATTGTGTGGTAGTTACAGTTGTGGTTTGTAGATTTAGAAGGAAAGATTCTTCTCTGTTAGTCTGTTTAAATTGTTTTGACATAAAACAGTAAGAGTTGACTTTACTTAATTTAATATCCCAACAAAGTGACGTTAAGGAATCTCACAGCTGTTACTGCACAATTGTTGCTAAAACATTGCTGGAGCAGAATTCTTTTGATTTCTGTGAAGTAAACGCTGAGTCCAAGTATAACATGCAAAGACTGTACAGATGGGCCAGCAGCTCTGGGATGTGCTGGAGAAGACTTTGCGTCCGACTCTCCATCATCAATACAAGATCTTGTTGTAGCTATAACTTCAGCAATAGCTTCAACTACATGTTTCTGGTAATGGTTTTTCAGCCCCACATGTTGGTTCAGAGGGATTTTAGTTCATTCCTCCTTTACAAAAGCTTCAGCTCAGACATGTTGGTTGTTTTTCTTTTTAGGAACTGTCTACTTCAAGTCCATTCACAGCATCAGCATCAGGATTTTAACTCTTTCCAAAACCTTTTTCTGCTTTAACAGCAGACTTCTGTGTTTATTGTGTGCTCTGTGGTTGTTGTCTTTCCGCATCATTGATTTTCTTCTTCTGAGTCTACAGTTCACAGATGGATACCTTCACTTTTTCCTGTAGAATGCATCTACTATCATCTATGCAGCTCAGAATTCATAGTTCCATGAATGGTGGAACCCTTTCCAGCCTCAGGACCAGGGCGGATCCTGAAACAAAAAAAAAAATGTTCTACTTAAACGTCTCATCCATCCACAGAATGTTCCTCCAACAGCCTTACACAGTTCATACACAATCTGCCTGACAGCCGACTCGTGGATTTCTCAAACTAATTCTTGTTCTAGGCTCTAAAATAAAGCAGGATCTCTAAGAGATAATCATATTTGAATGATTGTACATTTTCTATGTTTAATTCCATATTTTGTCCATTGACATCATGTTGTGTTGTGGCCAAAACTGATTCAGGTTAAACTTTTTTGCTGGGTAATGTGAGGATTCAATTTGATTCACTATAGTCTATTTTATATTATCAACCATGAAACAACAACAGACAGACATGACCATTTCAAGTACTTGCTCAAAAAAAACCGAGAAGTAATTTTCCCCTGCGTTTAAAAGCACGTCATATTGGGGCTTTTGCAGGTACCAGAGTTATGTAAATATGTTCAGACTGTAGTATGAAAGTGATTATTGTTGGTTCCTCAAAGCACTTTAACAAATATTGTTTTTCTCTTGTCTCTATGTTTTAAACCTTATTTCTCTCTTTTAGGTGACATGCAATTGTTTCACCATCAGTGATGGAGAGCTGCAGGAGATTGGAGTTGGGCTCTATCCAAGGTAATACCCACAAACACACACTCACCTGCACACACAAAAGATAATGTGCATGTGTGTGTGATGCATACGCATCTAAAAAGCGTCATTAATTTCAATCTAGCTCATAATATTTTTTAGATGGCACTCCCGTCTCACAATAGAAATGCCACTGAATTTTAATGCAGTTGTGGAGATACCTGCCAGATTACCGCACCCCAACCAACCCCACCCATCCACGCTCACTTTCAAAGCCCTCCCCATTCCCTTTAATATTTTTCTGACAGTTCTTTGAAGTACCAGGAAGACGGAAAGATATTTTGTGTGTGTGTGTGAAGCAAAAACTTGAAAATGAATGTTGGCAGAATATTGCAGCGCTTGTTGGAGAAGACGGGTGAGGAAATGAGGAGAGCACATGGAGAAATACGAGGTTTGACTCATGTGATTCTTTTCTGGCATCTGTGATTGAAACAGACAGACACACACACACACACACACACACACACACACACACACACACAGACACAAAAGAAGGAAGTATGCGCTGTAATCCTTGTATTGAGTCCTGCGTGAATGGGTTTGGATTTGGCCCGACGTTTCACATGTTGTTAGTGTTGCACAGTGCTACACACACACACACACACACACACACACACACACACACACACACACACACACACACACACACACTGCAGGTATCCCAGCCAGTTTATCTGGCCTGTGTTGTGGTGTCAGATGGTCACAGCTCAGTGTCTATGTGCGATTTGTGTCGAAGCTCATCCATACGCTATGGGCCCGTTTTTGCCGGATGGTCCCCTGCCTATTCATATTTTGGGTTGCCTAGCAACCACGGGGCTTGCAGAAGAGAGGGGAATTACAGTGGGAGGCTACACCTCTGTTCACACCATCAGTATATTCATTTTTCTCTCTGTTGTGTGTCAAAAACTATTTTCTCATTTGTCTACTTTCTATCCTCTGTCACCACTAAGCTCATCCCTCACCCTGTCTGCCTCTTATTCACCGTTAATTGGCCTTTTGGAACTATGATGTACAATCCTGTCTTCTGAGCTCTTTATCAGGTGCTAAATGATTCACATGTGCATTAGCAACACACACCTATGTTCACTTGTTGTGCTCTACCCCAACTGTGTGTTTCATCTCAACTCAGAGCAACTTAAACCCATGTGTAGCTGCAGCCAAATCCTCACACAGATACCCTGAAATGAAAACAGGAGGAAGAGATTAGCTGACAATAAGAAACAAACACCCGAGAGATGTTTATTGGTTGTTCAACACTCAAAGGTGTTATGCAGCAAGAAGAGTTTTATTAGTCTGGAGACTGACGGTTCCAGCAGAGAAAACTCTTGTCTTTCAATGACACACCTCGATTGTACACAGGTGATTATTATTTTAGATCTGGAATTTTTTAGTGCGCCACTGTTTAAAACTTTTTTTACTTAAATTTAAATTAGTAAAGTCGTCACACAGAAGAAAGAGATAACGATGCCAGACAGTACTCAGGAGAAGAAAGTCCTCAGTCTGTTCTTTTATTAAATATCATTAATAAAATTAAGAAACATATTCCTGCTCTCTCTTTACACTCACAGCCATGTGATGTTTCACTCAGATAGTCTCAGTTATTGTGAGCAGATATTGTTAATGTGAGATGTGGTTTAGTTAATTAATCTAATTAGTATGCTAATGAGCTGCTCTCTGTCAGATAAAAGCATTGTTTGGGGGGCTTGATTTCCAGTTGATATTCAACCTGCAACTTCCTCACGGTAGAACAAAGCCAGGGGGGTACTGGTGGTTTTACAAAGGCTACACACACACACACACACACACACACACACCCTTCATGTCTTTCTCCCATTGTTTTTCTCTTTGAATATGATAAACAAAAACCACCAAAACAGAGGCAGTCAGACCTCCTCAGTATTTTTTCCCATGTGTGCAGTGTGACATTGAATGTTTTTTATAGGTCGGGGGGGTTATTGGTGCAATAATAACATGCACATCAAGTACTTTGCTGTTGCTCACAATCTGACAATAATCACAATTTGACAATAAGCTAAATTAACTGAATTTGTTTTATTTTCACCAGCACACATTCTCTGTAGCATCATTTCAATAAGCTTAAACAACGTCATCATTTATTTATTTCCTTCTAGAATTTGATTCATTTCTCACCAAACTCTTTCACAGATGATCAGATTCTCAATAGTTAAGGTCTGACAGTGTATATGCAAACACAGAACATTATAATGCATTAGGTCGTGTGTGATCAGGTGTAAATCACCTTTACAACCAGAATTTGGAGACAGATTTCCTGTGATTGCCTCAGAAATCAGTTTCTTTGTGATTTGAATAAAACCACAGTTACTCAATACTGGTAATATTAAAAGCGAGCAGAGAAATGTGTGAAGTATAAATATAAACACTCGTGTTTGGCATCAGTGTCTTGATGCTGACACATGTCAGAATCAGTTTGCATGTGCACCAGTGAGAGGAAGTGTTATGTCTATTATAAATTTGGGAAATTAGTCAAAAGCCTTTGTTGTGACAGAAGTGGAGTACCCAGTGTTTGCTGATTTATGTGTCTGTGTATGTCTAAGAGTGAGGAACTGATAGACCCACAGAAAGAAATGAAGAGTGACATTTGTTGTGACAGAACCAGAGTCCTCATTTTGTCATACTGTGCAGGGAATTGCTGTGTTTATGTGTCTAACTTTTTGCCTGGTTGGTTCATTTGAGCACCAATCCCAACTTGTTGGTCCATACGAAGGATTCACACGGTGACTAGTCAGCGATATCTAACACCACGAACAGCACTTTGGACACAGGGATACCAGCCAGAGTCTTCTTGAGGGACCTTTGTCTCTCAATATGTCCGTTTTTCTTATTTTCTCATAAATGTGTTGGCACAAATTATCATTTCAGTCAACGCTGCTCTCCGTGATTTGAGAAACCACCAAACAGTTGGAGATGTGACAGTTGGTGGCTCAGCAAAATGAGGCTACTTACTTGGTGTGCTGCTGCAGATGCACAATGGCAAACAAGGGACACTTGAAAAGATGGGATGTGTTACCAAATGTACCAGGAAGAGTTTGTAGAAACAATGTGAAAATTAAAGATTTAATCACAATATTTTTCTCTCCCTCCTGCTTTCTCCTTTCCCGTTTTGCTTCCATTTATTTCTACTTCTATCTGTCTTTCTCCATCCATTCACTCTCTTCCGCCCTCTCTCCTCTATCTCTTCCACTTTCCGTCACTTCTTCTTTTCCCACCCTCTGGCGCTCGTTCTCCCTCCTGCCCCTCACCATCTTGTTTGCTCTCTCTCAGTCTATCTCTGTTGAACCATGACTGTAGGCCAAACTGTGTGATGGTGTTTGAGGGAGCGAAACTGCAGCTCAGAGCTATTCGGGATATCAACCCAGAAGAGGAGGTATGACCAAGAAAAAATGCTCATCACGTGGAATATGACTGTTTTTATTGACTGTTTCTCTTCTCCCAGGTTCTTTATTAGCATTATTTATTTAATGTTATTTATTTGCTGTTTTTATAAATGGGGGAGCTGAAGCTTTGGGCCATTTTGAATGATCTAACAATATTTTCATTGGACGTAACATCACTGCTGTTATTGTCTGAACTTACTTGTGTAGTAGTGGTAGTAGAAGTAGTAGTAGCAGTAGTAGTAATAAATACTGATTGAAGTACACTGAACTCAATGTTATTAAAAGTATAAAAAATTGTAGGCAAAAGAAATATCACTTTAACACAAACAGGTTGACAACTCCATACATCATCATCCCTCCTGATTAAATGTAATGAGATGCATCCATGCCATCTGGAGTGAGACACACAATTTACTCCTTACACCGATTCACTTTCAAGTCCTGTGTCGTAGGCAAACCGAGGCAGATTTAGCAAAATTAATATAGAAACAAATATAAACAATTAAATTCTGTCTGAAACTATCCGTCCAGCTAAGTATAAGCTACATCGAGACGCTGTCATTGACTGAAGATCGACAGAGACAGCTGGAGGACCAGTACCACTTCACCTGTCACTGCCAGCGATGTGACTCTAAAGACAAAGTAAGACACACACAAATTACACAGTCACACATTCACTGCTGATATTTCAGAGTTGTGCATATTTTTTGTCATAAAAAACACAAACTAATCCACTAGCTATGTGTCAATGCACATAATCATCCAAATATAACCTGTAATCAGAGTCAATCAAAGTTGTGTTACAGTTTTAAAATTTTCTGTCATTGTGCAAAATCGCAGCAGATTTTTTCCTCTTCTGGCTGCAGTTGAATGCATTTCTTTCTTTTTTTGTTCAAATATAATGACCCTTGAACAAACCACTTGAACCTAAATGCTCCCGTGGAGCTGCTCAGTGGCCTGCGGGTTAGATTTAGGTTGTTCTGGACAGCGTCCAGGTGTGAATGTAATGAGTATGGTGCAGTATGAAAAACAATAAAACTTCTGTATGTTGGTTGAAAATCGAAGTAGAAGTACTGCACATATCTTATTGATTCTTATGCATAACTGTCTAAATCTAATTATGACTGGATCATTATTATGCATTTAAAATATTTCTCAAATTACAGAAACACACAGTCACAAACACCCTTGTATTTATTTATGCATGCAAATGTTTTCCCTAAACCAAACCTAATGCAAATTTCTTAATCTTTTAACTCTGCAGAAATGTTCCTGCAAGGTGTAAAATGTGGTTTTCATAAGAACAGAATTTCAAATACACACAGACTTCTGATGTGCCACTGTTGGCTTAGACACAGTGTACCCTTTCCTGTCCTCTCCTCCTTTTTCTCCTTTCCTCTCACATTCTGTCTTATCTCCTGCTGTCCTCCTCTCTTCATCACTCTGTCACGCTCCACCTCTTCACGCACACACCTCTCCTTATGCCCCCTCTCTCTGACCACCTACTGAAAAATGGGAAAAATTATCTTGTCTTTCAGCTGCAGTTTTCTTTTCCACCCATCTTAATCCACTTCATCTTTCTCTTTCGCTTCATCTCTATGTTTCCTGCCTTTATTTTTGTCTCTATCTTTGTTCTCCACGTGTTAAGACACTTTGGTCTTACTCAGCCATGACACAGCAGCACTCAGAAATGTATATATATATACAGTGAGGGAAAAAATTATTTGAACCCCAGCTGATTTTGTAAGTTTGCCCACTAACAAAGAAATGATCAGGCTATAATTTCAATGGTAGGTTTATTTGAACAGTGAGACACAACAATGACAAAAAAAATCCAGAAAAATTCGTTTCAAAAAGAGTTATAAATTAATTTGCATTTCCATGAAGGAAATAAGTATTTGATCCCCTATCCGTCAGCAAGATCTCTAGCTCCCAGGTGGATCTTATACAGGTAACGAGCTGACATTAGCAGCCCTCTCAGCTCGTTACCTGTATAAAAGAGACCTGTCCACAGAAGCAATCAATCAATCCAGATTCCAAACTCTTCACCATGGCCAAGACCAAAGAGCTTTCCAAGGATGTCAGGGACAAGATTGTGGACCTACACAAGGCTGGAATGGGCTACAAGACCATCGCCAAGCAGCTGGGTGAGAAGGTGACAACAGTTGGTGCAATTATTCGCAAATGGAAGAAACATAAATTAACTGCCAATCTCCCTTGGTCTGGAGCTCCATGCAAGATCTCACCTCGTGGAGTTTCAATGATAATGAGAACGGTGAGGAATCAGCCAAGAACCACTCGGGAGGAACTTGTCAATGATCTCAAGGCAGCTGGGACCATAGTCACCAAAAAAACAGTTGGTAACACACTACGCCGTGAAGGACTGAAATCCTGCTGTGCCCGCAAGGTCCCCCTGCTCAAGAAAGCCCATCTACAGGCCCGTTTGAAGTTTGCCACTGAACATCTGACTGATTCAGAGGAAGACTGGGTGAAAGTGTTGTGGTCAGATAAGACCAAAATCGAGCTCTTTGGCATCAACTCAACTCGCTGTGTTTGGAGGAGGAGGAAGGCTGCCTATGACTCCAAAAACACCATCCCCACTGTCAAATATGGAGGTGGAAACATTATGTTTTGGGGGTGTTTTTCTGCCAAGGGGACAGGACAATTGCACCGCATCAAAGGGAGGATGGATGGGGCCATGTACCGTCAAATGTTGGGTGAGAACCTCCTTCCCTCAGTCAGGGCATTGAAAAGGGTCGTGGTTGGGTACGCATGACAATGATCCAAAACACACGGCTAAGGCAACAAATCACTGGCTCAAGAAGAAGCATATTAAGGTCATGGAGTGGCCTAGTCAGTCTCCAGACCTTAATCCCATAGAAAATCTGTGGAGGGAGCTGAAGGTTCGAGTTGCCAAACATTGGAGAGGATCTGCAAAGAGGAGTGGGCCAAAATCCCCCCTGAGATGTGTGCAAACCTTGTGGCCAACTACAAGAAACGGCTGACCTCTGTGATTGCCAACAAAGGTTTTGCCACCAAGTACTAAAGCACGTTTTTCGAAGGGATCAAATACTTCTTTCCTTCGTGGAAATGCAAATTAATTTATAACTCTTTTTGAAACGCATTTTTCTGGATTTTTTTTGTCATTGTTGTGTCTCACTGTTCAAATAAACCTACCATTGAAATTATAGACTGATCATTTCTTTGTTAGTGGGCAAACTTACAAAATCAGCTGGGGTTCAAATAATTTTTTCCCTCACTGTATTTCTGAGTGCTGCTGTGTCATGGCTGAGTAAGACCATATATATGTGTATATATATATATATGTGTATATGTGTGTTTGAGAAGAGAGCACTCAACTTATACTTATAACTTTTAACTTAAATTAACTACTATACTGATATTTATTTTATTCAGCCTGCATTTGTTCTGTTAATTCTCCCTTTCTGTCTTTAATCTTCAGATGATGATGGCAGGCTACTGAGTTATGACCCAGATTTCTATTTGGTGACAGCTAACCGTTGCGTCTTTTCCTTCTTAGGAGGAACTCATGCTCATCGGTGAAGAAGCAACATGGCAAAAGTTGAAGGAGGCTCTTCCCAGACTGGAAGGACTGAAAGCAGAGTCGGGTATCCTTCAGTGGACACTAAGCTTTGCCATCATTCATCACACATCTTTAAATGATGATCGCTTATAAATCACACCAGGTTTCCCCTCTGCCCACATTTCACCATCCACTGTGTTGTGACAGATAATAGTGTTTCAGAGTCAGATGAGCTGATGTGTATTCATCCAACAGACCGCAGTGAAATAATAAGAAAGCATAATGTTAGTGCTATATTGAATAAATCAATTAATAATTTATGTTTAAAATATACATGAGTCACTGGTAATAGTTTGTAGTGTGGCTTATTAACTGATTAAGAACTTACAGTGTTTCAAGCCTGTAAAGCATTTTTTACTCATTTGAAATTCTGCAGTGAAACCTATTTTATAATGTCACTTGGTATTTGGTGTTTTCATGTGAGGAAAATAAGAGATCATATATATCATAACCTAATTTGCACAACTTAGCAGGTGGTTGTGCCAAAGAAAATACAGTTATTAAAAAAATCTCCTTTGTAGGAGCATTAACCAACAGACTTACCTAAAAGTCTACATCCAACCACCAACTGGTTTCTGTTGTTTTACTAATAGATCTCAGGCAGAAATGTGAGGCTGCACAATCCAAATGTGCTTCTTTTGTGCAGGTCTCAGGCTAGCTGTGGTTAACAGAACCAGTGTATTATAGTGCTTTGTGCTTTATTTAACACCTCTGGTGTTCCTTAAGTGACCTTCCAGATTGGAAAACACTCTTGGACAGCTGTAGTCATTTGTTATCAACTGTCTGTGGCGACGTTCCTGATGAAAATCTCTACAAACTCAGAATGACTGACATGGCTTTAGATGCTTCCATCCACCTGGGACACTGGGAGGAAGCTCTGACATACGGAGAGAGAACACTTTCAGTGTACAGGTGAGTCATTTGTAGGACATGCGTGCAAATCTGATCATGTTTTAGGTCATGCTCATGCAGATATTTACACTTTTAAGAACCCCTTTACATACAGGCTTTAAATCTGCATGCCAGATTACAGTAAATGGCATCAGTAGTTTTCGTTTTCTGGTTTAGGTTGTCTTGTCCAACCCTCACACCCCCTACCTCTTCTTTTCTGCAGCATGTTTCACTTTCCATCGCTCAAGCTCAACATTATCCCTGCCGATTTTATGTGTGTGTGTGTGTGTGTGTGTGTGTGTGTGTGTGTGTGTGTGGGAGAAGAGAGACTAATTGATCTTGTGTGAAGGGCAGAGCTCTAGTGGCATAGGCATGCTCTCTCTCACTCACACACTCACACACACACCGTGAACAACATATCCACAGGAGAGAAACAGCAACACAGCCCATCAATAAATAACTAGCCAGAGCAGCAGCGAGAGAGAGAGAGAGATGTTGATGAGAAGAAGGGGATGGAGAGATCCGTGTCAGTTGAAAGAAACAGAGAAAAATGTGTCTCAAGGAAGCAGAGGCAAAACCAAAGTGAAGGATGGTTGTCGGGATTTTGAGGGGGGAGCAGAGAAAGTGGCTGGATAAGGATAGAAGTGAGAAATTAGAGGTGAGGAGGAGATAAAAGATAAAGAAGATGGGGTAGCGGGTGGGGTGGGGTGAATGGTGATCAATAAAGAAGAGTGAAGAAGAGGAGACAGAAATAAAGAAAGTAAAAGAAACACAAGGAAAAGTGGTGTAAAGTAGAGAAATGGAGATAAGTGAGGTATAACATGAGGAAAGGACGAATAGAGGCATGCAGTGAGCATTAGCCTGGCAAAGAGGGGAGACAACAATAAAAGAAGAAGAATGAAAGAGAGAGTGGGAGGAGGATCCTCCATATTCATCTCCTATCTTCCTCTGGGCTCTTCAGATGGTGGAGAAGAAAGATAGCTGCAGGAAGACTCTATCTCTCCTCTTTTTCCTGTCTTTCCCCTCATTCTGTATTCCTTTCTTCTTTCACGCTCTCTGCAGGTCTTTTCGATTTCGCTCTTCAGTATGTGATATGCAGAGTTTCTCTGTGCATGTGTGAGAATAATGCACCCTTGCTGCAGGCGGTACATGCCTGGCTCTTTGGATGTGTTGTATATATGTGAATGTATGCACATTCATGTAATCATGAAAACATGCAAATATATGTGTATCAACAAGTGTTTTCTGTTTGCAGGAAGCAGCTATTTTGATTTCTTTGCATGCATTTCATTATTCGGCTTCACTGTTTCCTGTCTATAACGAAAAAGGTCCCATTGAGATTTCTCAGGGCTTCTTTTACTAACGTGTCACAAAATAACTCCTGAACCGCTTTAAAACCACAAACTGAAGTCGATTGTCTTTTGGTGAGGCTCCAAACCTCTGTGTTAGGACTCATCAGAAAAGATATGTTGCAATTATTTGTCAAATACGGGGAAATATACTTGTTAGTCATTAGAATGAAAATGTGAAATTAATCACTTATTAGTAATCCCCAGTAATTAATTTAATTTAAAACAGTTTAGTTTAAGAGTCAGTTTAATAGTTAAACTACGTCTTAAATCTTATTTAAATGTTCTTTGTCTGGGTAACAGATGCATGCCAATGCTAAGTTTGTTAAACTGAGACAATACAGAGATAAAACTACTGTTTCATTGGACAAAAACACAATCAAATTAGGAATCACTCATCTTTCTCTATGTTTTTGTTCTACTTCTTTTGGTTAGAAAGATAATCCTTGTTTCTCTCTCTACATCATCAGGTCATAGATCTTTTGTTCCCAACAAGAGCCTCATTAGTTCCACTGCATTTGCCTGGAAATGCTGCACTTTTCCACTACTATTAATTTCTCCCTTCAGTCCTTTCTATTACTTATAGCCAGGAGCTATGGCTTTCTAACTAGCTGCATACAACAACACTGTATTTCTCTTTAATTTTAGGGAGGGGAGAAATCGGCAGACAGCAAGTTAATGAAATTATTTTAATTACTTGTGTCGGTCTGCATGCAAAGAGAAAATATAATTGGCGTTTGGATTTGATGCTGCATGTGTGTGTTGTGGCAGACTGGATTAGTTATTTAGTAATTAAATCAATATTGTAACTCGTTATTATTCACAGAGCACTAATATTGTTGGTTTGGTCTTTGAACTTCCTGTTTAATGATTCAGTTTTAATCACCAGGTGGGGCATCACCTCTGTAAGTGGTTAAGATTGTCACTTAGTAGGAATGAAGGTAGGAACAAGTGGCCTGTTAGCATCATCTAGAAGCTATAGATGTAAATGTACTCCTACTGAGGCCAGGAAGTTAATTAACTTTCATTTCACTCCTTTCAGAAAACAGATTTTCATTTGACGTCAGAGTGAAAAACATTCAGCCAAAGAAAGTTGCTGTTTTCAGTCCATAAAGAAATAATTAAGATGAATGCTCCATTAACAGCAGATGCTGTGACGTTTCTTTTTACTATTCTACTGAGAGAATGTTGAACCCTGTGTTGGTGTGTTTACTCTGGAGAGAAGTGAAATCTGCCAAATGCACCAGGTTATGGAGGGTGAAGTGGATTCAAATTGACCTTATCTATGTTTGAAAGCATGGTCGTACATTATACTGGTCTGTATTCACGTGTCTGTGTTTACTTACAAATCTTTTTATTCCTGTGTGAGAACATAAGACACAGTGAGACTGCACCACACAAGACATTTAAATGGAGTGAGAGAATGAAACCGGATAAGGGGTTGTGTTTTGTCTGTGAACATTTTCATGTATCTGAAAAAGGTTACGAGAAATAAAAAAAAAAAAAAAAAAGCATTTTGTATTTGTAATCGAGAGAAAACAGCAAATAGAGGAAAGAAAACAACAGAGAAGAGGAATGAATGGGAAGCATTAGAGGAGAGAGGGACAGAACCAACACGACCAAGTTTAATCCCTGCCGCTAGCGAGGCAAGAAGCACAAATATAAACAGGTAGGAGTGAACTAGGAAAAAGAAGGAGAGATTAGAGGAGAGGGATGGAGAAGAAAAGAGGATAAATGACACTGAAAATGAAGTAAATGAGTGTTTTGGGAACTCCAGTGTTTGCAAACAACAAAGCTGCTTCCTGAAAGTCCCTGGTGTATATTTACATTCATCTTTGTAGGACTAAGAATGTCCCAGTTCTTTCTGTGTGTGTGTTCATGTCTGAACTGTCTCTTAAAAGCATTTATGTCTCTACTTTTTCATATATTTGTGCATATGCACTGAATGTACAATGTCATTGAGCATGAATCAGCATGTATCACTAAGCATTCACATGCTGTGCATTCAAATACACAGGTACTGGATAAGCTACTACTCTCTTAAGAGAGTATCATACATAATATAATATACATAATACTGCTACCTGATGATTAAAATCTTGGCAATAAAAAGATGCTGACAGGAGAGCGAGTACACATGTTTATTTTGTTAATAATCAGTATATTCACACACAAATACACAGACACAGTGCACAGATGCATCGTGTACATGCTTGTGTACAAGTAGTGCGAGGCTATATATGGTAGGTGTTTGTGTGTTTTTCTACGTATCCCTGTTCTTTTTGTGCATTTACTGTATCTTGGGACTGTGTGTTGTATTTGTTGTGCTTCTCTATCTCAGTGACTGACTTTAAAATAAAAAGTCAGACACACATGCACACAGCTACATATTCAAGCAGCAATATTCAGACAAACACACATGCATAATGCATAATTTCACACTCTTAAATATTCTTACACATCTTTCTTGCTGCCGTGAAGATAACGCATCTTTCACACTCAGTCCTACCTGTATATGCACACACCTGCACACAGACAGTGACTGGCAAAGCAAATCGAATTAGTCTTGTCTATTTAATCATGTGTCTTGTTGTCTGAAGGGCATGCGGCGCCTGTCAATGATTTGCCTCATGCTTCAGAGGGGCAGAACAAATAAAGGTGAACAGTTAAGTGCATATTACACAGCCCAACAATCTTGGGAAAACGTTTGCCTGGGTGCTGTGTACAGGAGACTGAGGAACATTGTGGATTCTGTTCTGATTGTGCAATAGTTCTGTTTACACCTGCAAGGATCCTGAATGGGTGATGGGACTTTGTCAGTCTACATGTCTTTTGTGAGCTTGCTGAGGGCTAATAATCATGTCCCTCAGGGTGACAGCGCTGTTAAAATGAGCTATCAAGCCATGTATAACGAGAGGCAGAGCTGTTTCTGCATTTCTGGCAGTAAGTCATGACAGATCTTCCAGGAGGATCTGGAAGACTGGGAAGAGCGAAAGGTTACTCCGCTCAGACTGCTCCTGACCTGGATCTGGATACATGGCAGTAAAATAGTGGATTGAGGGATGGATTACAGCTAATAAACCAAAGTTGTGATGTTCGTAGGTATATACAGTGAAAGAAAGGAGTAAAACTATTCAGACATTTTACTGAATCACCTCCTCTCTTTGTTTTTCTAAAGACAATATTACCCTGATCCCCATCCGGTTCATGGAGTCCAGCTGATGAGAGTTGGAAAGCTGCAGCACTACCTGGAACACATCGAAGACGCTCTGGACACATTCAAACAGGTGTGAAGGATTAAAAACTGAGAAATATAAAGTGCTACAGTAAAATAAGATTAGAGTTTGTATGAAAGTGGTGCAGTTATTCTCATTTGTTACAATATTTGACTTATTTTTGCGTAAGGTGTGTTCAGACCCTTTGTAAACATGTAAATATTACAATTCCTACAGTACACTATGATGTAAACAGTACATCTGTTCTTCTAGCATGTTTGATTCTCCTCTTCCAGGCCTATCAGATCATGAAGATCACCCACGGTGAGGACCACCCCTTGACCACTGATCTATTGATGAAGATGGAAGAATGTCATTGTGAGATGGGTCAGCGGTCCTCCAGCAGTCACTAAGATACAATACAGCAAGACTACTACTTGATTCTTTTATACTGTTAATAACTGAATGAACTTAATTTCCTTACTGTTTTAATGCAGTGAGTGTTTCCTTTTCCTCTAATGTTTAGATTTAGGGGAAATAAAAAATTATATGTACACTCTTTGTGAGGTTTTATAATAAAATTGGCTTCGTGTAGAGTCTCGTGTTTTAATGACCAGAGTCACCAAATGACTGACTAAACACTAAGTAACATTGTGGACAGTTCATTTTCAGGCTGTCATATTTGAAGTTTTGTAGCCAGCCATTCTATGGACACACAAACCAATACAGTACATCCTGACTGTCGTGTGTGTGTTGAATCTGTAGGCGCCTGTGTCCTGTGTGACATCTGTAGATTCCATCGTGATGACTAATCTCACAGCCGTAGCTGCGTGTGTGTTTTTTTAGTAAAGTCAGGTTTTGAAAACATCCATCTTTCGTCTATACATATGCATCATGCACACTTCCCATGTTAATCCCTGTTTTTGTGTGTTGCTCTTGTCAGCGGATGACCTCCAGAGTGTGTCTGTGATGGACACACACACACTTCCCATGTTAATCCCCAAATTCTACCATTTGCAAACTGATGACAGCATGTCCTCTGAGGGGGAAACGTGTGTGTGTGTGTGTGTGTGTGTTTGTGTACTGGCGTGGCTGCACACGGTGAGGACCACAGTACTTTCAGTTTTAGCCCCTGGGAGTGGGGTTGGTGAGTGAATATATTTTAGGAAGCTGAAGATTTTTTGTCCAGACCGCACTTTCAGCAAGGCAGTAAAATCTATTAACACACAGACAATTAACATTAGCAATGTAACATGGGGATATTTTACAGCAGCTTGATCATTATACTGTCTGCATTTGTTATAAATGATCCCTTATATAACGTTTTACTAGCCGGACGTGTCCTTTACAGCTGCCCTGAAGGCATTAACTCAAATGAACTCAAAGGAAAAAGACGAGGTGTTCACCGTCATTAACAATGAACTCAACTTTCCTGTGTTATATAACAAATCTAATGATGTTTGTTTTCACCTTATTTTATCGTCCAAGCTAATTAGCTTTTATTTGCCACAGTTAGACACCAGGATAAAGTCTGTCAGGCATCACAACTACAGGAAGACAAACGTGGACGTATCTCTCAGTCATATACTACTACTGTTTTGTGGATTTTTATTCCACACTGTCATTGTGAGGACATTTTAGTGCTCAGGTTAAAATTAGGTGTAGGGTCGGCTAACAGTGGAGGTTGTGATGGTTTAATGTGGCCGAAGGAGCGAGGGAATGCATTACTGTAAATTCAATGACCGTCCTCACAAGCATGGGACGACACATTTGTGTGAAGGAGGATTAGAGCGATATGTTACAAATGAAAGGTTTTGCTTCTGTAAAACTCTCAGTCCTGCAGTAGTCGACATGTTAGAAACCTCAAATCCTTCATCCATCCTGGATTAGTCAGCTGTGGACTGTTCATTCTCACATTCAACCTTTCTGCTCTTGCCTTGAAATACACCAACTGTAGCTCGAAGGCATCTGTATTATTTTTCATATTCAGCTTTAAAAAAAGTTTGACACATAATAGTTATTGATGATTATTACAGAAACAGTGTGTAGAGTCAGTAACCACAGTATATCTCTGGGTCCAAATGTCATGATCATAAATTAGTTTTTAATAGTTTTTGACCAACAAGGTCTCCAGCGCATACGATATGAAGTAAATTTAAAGTTTTCATGATGATGAATACAAACAATTAATTGTCAATTTGTGTCTCTGTATAAACATTGCTGGAAATATCAAAAATATAGAATATGACCTTAAGGAAGGTAAAATGTGATTTATGTTATTTGTCTAGATAGATAGATGTTCGTTATTGTCAGAAACCAATTAAAATCACATTAGCGAGCCCCACCGGTACATTTGGTGACATGTTCCTTTATTACAAAAGCTCCACAGACTAATAATGGCCGTCACGTTCACAGTCTCTGGAGAGTAATTCCTGTAATGCCCTGTGCAGACTACACGATATCAGCCTTATAACAGCATGATCTATGTGTTTTTATTACATTCTGGACAACTTTGTAAATCTCACCAGGGCAGATGTACTCGTACTACTAGGATATGTTGGTTCACTTATTTTATGTTATTCTTACTCGCTATATTTAAATGTGCCATATAAATAACTTTGACTTACTTCCTAGTAGACGCAGTGCAGTGTTGGAGTAGAAATCACTTAAATGATCCTTTAAATGAGCGGCAGGTTAAATGGTACTTGTTGTTTTTTATTGGTGACCATTGGATTTAGAGTTTTTTGCCTTAATGTGTGGAATCAAAGGGAAAAGATTTCATCCTGTCTTACTCACTACTCTCTGGCTCTGTTGCTGTCTGTCTCTCACCCTCTCCGTTTCCCATCTCTCACCTCATAACGGCCATCAATTTAAATGTACTAAGGCTTTCCCACATCCCTCTGTCTCTCTCACTCCCCAGAGGCTTTCAGATTAAACTCACTGTTCACTGGTATCTCATCTCTCTCTTTCACTCACCCTTCTGCATTTACTCTCCCTCATTTTCAGCCTTCGATTTTATTTCGGACACACTCCCGCTCTCTGCTCTTCTTCCTCTGCACCATCTCACCTTTACATTCTCCTGTCCTATAGTCTCCCATTTTCTCCCTCCCTCTTTACCCGTACATCTCACCCGCTTATTTTTATTGTGTCTTACCTTAAATCCACAATGTGTTCCCCAAACAAAACCCTTGACTGGACAGACTTAACAGCAGTCGGTCTTTAATCCTCTCTCCTCTGAGCTCATTTTTTTATAATAACAGTGAGAGATGGTGGATTTTATCCCAGGTATCGTTTCTCTATTATCGTTCTGCATTTCAGGGTTCAGCGATAAGGAATTGGTGGATATTACCATATATTTGTGATAACATGATGCGTATTCCAGTGAGAAACGACAGCTAGTACTATTGAATACACGTTGATGGTAATAAACTTTGATCAACTTGGAGAATTTGTTGTTGGACAGTTAATTCCCAAACCAAAGTTGAAGCTCAGCAGTGTCTCTGTGAGCTGTTACCTTAAAATCAGCCAGTTAAAAATCAACCACAGCTTCTTGAAATCCAAATAGTTTGACGCCAGTTCTGCCCTCAGTCTAACAGGCGCGTTTCCCCCTGAGACAATGAACATTTTCTACTCACCTTTCTACTAGTTTTACAATTTACTCAGTTTTAGACTCGTTGATTTCCTAATAATGGATTGGAATGAGGTTGGGTTTTATGACCTATTAACCTACGACTATATCATCAGGTCCAAATTCAAATAATGAATCATGAAGTCATTACAAGTCAAAAAGTTGAATGAATTTTATTATTTAAGTAACAATCACTAGGATAAACAAATTCATATTTATTTACAGAAGTTCTTTCTGCTGTTTTCTTTTTTCCCAACAGTTTTTGAAGTGCTCTAAATCTGTAATGACATCTTATTACAAATGGCTGTTAACTGCCAGGACGATTCACTTAAATAAAACAATTACTCAGCTTTTACAAAGGCTAATTCGACCTAACAGTTGTTAAATTGACTTCAAATCTCAGGACAACAACAACAACAGGGACGGCTCGACTTTAGCAGGGAAATTAGCCTCGTTATCTCGGACAGGAAATGAAAGTCTTCCACTCGCCTTGGGTAAATAATTTAGCTGACAAAATAGAGCACCAGCACATTTTCTGAACAGTTATGTCATATTGCAGTATTTGTCAACAATTACCCAGGAGATCAGTCCCCGTTTCACTCTGTATCTCTATATTTACCACACTATTTATCAAATTAAACGTTTCAGAACCTGAAATCCTCCTTTTTTCTCCTCTCTAACCTCATCCCTGTTACTTGTTTTGCACCAGTTCAACTCTTCCACACCTCACCACACTCTTCTCCCACTCCTCTGAACTGTAATCCTTTACTCCTGTTCTGACTTTAACTCTCTTTCTTTTCCCTTTTGCTTCTTTTATTCCCGTCTCACCTCTCGTGTATTCTCCCCCTATTTCTCTCATTCCTCCCTTCTCCTCCTTCCTGTTCCCTGCTGTGCGTGGCTGATCAAAGCAGGCTCAACGCGGCAATATGTCACCTCGAAAGCTGCCTACGGGGCAGTAAAGGTCCACACACACACACACACACACACACAGAGTGGAAATCACGTTTCCTTCAGGTGCACCATGTAAAAAAAAGCCTTCATTTTTCATCTGATTGATCTGAATTGACACAGATATATGTTTGTAATGTGTTTGTCAGATGATAAGACTCCAGCCCTGCTCACATTGGTGCTTACAAGAGAAACACCTTTCCCCACAACACCTTTATATGCAGTACTGCTGCTTTCTTTAGCCAGAAAGAATATTATGGGGTTTAATGCCATTTAGTAAAGCAGTGTATAGGAGAGAGCCATTTTTGAATGGATATGTCAATTTTGGAAGAAAACATTTCAAATATTCCTGCAAAGAAGTGACAAGTGACAGATTCTCAATTGTTAGTATCTGTATTTTCCAGACTAGGTGAGCTGACTCAGACAGGAGGTGGAAGTGGAAATAATTCCTCTGAGCTGATCTGTTTATTTATTGAATACAGTAAATGAAGATATTCCATTTATGCACAAAACAAAGGGTACACAAACCAAATGTTTATGATGATATAACAAGAATCTGGCACATACCAGCAAGTTGGTAACTGAGGAAAGAGCCCACGAGTTCTGTGGTTACCTCGTTCTTTGTCTTTGTCTATTTGGATCAGTTCAACAGCACTGTCAAATTGAGATAAGTACATTTTAGGGAATAAAATTCAGATGATGAATGTTAAGGGCTGGTGCCTAATGTGGATTTTGAGGATGTGGAGATGATTAGCAGCCTGGATTCACTGAGCATGTGTCCCAGCTGACTTTTACTGTGTATGGAGCGATCATCCATGTTTCACGTCGATCTTTAAATGTATTATGTGTTTGAATGATAACGTGGATGTGTGCATGTCATTGGGATTGGACAGACCTCACGCTGGGTGTTTAGACACTACTTTGTTGACTAATCTGTGTTCAAAGAAAGACGAATTCAAGGTCGAAATCTTTTGATACATTCCTTTATTTACATCCCTCCATTTTGTGACCTGACCACATTTTTCAAAAACAGAACATTTGCAGAGGCCAGTATGAATCACACATCTGCCGAGGCATACACACTTGATGTTCTCCGATTCACACTGATCATGTGTTGTGACCCTGGGTAATTCTCATAGGAAATAACTCATTCTTCTACTGAACAGATTGGCACTTCAACCTGTCACACACAAGTGGTTTTAATCAGTTCTGTAGAGCTTCTCCAACAACAGAGAGCAACTAAAGGCATCTCCTACTGCCACTGATAAAATCTGGTTTTGGAAAATGTGGTCTGACCGACACTTTTAACACACAAAACTCTTCAAGAAGATGCTACGCGTCAGATTTCCAGATAACACATTATAATTCCTGAACGCTGCTGCAAAGCATGTAACAGAAAATACATTAATTTTCTTCGTCTGACTACCTGGTGTAACAGATGGTGTTTGAGGTGTAGTTTTATTTTAAGCACCTGACAATGAGCAAATCTCTTTTAGCCCAGTTCCTGAAATGTTTAAAAGGACTATTGTTTTAGCTATGAACAACATGGGGTGACCAAAACGCCATATGATTTCCACAATTATTGCTAGAATTATAAAGTGCTACCACAGAACATTTGGCAGTGACATATTGAAGAAGAAACCTCACACATAGCATCTTAAATCTGGAGACAGGTACAAGCAATTGAGCTGGTTCCCAAAACATCCACTGGTAATTTCACGGGGCTCTTTTTTAATACTGCACAATATACTAGATTTCACTTGTAACAACAGAGCTGAAAGTGTCCTAATTGATATGTAGAAAATGTACTTTTTATTTTATTTTTATTGAATTTCTGGAATTCTTGTGCTAAAACCACATAATTGCCCTGGGTGTGGACATTTTAGGAAACACAAACTCATTAACATCCCGAACAGGAACAACCAGAGCAAATAAAATGAACAGAAAATATCTAAAATAAAGATGAGTGTATATATACGATATGTGTACAGTATATATATTTGTATATGACATGGGCTCAGCTGAGTATGTACAGTTATTTTTCTTTTTCATAAATGCATAGTACACTTTTTAAGATCATAAGGTGAAAATAAATAAGAACACTAATCGGCGACGCTTCTCTCCTGAGCACAAATAAATAAAATCGTCATTCATGACTTGCACGGTGAACTGGGAGACAAAAGGAGGAAACACTCAGAGATATCACGGGCCTACTCTGCCCACATTACACTTAATACTGTCAAAAGCATCTCAGTTTGTGGGGTAATTATCCTTTTAGATCACTGCAGGTGTTCACCACATGAAATTAATGACTTATATCCTGAAACGCTTAAAAGACACTTCCTGTTTCTGTCTCAGTCCAGTCAGAAGGATAAATATGAAGCTTTTGACAGATCTTAATTATAGTCTATATTTCTCCTTTTACCTCTCATACAACAGGATCTCCCAGAATGCACTTTACTCTACCAGAGTGAATAGCATTCAGCGGAGAGGGATGTGATGGCGGTGATGTAGAAGAAGCATTCAGGGTGTATTGTTCTGAGGGAAACAGGCTCTTTCATATATTTTATATTTGTACAAACATTTAGATCATAAACATCTCAAGCACCATAGATAATATTAACAAATTTTAAATGTTCCTATGCATCCAAAAACATGGAACCAGGCAGAGATCTATGCCTCTAATTTGGTCGTCACCCATTTCTTTCTTTAGTCTGTAAGTCTTCTAAATACTGTGTATACTTTTAGTCCTTTACAATGTCTGGACACAACAGTGGGGCTTGTTAAATAGGCCATTTGTACTAATAACTGTACTCCAACATCAGTATTACCAGTCTAATTTCACTACTTTGTTCCAGTAATACAGGCCTTAGAGAAATGACTGTGCTTCCTCCTCATCTATTCTTATTTTCAGTACCATACATAGTCTCTACATGGTCCCATTGTACTCAAATAAAAAAAGGATACCTTAATATAAAACACACATATAGACAAGTCATTCAGTTTCTTTTAGAACAGATCAGAACAACAACAGATACAAATAAGAGACAGTCTGCCTGTCAGTCAGAATGTCAGTCAATCGATGGATGCACTTAACACTGGATCAGAGAAAAACATTTTCATTTCCACTCCCGTGTGACTCAGATGTTTCATTGCTCTGTGAACATGAAAAAGCCATCGTCCGTATCGAGGGAATACACTGTACGTATGCCCCAAAAGGTCAAAATTCAGATAGTGCTTGCATTGGTTTGTGAGTAAAGTTAAAGTTCACACCACCAGAAACTAGTGTTCGTGTTTTGTTTTTGTTTTTCTTTGTTAAAACACACTTTTCTCTGTGTCCTGGAAAAATCACGGACATATTTCAAATGAGATTTTTGGTCCTTGCAGCAGTTTTAATGTCTTAAACTGGACTTTATGACCTTTAGAGATTCAGGATGTTTAAATGTAGTCTTATACTTCATCAGTGTATCAAATGCAATTCAAACATACTGTATAATATCAGTGTGGTTATGATATAGTGAAACACTGACCCACAGTAAAACATCACATTTAGCAATGGCTGTAAATTCAAAGTTTTTCAGGGACACTGATCTTTTGTTGCTTCTTCTTTTTTTTTTTTTTTTGCTAAGCTAGCACCAAACTTACTGCATGTACACAAATTCAGAGAGAAGAAAAGAGAATTGGTCTTGGTATTGTTGAAATGTTCACAAGGCACTTATCTAAATCATTTCCTTTGTCCTCCTGTCTTTCTCTTGGTCGGTCCTGTATTTACAGTCAGTGGCTCTCATCTGTGCATCCAAAAAGTGTGCTTCCAAAATTGTGGGAGATGAGAAATTCTTCTTCTTTGTCCCTTTCTGTTGAAAAAAAATGGCAGATTTTGTTCCTCTCTTCTCCGCTGTCCTCTCCATACAGTCCTAAATGTTCGTCTCAGTTTGAGGTTCCCAGCAGACCAATTATTTAGTTCTCTGGGAAAATGTGGTCACTTATGTTGGATGTTTCTTTTACTCATAGTGCCTTTGAGCAGCCGTCTTTACTGTATCTGAGTCAACGTAGTATCTGTTCCCAGCCCCAACACAAAATCTACAACCTCTTGCATCTCTATCCATCTGTCCTACTGCCTACATCTGGAGACTGACATAAGGGATCAATTGTCCCTCCGTCCACCTGTCCAGTCATCCAGTGAGATGTATTTAGGAGATTGTTTCTAATATGTTGACTAATCAGGTGGCATAAGGTCCAAATGTCGACAACTGACTGAGTCCAGCTGTGTGTCTTCTTCTCCCTCCTCCCTTCCTTCCCTCTAGTCTACCGGTGTCTCGAGGACACATCGAAGCAGGTGATCATCATAAGATGGGCTTTGCAGAAGTTGACTCTCGTCTCCAGTTTGTCTGTCACTGTCTCGAGAGCTTCTAAATATTCCAGTGAGTCCACCTCATAGGCCTGCTGTAGCTCAACTGGATATGGACAGACAAGCAGAGGATTAAGTTACAACCTGCTACACACTGAAACACTCACACACTGTGTAATCTAAAAGATGAATGTCTAAGGGAGGAAACAATATGTCTGTAACTGTGTCAAAAAGAGCAAAGTTGGAAAGTATTGAGACAGACTGATGCATTTTAGTTTTGGTCTTTTCATTGGATTGTGTGAGTGTTATTCTTCACCACAAGTGAACACTGATTCAACTAGCATCAGACGTGACCGACATTACACCCTATAGCGTGCTGTATCAACAACTGGCTGCTAAAAAATAATAGACAGATGCATGATAGCATGGCAGTATTTTCCTTGACATGTCAGTGTGACACTTACACTCAGTGGTCCATTTGTGTGGCTCCAGCATCAGGTACTGTTTGGTTTGTTCCAGTTCTTTCTTCAGACACTGGTACTTGGCTCTGACTTCACTGATTCGCTGCTGGCGGTTCTCCAGCAGACGAAGCTTGGCACTGACATACACCACCTCCTGACACAAAGAGACAGAGGACCGACAGATATGGATTTTATCCACCTCTCTATTTCTACAAAGGAGTGTGCTGTGAGACGTATGTGGCTCCGTTTCAGCAGCAGCCTGCTTAACATTCACACTGGTACATACATTCACACCTCATTGACTGTCAGTGTGACCGCAGTCGAGTACTTCCGGACACCGAGCAGCTTCACTGGAGCTGTTGGGGGTTAAGTGGCTTTCTTAAGGACACTGCAGGGAAAATCTATATTTCATGCTTTTCTCTCCCTCCCTCGATCACAAAGCTCACAATGCTCCAAAAACCTGCACCGGGCATTTGTTTTGCAGCACCACTCTGTATAAGCAAAAGTTTAACACAGAAATAAAATATAGATGTATTAAACATGTTCACCATTCATACAGACTGTAGCTAATGTTAATTCATTCATTTTGTGAAAATGCTTAGTGTTGTATTTTTAAAACATGTTAGTTTTCCTGAAGTCCCTCTCTTCATTGGCTCAGATCCCCTTTGTTCCTGTGTGTCTTTTCTTCTCCTGCTTCCTCCTCACGTTCTACTCTTGCAGCACTGCCCAACATAGCACTTATTGCTTTTTAATGTTTCCCACAACTATTATTCATCAAATCAATTTCAGTGACATGAAGTGCAATATGCCTCCTGGCCTCTGGGCCCACTTTCCTTGCTCCTTTGCTCTCCATCTTCTTTAATTCTCTACCCACATCCATACTTCATTTCCCTCATGCTACCACCCTACTGTGTATTCTCCTCACATACTGTCTCCTTTCTTTAACCCTTTCCTCCTTCTTTTGTTCCGTTTCTTCTGAGTATTTTCTCACACACTGTAATTCTATTTCTCCCTTCATTTCTGTTATACCACCTTATTTCCCAGTTTTATCTCACCCTCTTCCCTCACTCTGGCCCTCTGTGAATGAGTTAATTTTACCTGGTGAGATGAGGAAATGATCTAATTTTAGTCCCGTTGGTATCCACCATGTGTGTAATTCTTACCGAATGTGGCTGCAGAAGTTCAACCTTCCTTCATCTGTACAATCCTGAATATTATTCACTGTATTGTCCTCAGATTTCATTAGCATGGACACACCCACACTTGATACTTGAGACCTTTTTCAGAATAAAGCGTCTCTGTATCATCATTACCAGTCGTGCATGCTCTGTTTCTATGTGTGCTGATACCTAAACTATAACCACTCACTCCTGTTTCTGAATTTTGAGAAGTGATTATATTTTCTCCTTTCTCCCTCTCACCTTGCTCCCTCCTTTGTCTCTCCTCTTCTGTAGTCGCTCAACATCATCTATCTCATACACCTTGATCTCAAAGGTTTCTGTCGTTGCAGTCGCACCCCGGAGGTTTGAGGATGCCGGGGGACCCAGGGGGCCATCTACCCAGCATGCACCTGGGCTGGATGAGGAGGAAGAAGAGGAAGTGATGGCCTGTTTGGAGGAGCGGTGAGAAGGTGAAGAGGAGGAGGAAGAGTCCAGGGTCAGTGCTGGGATAAGACGACGACGCTGGAGGCCTGAAAGAATAAATACGATATAAATACCAGTACATCACCGACACAGAAACACATTTTGATGTTATATAATAGATACTAAACTTTTTATTAACCAAATACTAACTGTATTATTTAAAAAGAATCATCAGCATCTGACCATCAGGATGAAAGAGTAAACATGAGAAAATACATGTTTACAGCTGTGCATGTTTTATTGTATCCATCCACAGCCTTGAAATATACATAGTACAACTTAAATGTCATAGTGCTCATGAGGGGGCTTGTTCACTCTTAAGAATTTGCAAAAGAAACCATTGTAAGCAGAGGAAACAGACTATGAATGGGGAAGTGGGGAGAGAGTGACTGAAGAAGAAAGAGAAACAGATAATTGAGTGTGAAGCGAGATAAAAACTTTAGTCTCTGTTCATTTAGCTCTTAGAAATAAGCAGCAGGTCTCTCTCTAATCTGCCCACAATGGTAAAATGAGCGCACACGCTCTGCATAGAAATAGTCGTCCATATCAAAAGGAATGTGAGTTATCAGATAAACCAGCCACTAAAGGATGAGTGTGTGTGCGTTACAGAGAGATAGAGACAAGTGGTGATTTTTATAAGGTTGCAGCTGTCTTTCGGTCTCAGTGTGGCACAGAAAGGTCAAGCGGAGACATATGTATTTCATTATGTGGTAGGAAGCAGCACATAAAGAGACAGAGAGCCTGAGACTCTACAGGGAGAAGAAGCTGCAAAGACATGAACAAATAGGAGAGAAATTTTATAAGCAAACAGATAAGGAAGTTGAAGCGAGAGAGAGGCATGGAAGAAAAATGTATAGAGCATGTGAATCCAGTCGAATGGACGTTAAGCACACATTTAGAGAGTCAGCTGGAGATGTGAGTAACATTTTGCTTGCACTAGCATCGTCACGTATTTTTTCAGAAAAGCACACGTCCTTTCTTCCTCTTACTATTTATATTCTGTCTGCTCACATTTGGGACTGACTTGTTGCATCTATCTTGAACACAACCTCTGCCTTCACCTCCAACCAACACAGGAATCTGTACTTGTGTCTTCTTGTGACAGTTTGACAGCGAATGTGCTCTTTTTTTCCAACAGAATCGGTTCTGGTTAAAGGAAAATGGGAGTAAATCCAGACTGCATGCTGCAAGGCTGGAGCTAAGGGGGTATTCTACACACATGGATGGAAAAAGTTCAATTTAAATCAATAATCAGAGACACACCGGGATGTGCTGCCTGTGTCCATTTCGGTTATATGCACATATCCATCCTTGTGTTTAGCCAGTGGAGTGTAATTTTGCGGGCACATTAGGAGGCTCTGTGTGTGGCGTTCTGCTGAATATATATTCATTACAGTGCACACCAGCAGATTCCCTTTACCATTTCACAGATGGGTGGTCAGGGTCACCTTCCCTACCTGGGTCCTTCTGTAACTGCAGCTTTCTTCCTCTTTCTTTCTCACTTGTTCATGGCTTCTCATTGTGCTTTATCACCAATGGTTAATCCTCATATGTTCCTTTTTTATTTCTTTCTCAGCTTCTTCTACTTTATCACACTTTGAATATAACAGTTGTTTAGTGGCTTTTCAGCTTCGACTAAGTCTGTATTTTGAAAATAGGGAACAGGGTCCTAAATCTAGAGCTCCCAAACTTCTAAAGATTAAGGCAAGTCACAAAATTAAATAACAGTCGGGGTATTAGTAATAGTTTACTATAATAAACTGATTTGGTGAAAATCATTTAGAGAATAGGTTTATTTGTGACCTGTGTTGCTCCTGCTCTTCTTGCTGCTCTTCGAGCTCCGTCTGGAGGAGGTGGTAGCTGAGCTGTGCTCGCTGAGGGAGTCCTGAGCGGAGGAGGTACTTCCTGTGTTCTCACTGCTGTCTCTCAGCATGCTCTCATACCCACTGCTGCCTCCACTGTGGTAAAACAAGGCTGTTTTCCCCATGGCTGGGGGAAGCTCCCCACTCAGTACACTGCTGTTGGAGGCAAAATGAGATCACAATCAAAAGTACAATAAAAAAATTGAATGTTTAAAAAATATGAGAACATTTCAATTAATTTGAGTTCATACCTGTTGTCGCTGGCATGACCGCTGCTGCAGCGATGTGGTTTTCTGGGAGCGGTGATCTTGCTGTAGGGTGAGGGCAGAGTTTGGACAACAGCTGACCTCTCCTCTCCCAGGCCACTTCCCCCACTACCTCCTGCTCCAGTTCCCCATCCACTGAGAACAGGAAAATAAAAAGAGCCATGAAGAACTGTTAAAAACTTAAACAGCGTGACGGCATTTAGCATTTTAGGTAATAGCCGTCAGTAGAGACCAGACGGAAAGGAGCCAAAGTCCCCTATGGAAGTCGAAGGACAGATTTGCAGCTGGCACCTTAAACCACTCTGTTATTCACAGTATTCTTACATAACACATGAATCATGTCTGCAGCCTAGAAACTGTTAATTACAAATCCCATTTGTTGTTATGTAATTAACTCCTATAAAGTGCTATATGAGTTTTGCATGTATATATAAGTCACCTTGGCCCTACAACTCCTCTTTCTTCCCCAGGATCTGAACCTCCACCCTGGGCATGACTCCTGGATCGGGAGCCTGCACTTCCCTGAAGGAGTTCTGAGATTCGGCCGTTGACAGCCCGGAGAGGCAGCTTGGCAGCCAGGCTACTTCCTCGACTGCGGCTCAGAGACTGTGTAGACCAGGCTGTCGGGGAAGGTCCCTGTTGCTGCAGGGGGCTGTGGGTTGAGCTCTGCGGCTGAGGAAACAGATACATGACCTGGATTACTGAGTTTTAAGTTGAATATATTCTGTATTTCTTAATGTGTACAATTGAAAGAGCTCAAAATACAACGTTTCACAGTGGTTAGTAAAAGTGATCACATGATCTAGTTTTGTCTAATGAGCTTATTCTTGTAGTTTACAGATGTCAAAATAGATAAAAAGTGTTTATGTATGGTGAAGGATCTTTGCTACCTTTCCATTCGGAGGAAGGCTGGAGCTGCGGCTGGCAGATTGGCTTAAAGATTTGGTAGAGAAGCTCAGAGTCTTGGTGCTGGAGGCAGACAGACTCCTTGTCTTGGGGCTGCTAGTCATCAGCAGCTTACTGACAGCTGAGATCTTTGACTGGCTGCTGGTTTTGGCTGGAGACTGTGGAGCGCTGCTTGGACCTGGACTGGTACTGAAAGTGGTGGTGTTTCCAGTAGTAGAAGACACTGATCCAGCACGGGTGAGGCTGCGTCCAGTACGAGGCATGGTGCTGTCCCCCCTCACTCCTGCTCCTCCTCTCAGGCTCTCACCTCTCTCCAAGGAGAAGCATTCATAGTGATGGGAACCTGTGTGGGAGCTGGGGACCCGACCCAGGGAGTTTGTTCTGTTTGCAAGCTGTTCCAACTTGGCACTAAAAAGTCTACTGCTGTCTATGCTGGAGCCTCGTTGTCTGGTGGCACCTGCAGAACCACATCCAGAAATTCCTGCATCATCTGCAGAGTTGCCCAGTAGTGAGACTCCATGGCTGGGTTGGTGGAGCGGGCTGGCGGCCCTGTTGCGCTGGTCGAGGCTGGACTTTCGTACTGGTGGCAGAGGTGGGATTCCCCCCTTCTTGTGGGAGAAAAAGCCCGGTTTTCCATTTGATCCGCGGCGGTCCAGCGTAGCACGAGGACTACAGGGAGTAGAAGTTGTGACACCAAGATTACCATACTCGATTCCATTATCTAAGCCATCGTGACGGTTCAAACGGTGCCAGCCGCGGGGAAGGCTTGCAGTACGGTGAATGTCTGGGTTGTAGATGCTAGTCAGGCACTCCCCCTGGGCAGCAAGACTGACCATCTCACAACCATCCACCACTCTCTTTAAGGAATCTGGAGATGACACAACCTCACCACCTGAACTAGAGCTGCCATGATCCCCACCTGGCAATAGAAGAATATCAAATGATAAAGGGCAAAAACTAATTTACAAACAGTCTAAATCTAGTCACCTTTTAAAGAATACACTTTTACCATCTCTGCAGAAGCTCCGGTGGTCTCCACTCCCAGCGCCAACCTTCTCTCCCAGGTGGTTCTTTAGATGCTCTGCCTCCCTCTTCTCTGGCGTCACTTCACAAACATGCTCCCTGCACCTCCCGTCATCCATTTTGCGCTTCAACCAGGGGTCTTCAAAACACATCTCACTGGAAATAGAAGCTAAATGTGGTGCATTAAATTTGCTAGAATCTTTGATTAAGCTTGTCTTAGTAGGTGAGGAGAGGATGGTGGATTCCTGTATAATCATAGGTTTGACAGCCACACATGGGTGGACACTGATGGTGCTCTTAAAAGGAGAGATGTTACCAGGTCCTGTTAGAATCTGAATGTTGGTTTTAGCCATGGAAGGAGGAAGTTTCCTCAACCTGTCTTTGGTTGGAGTTCCTCTATCGCTCCCATTGTCTGACAACACAACGTCTCCTTCCAGACTCCCTCTTCTTGGGCTGCCGAGTCCCTCGACTCCAAAGCTCTGGTTGGGTTCTGGTTCAGCCAGGGCCTCGCCTTGCTGGCTCTGGGACTGACTGAAACTGTGAAGAGACTGATCAGCCTCACTGCCCATGCTCAGGTCACTCATCCAGGAAGAGATGGGTGAACCACAGTTAGACATCACAGTGGCCAAGGCTTCACCTTCTATCCGCAGCTTGGACATCGCCACCTGCAACAAGAAACAATAAAATGAGATCTGACTTCTTACATTCAAAAAGACAGTGACATGAGATTTCATATTTGGCTGCTCTGGTTCAAATCCGCTTTAGGACACACGCCCACATACTGATCTGAGTTCATGTAAATGCACAAACAGACAGCCATACTAACCTCTGCCATGGCAACGACCTCTGTAACTCCTGAGGTTGCTACCAGACCTGCAGGCAAACGATAATCCTCCACTGCTCCATCCTCAGCAGTACTGATGACGCTCATGGGCTGAGAGCCAGAGGCAAGAACACCTACAGAGCCGCAGTCGCTGTTGAAGCTGATGATGCTCGTCGGACGATAGGTCAGGCCCTGAGTCTCCATGTCGGCTGTAACATCAAGATCCGGCTCACCTCCAGGAGCTACAGCGTACACCAGCTCATCCTCCCCCAGTGAGAGTGGCCCTACTGTTCCTAGAGATACTGCCAGTCCTGAGGCTGCAAGTGGAGGCAAGAGAGAAGAGAGTTACCACATCTCTTGATTTCTTTGTGATATTTGCTGCTTACGTACACACATATTGCACATATCGCTCATTATAAGGGTTTGTCTGTGACTCATAACTGAATTTGAATCTCACTTGCCTTTTCTTGTGTATAAATAGCTGTGTTTTTCTGCAACTCACCATCCATGGGTATTGGTGGGACGTCATCATCACAGAGTGTCTCAGCTGAGCCCAGGCTGGCAGACAGAGACTGAGTTGGCTCTCGTACTTGTGGGCTCATGCCCACAGGAGAGGTCCTGGACAGCGGAGACTCTGTGGATGAACGGCCACTGTCTGCAGCCAAACTGTCTGAAGAATTAGAAATAAACACTTGGTGTCATAATTAATTTGGTTGTCAAAGTACAAAATACATGCACCCACTGGTGCGCTTAGGAAACTGGCAGCATGTGCTACAACAGCACAACTAAAGAAATCATATGAAAAAACAATACATTAAATAGGAATATCTAAGATATGGTATGTATTAAATGTGACAATAGCCTTAGTGCAGCAATGGTGTTGGATGGTTTTAAAGCAAGACTAATTGAACAAATGTTTATAACTCACATTCCCATAGTACAGTTGTTTATTCTTGGTTTTTATCCAAATGGGAACAGGATTAAACAGAAGGAACAACTATCTACAAAAGAATTGTGTTTTTATAAGATCATCATAGTGCTGCACAACAGTTGAGTGAACTGTCTCTGTGTTTAACTTCAGAAGAAAAATCTCCTAATATAAAAGATAGTCATGACATATTTTATAGTCTGTGGGTCCTTAAAACACTATTTAATAAACAAAGCAAGTACAGTGTAAATGATAAGTGACGCATGTATTGAGTATTGCTTAAGAAAGGAAACGAAGCAAAACACTGGGATAGAAGTAGTACAGTCATCATGAATATCAGTAAGCACAAATACCAAGGCATAAACATAGAAAGACACATACTGTCTGAGGTCAGAGCGTCTGTGGTCTGGCTGTCCTGAGCCAGAGTGTGTGAGGACAGAGGGGGTGTTGCAGGCATCACGCCTTTCTGGGTGTAAACTTTACAGCGCTGGGATGGAGAGGACGGAGGCCTGAGGGGGAATAAAGACATTATGGAGCCACTGTCACTGCTCAGATATTTTCCAAATGTAGTTATTTGACTTGAGTGAAATGAAAATGTCCACCGTCAGTAGTGTTGCGCACCATATGCATGTGCATGTATGTGTACTTTACCTGTAGTCTGAGGTTTTAGTGAGGCTGGCGATGCCGAGACGTGGGGATCCTAGTGGACGTCCCTTTCCCTCGGTGTTAATGCCCACATTTAGATTCTCATGGCTGCTCATAGCCACAATAGAGGAGACACAGTGTCAGTTAAAATTCAATACGATCCAAAGGCTAAAAGCAGGTTGACGGTGCAGCACCACCTGTCCTCACCTGTCATTCGGGTGCGAGCTCTTGGCCCTGTGCAGGGGGTTAGAACTGATGCTGCTGCTCCCTGTGACGCTCCTGGTAGTAGTAACTATCGGGGATCCAGAACTCTGAGCCAAACTGTGGATCATTGTCTGGGCCAGCTCTGCCTCCTCCACCACCTCCTTGATCTCCTGCAGCTGCTGGTCATTGGTTCTCCTCCTGGATGCTGCTGCTGCTGCTGCTGAGGAGAAGGAGAACTGCACAGCACCTCCTACAGCACATGCAGAGCCTGGAGTTGGAAAGAACAGTAGTTTCAGAGTTGGGACTCAAAGGAAGAATTGAAAGAAGTAGTACAATTTTACATTCTTTAAACAAACTATTGCTGTTGATTTCATGATGGATTCCATTATTTCATTTCATTAGACACCCTATGGACCCAAAAGACAATGTGATACAGTTTTCAGAAAGTATATGCACACCTTTACCTGTTTTGGTTTCTGTATCCAGCACAGCAGCAGGAGCTGAAGTTGCGACAGCTGAAGAGGCACATGACTCCTGTTTGGCACCTTGTTTGTTTGCTGGAACCTCTTCAAAGGGGAACTTTGCCACCTGAATATACAGTTAGACACAGGTAGAAAAAAAACCTGCTTTAGTAATGCTATGAACAAGTGTTTTAACTATAATTCCTGCATAGATGCAGAACACAACAGAAAGCATGAAATCAAATGTACAGAAAACTGTCACCACAAACAAACTGTGATAAAGGTTCAGCAGAATATTTTAAGCACAAACAGACAAACCCACTTTTCCATTTGCATGAGCAACATGTTTAAGTTGTCAAGCCATGTGTCAAACTTTCAATACACCACACAATACAGATCCCATCACATTGTCCAAAAGAACAATTTGCCTTTTCTTTCTCTGATTGTCATTCCAATCTAGATTCTCTGGTATATGTGGTATACAAACAGAAAACTCCTCACCTCTTCGCTGCCATCAATGCAGTCCAGTCTCTCCTGCAGCTCAGCAAAAGTGTTGCACTTCAGGCACTCAGCTCCTTCCTCCGGGACGGGGGCCAATGGCTGCCCAAGCAGTGACTGCGAGGGCTGCGGCTGGGTCAGGGGCTGAGAGGGGCCACTGGGCTGGTCCTCCGGCTGACACTGCACCTGCTGGAGGAAAAATCACAGTACAGTAAGTCATCAAATGTTTCTTTATCCACCAATATTCTTCTGATTACCACTGATTGTCTAAACTCTCTTTACCTTGTTCTGGGCTCCAGCTGCCTGACTTTGACTCGGATCACAAGTTTTTCCTCGAAGCAATGCCGGAATAATTGGTACAAATTCTGGGGGGCCCTCATTATCCGTCAGCTCTCTATCTGACACCGCAGCTCCGTTTGGGCCCACGTAGATCACTGTGTCACAAGACTGTTCACTGCTCGAATATTCATCGGGGTCACTGGACAGTCGCAGCAACGGAAGGTCGGAGTCAGCGTCACCGCGGTGATGGAAAGCGCGCAGGTGGGTCGGACGACGCATGCGACCCTCCTCGCAGGAGCTCTCTCCTCCAGAAGAGCTAGAAGTGTATTGCTGAGGACAGATTGGTTAACAGGGAAAGTGGAGACAGAGAGAGAGAGACGCTGAGTGAGAGAGAAAATATATGCTTTCTTTTTTTGCCTTTAATTGACAGCTCACATTGGAGAAAGTGAGGAAAGATAGGCGAGAGAAAAAAGGATGACATCCCTGGGATGCAGATCCTGGAGCAACACGTCCCCAGCCGTGGAACCACCCAGATTTAAGATTAGAACTTTAATTCAACATATTTCAAGTTAATTATTCCTATTTCTAACATAGATAGGCACTTTATTTTTAGAGCTCTTGAGCCCTCACTTGACCCTGTTTTCTTCTGATGAACAATTTTGAAATCAGTGAGCATGACAAGTGAAAGGTTGGAGAGGCTCTTGGCAGCAGTAGGGGCACATGTACAGTAGTTTTAATGGACAAAAGAAAATAAGGTCATTTAAAATGAGCTACGAACAAACTCCACATTATTTAAATGAAGTAATGAAGGTAATTTAAACCAGCGTGTTGTTCCTTTAAGCTGTGGAAATAAAACATCATTCAGTGCAATGTCAAAGTGCAAAGATTATGCATCATGTTATCAGTGACAGTAGTTCTCTATCTTGAACTTGACAGTATCTAATGTAAATGCACGTAAAGTTTTATGTTTTTTTATAAGATAAAGAGAAATGATCTAGCAACAAGGTTCGAAGGAAACTCACCACTGTCACTTTAGTTTTCTTCTTTTTCATGCGAAGGACGCGGGAAGCAATCTGGATGGTGGAAAGGGTTTCTGAGAAATCTCTGGGTGAGGCAGAGATGTGAGCAATCATGGTGGTCCGGCAGTTCATGTTGCCTAGCGACTCCCTTAGCAACATGGTCAGCTTGCTATCCCTGGTAACACACACACACACACACACACCGAGATGTGAGCATTAAAAACACATTAAACATACACACACTCACTGAAACATGACAAAACTGGTCGATTTCCTGACAAACGCCCACATGAGTCTGACATTTGATTAATGAGGATTATTAATAGCTCGTCTTAGTTGCAAGACAAGATGGACAGCATGCTAATAGTCAATGTTATAATTACACGGCTCTAAGCTAATTTATTCATATAAATACAGCTTTCAAAAGGCAAAGCTAATGGTGATAATTGATTAAGTTTATTGATTAACGTTGCTAAAACCCAAGAAGTGCTTTAATCTAGAATTCCTATTCTAGATTAAAGCACAGAAAGTCTTAAAAGAAGCACTCTGGATATTATGTAATCTAATATTGGGAGATGATCTATCTCCCAGAGAGAGTTTATAAGCAGATGGGAGAGTAAAACTAGGCTGTGTGTTTAAGAAAAGACTTTCTCTTGGGTGGGCTACTGCAATCATTCATACCCTTTTGTGTGTACGTGAGGCCTGCAGGCTGATACTGAGCACAGCTCCACTGTGGCCCAATACCTCATGCTGCTGTCCCCCTTTTCTAAAAACACAGCCAGGAGGCATGTCTCACAGACATATGTGTGCATTCACGTACGCACTCGTACGCACTTCTGTCTTGACCTCCTCTTTCTCATTGGTGCTTCTCTTTTCTTTTTCCTCAGTTCGGTGCCCCGGGCCTCAACAAACTCTCCTCTCTCTCCCACGATCTATCTCTATCTCTTGATACCGCTCCCTGAGATTAATGTAGGTAAATTCATGACTCATGAAGTATTCATCTGCATGTTAATTCAAGTGCTGTGAATTTATTTGGATTAGATATTGGATTAGATCAACCTGTGCTAAACTTATTACCAGAGTTTGTGAGGGAGGACTGCTGTATTGTATTTAACGCTGTGCTCTCTATGATTAATAATAAATTCCTAGATCACCATGATAACAGGAAGCTAACATTAGGAACACAAGTTTGCAAAAAGTGAAGGCGTCTTTCTGAAGCAACTTTTCTCTGTGACCCTTGTGATTTCTGATGCTGTGGTGACTGTTATGTTGCAGACTTGCACTCTGTCTTCGTGGCAGCTACATGGCATCTGTCACAAAACTGGTCCAAATCCCGTCACATTCTGCCTGAGTCACTGCTGCCAAACCTAACTCATCGCAGCTTTGCTTACAGCTTCAGTGTTGGGAGGCAGGTTGTTTTGCAATGTAAATGCAAAAGCTGGTGATTAAATTAACCCAGCAAGGAGCACAAAGCTGCACAGCCTTAAGGAGAGTGGAGGAGGAAGGAGGATAGAAAAGAGAAATGTAGAGAAGGGTAAGATGAGGACATTTACAGTTTGATACTGTACTATACATACGATGTACTAAACATTATAACATCATTAGGGTTTAGTTTCCATTACATGTATTTGTATTTTCTACCCACAATCTCTGCCTACATTATCTGCCTCTCTCTCCTCCTCTCTCTCCCCTTTGCTCTTTTTGAGAGTCAGTTAACCAGCAAAATGACTGTGATGAATATGGAACAACAGCTGTTGTTGTTTATAACATTAAGTCCCTCAAACCTGCATCAACTTCTTTTCCTTCCCTTCTTCAACTCCAGATCATCCTGTTTTCCTCCTCAGCCTGCCCTTCACTGCTCCTAAGCCTTGTTTACTCTCCTACATCACTTCTATTTTAATGTTCTCTATTTTCAAAGCATCATAGCACACTTCTCTTCTCCTTTTACACACACATACTCCTGGACACTCCACCCTACTTGTATGGGATGTGTTTGCTCCCGTTGACCAGGGCCAGGATCACGTTGCCGAGGGCCGACAGAGAGAGGCACAGAGGGGCTGAGCTGGGCGAAGAGTTCTCCCTACTTTTTCCTCCTCCTCCTCCTCCTCCTCCTCCTCCTCCAAGTACTTTGACATCACAGCTACCCAGGTCCAACAGGTGGAGGCGACTGCGCCCTCCAGACACTAATAAAGAAGAGAAAAAGGGCCATGAATAGAGGAGACAGACGAATTACAAACAAATGAATCTTTAGAAAAAGTGGCACCGTGTCAAAACAAACTGTACTTACTCCCTCCTTTTCCTGTCTTTTCCATGCGATATTGATATATGTGTAACGTAAACAGCATATGGGAGTTCCTGTGTTCTTCTTCTGTGGTGTTAGGGCGCTGGCTGCTGTGGCGAGCTGCTATGGCTGCATCCAGAAACCAGGCTGCCTTCTCTGGCGTCGGAGCACGAAGTTCAGACTGGTTCTGGAGCTGGAAAAATGTGTGCAAAGAAAAAATGGTTTTATTTTATAAAAACATGATGAGGAGGCAGCATTGAGTGGTCATAGAGTAGAGAGGCAGAAAGAAGAGAAGGTAGCACCTCATTTTAGCTAGAAGCACTCAGTTTACCCTCCAACAAATGTCCAAACACTGATAATCGTGTGTACTATGAGGATTCAGCATGTAAGTAGCTGATTGGCACATTCTAATAGAGCATTTCTAATTTGCCTTGAGGTATGGAACAACGTGTGTGTGTGTGTGTGTGTGTGTGTGTGTGTGTGTGTGTGTGTGTGTGTGTGTGTGTGTGTGTGTGTGTGTGTCTGTGTGTGGTGCTGTAGGATATCATTACTGATGAGATTATGTCAGATTAGTTAAGGATTATACAGATGTGCTTGTATCAGCCCCTCTAATCCTATACACATATACGTGCACATTCTCCTGCATCCTCTGGCAACAAGGAGCCTTTTGTTGTCTGAAACGTTCAGATCAAAGTCGACTGTTTAGCAATCAGTAGTTCTAAATGATTATTTAAATAATAAAAAACTAGAATAGGGCAAATACACACTGGGGTATCCAGGAAGACATCAAGAAAATGGGATATACCTATGATCAGGTAGAGAAAGACCAAAGGACCAAACCGTTCTACTTTACTTGAGTGTTTCTGCTACTTTTTACTTCACTTCACTAAGTTTTAGACATAAATATTTTACTTTTACTCCACTGCATTTTGCATATTTCCTCTAGTTCCACTCATATCTAATTAATAAAACAATAACAATACAGTATACCTATCCATGTTGTGAAATTCACAAGCAAAGTAAGTAAGATATTCTTAGTTCACGTCTTCAGTGCAGTTCTTTCATTCTGATGTAGCCAGTCAGAAGTAAAACCACCAGATAAATGCATCTATCCCTGAATCTGGTCTTTTAAAAAATGCGCTACATGTTTGTTTGCATACTAAACCAAGGTGAGTGTGTGTACAAGCATGGACACTCACAGGATTTAAACGTCATCAGTCACACTACTCTAAAAAAATATATACAACTGTCAGTTCATTGTGTGCATATTTGAGTGTGTGTGTGTGTGTGTGTGTGTGTGTGTGTGTGTGTGTGTGTGTGTACCTGCATGCCACAAATGGGGTCCTCACATAGATACACTCCAGGTGACTGTCCGTCCTGTAAGCTGCCTGTAGCTACTTCTGACAGCAGGTCCTTAAGGTTCTCCTCTTTTCCCCAAACCTGCACAAACAACACACACAAGTTGAGTGATGGTAATCTTTTATATTTGGTCAAAATCTTTTCCCAGATTGATCCATGACTAACTTAAACCTGCATTTATAAAATCTTATTACAGAGAAGTCTTTACTTGAGATGACAGTTTAAAATACATAGTTATAGGCAACTGATGTCACATACTATATTGTTAGGGCTAAGGTTTCTGCCACTACTACCTAGACCAGAAATAGTTAGTGTTGTCCTTTCCTAAATGTCTAACTATCAGTATTGGCACCTTGTCAAGTCTGCAGGGAACGTTTCAAATTGAGGTCTCATCTGTAGCACTGACCTCGACTGCAGAGACACGAACAGAGAAGCGTGCTCCTGTTTTCTCTTTCCTCTCATTGATGAGCTTAAACAGCCAGGAGATGGCACAGGGGATTATTCCCAGAGTCTGCAGGGAGTCATCACGGCCAATCATAGTGTATGATTTGCCTGAATGAGACAGACAGAAAGACAACACAGACGAAGAGGTGAACAAAAAGATGGAGATGCATCAAAAAGAACATAATCAAAAAACAACAACAATAAAAAGACTCCCAGGGAAAAAATAGATGTGTGTGTTGTAAGGATGCATGTGTATATGGAGCATCCAGATCTGTCCCTCTGAGTCACAAGATGATGATTACCCCGAAACACACACACCTGCTCTGACTGTCAGGAGTGGGAGATCAAACACACACCAACACAAAGCCATATGTCACACCTAACAATCACATCGACACGAACACTTACACAGAGGACATCAAAAGCCTGACTCCTGTGTTGCAGGGTAGAGAGACGTGTGTGATTTGTTCTGAGATAGGAATGGAGGAGAGGTTGTCAGCTGCACTGTAATTTTACATTGTTCCCCCTCAATGTTTCCTGGAGCATCTAGACATGTAGACTATCAAAACAAACGTGCATTTCATGACTTGTGACAGAAGAAAATCATGAAAAACTGAAGGAGAAATAGTAAACGAGCTCCACAATGAACGTCATATTAGCACTAGTACTACCATAGTACTATTCAGATGGTCATCACAGCTCTATGTAATATCACTGTGCAGGCCAGTGTGTATGTGCAGAAGTCTTAAATTACACATCTGCAGTATGTAAGTGTATGTGTCACTCTACTGTGCTTCCTTCTCTTCTGACTACCGCAGGCTGTCAAGATGTGGTCTGCTGGCTGTCTGCTCCACTGACTAACACAACTCTGCAACAAAGTGATGCTACCCTACAGGCGATAAAGCGTGTGTCCACGTCTGTGTCGTTGATATATATTCCAGGTAATTGGTCTCATCACGTAGCGGTGTTGATGCTGTCAGCAGGAAAATGAACAAGGCAGCAGCACTGTATCATAAGTTTAAACACAAGCACACATGAGCTTATGCAGACACACACTCACTCATCATTACTAAAATAATGATCCAGCAAGTCGCCCGAAAGCCGATAACAAAATACACGAGAAATGTTTTAAAGCCAGGTGACTGAGTTAGTGTGCGTTCCTGAAGTTCATCCATTTATTCACAGTCCTTGTTCTTATTCAATGAAAACTGTGTTACTCTTGTCAAAGTGTGAACGTGTGTGTGTACATGATTAGACTTGTCTCTGAGGTCCCCCATATGTTTCTACAGCCAAGGGCCACAGAGCCAAAGATAAATGCTCATTGTGTTGCGTACCCCAGATTTTAATTAGAAAAAAGGTAATGCCATTATAATACAGTATCATTAAGGTCCATAGCCTTAGGTGATAGTACAAAGTATGATCTCATCAGCTGCTCAAACTGAAATCAGCAAGGTCAGAGCTTCACCATAGCATTAATATAACAGTAAACTTGATTGAAAGCACAAACTCTGTTTGATGGATTTCTCAATTACTCAAAAGGAATTGCAGGATCAAAGCCAGGAGGCTCAGTTTTATCATCAAAAGCAATTAAACGCTGACGATCAGTGGTCTATTGTGGGGGCGCATTAGGGATTTTAGTTCCACTCATCATCTTATTACACAGCTTGAATGATTGTCATGAATCATGACACAGTAGGCTTCTTCATGTGTCAATATTTGACGGCTGACTGAAAGCATGTAAACATGATGAGATGCAAAACACTGATCTAGACAGGCTGTCTGATGTGTATGCCATGCTGGGTTAGAGTCTTAGGAGAGCTATGGAGATTATGTGAGTATGTGTCTGTCTGTTTGTTTGAGTGGTAGGCAGGTCCTTGTCTCTGCCCACTCTTTAATGGTCTTGTTTGCATATCTGTAAGGAGAATTCGTGTTTATTACATTATTTTGGATCTGGTCATCATTCTTATTCCTGTCCCATGTTTTTCCTGTGTAAACAGGGATCATCAACGTTACAGGTGCTGCTCGTTTTCAAGCCTTTTTGTCATAATCACACTTTTACTGAGCAGCTGTAAAACTGGAGTCTGAATTCGATTCATCCCACAACATTTGAAAACTGTAGAACTGTTTATCCCATTCATGTGTGCAGGGATTCTACAGAAAGTCAGCTGACTCCTCTGGAGAAAGTCTCCAGTAATGGGCATGTTCTCCAGTGCACATTGACCCAAAACAACAGAAGCCTGTTGAGACTTTTTTGGCACATGCACCTATGATGAAACCAATTGTGGAAAAAAAAAACATAATAATTAACGGAGCATCATTTTGGAACATGGCATCCAGTTTTCTTAACAGCAGACAGAAGATATGAAACAAAGGCATAGGATGGAAAACGGATTGATTGTGATATACTACAAAGATCTCCAGCTGGACTCTAACCACAGTTAGTTAATCTAAACTTGTCTTATTATAAACTGATAAATGAATTTACCTTTACTGCAGGTTTTTGCAAGAAACAAATTTCCTGCACCTTCTCCACAAGGAAACACGGTGGTTTTCATGCTGTTGTTACATAAAACGTCATCACTGTTTGTTCCAGTAAATGGTTCAGCTGTTAACACTGGAGAGTTCCCTGCTGAGCTGCAGCAGCATTTTCACTCTCTGCCTCTGTTGTCTGCCAGCAGTTCAAGGGGACTTAGAATCTCCAACTGGATATATGAAGATCACAAGCCAAGAAGGATAATACTGCATGTACAGGGATGAACACAACAGGGGTTGACCCGGAGTTTAAGAACATGTCTGTATGTTGGTGTGCGTGTGCGGTGGGTCTTTGTTTGTGCCAGTGTGCATGCGTGTGGGTTCAGACATGTTGCAGTGTGCAGTAAGGGGTCCTGACCTTTTTTAAGACAGCTTCTCTAAAAAACAGCTTCAAAAGGATTAAGTAGAGAGAAGGGGAGACAGAAACACAGAGCAGACTGAGACTGCTTTCAGCTTCAGCAGACACTAATCCTCTTCCTTTCTCTGAAAGATGAGGACCAGTGGAGAGAGAGAAGAGTGAAAGACCGACGCTCTGACGGTCAGACACACACACACCAACTAAAGATGACTCACAAGCCGAACATGCTCTGATTTTGTAGTCTGCGAGCACTTGTGTGTGAGTTTTACCCAGTTTGGAGTGTCCAAAGCAGAAGACACAGCCATCTGCTCCATTCACCACCGACTGAATCACCTCGGCAACGGTTCCCGCACACACCTCCGCCTAGCAACAGGCATCAGAGAGAGAGAGAGAGAGGGCGATAAGGTAAAAGGAAATCATAAAACACCTCACATGATCACCTGGGTTTGGGTCTGAGTGACATACGGATTAATCTAGATATAAAAATCAAACATATTTAACTTCCTGTCACCGAGGCTGTTTTCACACGGTGTGATCAGAATGGGAAAATGTCATGTTATTCCAGGTCAGAAATGTTTGTTCATTATCCCCATTGCAGCATTTTAACCCTACTAGATAAACAAAAACACACTTTTTGCAACCAAACATAAGTAAATTACTGTTTACTGTTCCTTTTGCATCATGTAGCAGTTAATTCATTGAAACTTGACACAACACTGTATGATTATCTCCTTTTAATTATTGAAATTGTTAAAGGAGTGTTGTGACATTTTGGAAAACATATTAGCTATCAAGTGAGATGTGAAGTGTCGGGTAGCTTTAGCTTAGCTAAGCAAAAATGTGTTAAACAGAAATAGATTCATCATGTAGCATCCAGGTCACTACGTGATGGGGATTCGTCCAAGCAGCCTAGTAGCTTCCTACTTAGCAGCAGTTACATGACCGATACCGATCTTCTCATCTACTTTGAACTTGTCAAGAAAGGGAATTTGCATATTAACTATTCCTCTAGTTTGTTGACATTTTTAGCCATGTGGGAGAAACCGTAGCCTTCAGATGTTCTTTGTCTTCTCAACCCACCTGAGAGGCATCAGGAGGGAAGGCGGCATCAAACGTGAACATCTTTGGAGGCACCTGATTGGCTCCTGCCCTTTTCTGGCAGGTAGTGCTTGGTGTCTGATTGGCTGAAGGGTCCATGATGGTGATCTGTTTCTTCCTGGGATCCACTTTGAGGAAAGAACTGGACTCAGCGGGATCTGACTGAGACACTGGGCACACACGCACCATCACTTTCACCTGAAGATACAGAGAACAGATATTTAAATAAAGATGAGTAAGGATGTGTGCAACTTTCTCCTTCAACCAACACAACACATACAGAGGTAGAAGAAAATCCTCCAATAAACAAGAGTCTACACTGTTGAAATCAACAGACACAGAACATTAATTAAAACAGTTCAAATTATACTTCAGCAAAAAGTTAGAGCTTGGAAAACGGATTCTTTTTAACACGATATCTCTGAAGCTCCCTGGAGATCACTTGTCTGTCAGCGTATCTCGCACTGTTCTCATTCTCATGCTGAATTACCCATTTCTTCCTTAATGTCGAGACACTTTGATTTTTGTTCTGGGGAAACCTGCCCAACTCGAAACTATAAACAGATCTGATGGTTTTGAAAGATCGTTGCCAGAAGCCAACTGAACTCATCTGCACCTTAGTCGTGTCTACTGATTCCTAAAATTCAGCTTTTCGCTTCTTTTAAGACATACACGAGTATGCACATGCTCTCTTTCATCACCTTGTTCACCCTAAGTGCTTCGTCTCCACCTTTTCCTCCTTCACGTGTCAATCTTTAGTTCCTCTCCATCCTAAATCCCTTTTTTCTCTCTACCTTCAGCTCACTGCAACATGTCAAACACTTGAAATGCACGAGTCCTGTTTCAGACTTCTCTCCTCCTCCCATTCTTTCCTTCCTCCCACTCCTGTCACAAACTGTTTGCAGTTGCAGTTTTATCACCTGACAGCTGTTGTTGATTTCTTTGATATGCGATGAAGCAAAAGGCTGCGTCATCAAATTTAAGTCTGACACAGAACATTTGAACACATAAACAACATTTTGCTTTGTCAGGTAATGATGTTTTAAAGTTTGCAGTTCTTTCTGGCAGTTTATTGTTGTTCTCTGTTGCTCTCCTTCTCTGGCTCATCTGGGTAAATTAATCTTTGCCTCTCTGTCGTTTGATCTCACTGCATATATTACCGTCTGATTCAGGCTGTTTGTCTTTCTCTTTCCATATTTGTCAATAAATCTTTCTTCCTTCTCTATGCTACAGCATTATCCCGAAGATTTACGCCAGATCTTCTCTGCTGACAACTGGGAGAGGGGCTTGGTGGAAGCGGAGAGTGTCAGGTACTGTGAGTGCTTTACGGATATGGTCTTAACCGCACCAACTGTCTCAGAGACTGATCTGAGCCATCCACAGCAACAAATATATTTGATATTTACACTGGGACATCGGAGGGATTCTAAAGTGTGTGGGGATAGCAATTTGCTATGTGAGGTTGTTTACCTTTAGGAGTTAAGCTCTACTTTGAAGACAGATTTCTTTCTGTCATTCTTTTCTTCCCCGTACATCTCTGCACCTTTCTAACATCAACTGAAGTATCACAGTCGCTGTGATGACGTCTGGACACACACAAAATGAAGATTTCAATGGGCAGATGCTTTTTATTCCATTTTTTGTTCTAGTTGGAGTTTGCATTTTCTCCCCATGTCTGCTTGGGTTTCCATCAGGTGGTGGCTACCTTAATTTGCCCATATATGTGAATATGTGCATGAATGGTTGTCTGTCTCTACCGTAGTTGTCAGCCTCTCACCCAGTGTCAGCTGGGATTGACTATAACAGGATAAGAAATATAAATAATAATCAGATTGAACTAATATGCTTTTATTTCTATAGATGCAAACAAAAGTTCTCTTATTTTGAAATGTAATAAAGATATATTTGGGCCCTGAGAACTAACTTGATTTTTACTACTTGATGCTTTTAGTTCCTGCAGGACTATTTAGTCAGACAGTCACTTCATTCACAAACACACCTACTTCATCTTCTTCTACTAACATCCCCTCAACTGTAGTTCTTGCTGAAAGAGTGCACTAACTGCACATATTCCTCACCCACATCATTTTTTATGTCAACATTAAAAGAAAGACTTTTGGTGCTTTGCATTTGCTGAATGCTACACCTACAGGGCCAGGTGTTAAACATACAATATCATATTTTATTACTTCCTACAAACAGAGCAATCAAATCAAAGCATGTATGGATCTGCATAAAGTAAAACTGTAACGGATGGAACAAGCTGAGTTTCTATGGGGTTCAGTGTAAGTTCACAGTAAATTACACTTTAAAATATTGACAGCAGAGAATCTGTAAATTGTTATGGACAAGATAGTTTAAGGCATGTCAGATGCAAAAAGCTGAATGACTAACAAACAGCAAAGTGTCTGACAGTATACAATACACAGGCTGACAGGCAGAAGATATGCAACTCCTCATCCTGACACTCTTGACGTTATGAGTTGACAGAAACTGCATGAATGCATCATTAGTTTTGGCCTCTGCGTGACTAGACTGTCGTTTCAGGAGGAGTTATACAACCTGGAGTTCAGACCTTGAAAGGACACACATCCTAAATCCTAAGTGAGGATGCAGTAGCTGTGTGTGCCCTGTCTTTCACCTGTGCATGCTGGCATAGGCCTCTAGACCCTGGAGGTTTTTGAGTTTAGGAATCAGCAGGATAATCATGATTAAATGTGCTAACTCTACTTTAATTCATTGTTTCAAGTCTATTTCTGTGAGTGTTATACCACAGTAGAATAAACAAGGTCGGGCTTCATGTTGACAGGGTTCAGTGGTGTGAGGTAGATGAAAAAGAGACTTGTTTTTGTGGCTCTTAAGAGGCAGGAAGAAAGATCCTTTGTCTGTTTGCTTGTTAGCATGTATGAATCATCAGCTGAAGTGTGATTCTACAATGCGCTTCCAGTTAAATACCACCATGAGAATATGAATCGCTCAGTAATCCCGAAACACTCCAAACTCCATGGCACTGACAATGAAGCAGTCACAGGAGAAAAACAAGACTGATAGTGATTTAAAAGATACTGTTATGAACAATCCCATCAGCTCTGAACATGAATGTGTTGATTAAAAAACAGGTAAACGGTGAATACAAGTCAATGACATAAAGGAAATGATTTAAAAGATAATATTTAGTGTTTTAACTGAGCACCAATTAGCCACAACATTAAAACCATCTGCCTAATAAATTGAGGTCCCTTGTCTACCACAAAAGCAGCTCTGACCAGTTGAAGCATGGACTCCACAACACATCTGAAGAGATCCTGTGTTATTTAGCAGCAAGATGTCAGAAACATTTTCTTTACATCCTGTAAATTGTGAGGGAGGTCCTCCATGATTGGACTCCCATAGTGCATCCTGGTGCAGACACACCCAGCTATCCACACAATGTAAAAGAAGCCCACCTTCCCCCATTGCTCCATGGTTGAGTTCTGGTGCTGACATGCTAATTACAGGTGCTTTTGGCAGTGGACAGGGCCTTCGTTGACACTTTACCCATTCTGCAGCGATGTATCTCCTTACATAGAAAGCTGTCATGATTACGCGTTCTGACACATGTCGATCATGGATAAGACAAGCTACCATTCACTCAACATGCACATGAGTGAACCTTGGGCACTGGCTAATTGCTGTAAGTGTCTGTCAGGTATTGGAAATGTACAACAGTCTATTTTCCCGTTTGCACTTAATGTTATTATTAATATATGTTCCTCGCACGTGAAGCAATTTTCTTTAGAAGACGTTTGAAAATCGGTGCCTTTTTTGGTCCAAATTATTTGCTATTAATTATTTCAAAGCCCTGGGGCAAAGAGCCAAAAGCATCCAAAACAAGGTCATGTTCCACTGAACGAACTCACCTCGAATTTTATAAGCATTTTATAAAAAATAAATAAATAAAAGCAACTGCAAGAAGCTTGTAACTAATATAGTGGCAAGTAAAAAGGCAAATACAATTCTAAGAGTGCTTACTATGTTTCTGTTTATATGCACATTTCTCTGTCTCGCTCTTTATCTGTCACATACACACACACACCTACAGTAATGCAACACATTAACAGGCTTTCCTTTGGTTGCATCATTAAATGACCACAGGCCATTTAAATAGTTGGTTCAATAAATTGTGTATGTGTGTGTGTGTGTGTGTGAGAGAGACAGAGAGAGCGAGACAGAGTTTTTGTCTTTCTCAGATCAAGTTAATTGTACGTCTGTGTGTCTGTGTGCAAATTTAAAAGTACCCATAACATCTGAATACAATAAATACGTAACCTTGTTGACCCGGGTTAACTAGGATATTTAGGGTTAATCTCAGGTCAAGAGTTTGTGTTTAAAAAAGAAATGCTACTACAGCACTAAAGAAACAAACAGCACATGCTTTCTCTCTCTCTCACACACACACACATTTAGATCCACTGCTACGCCCTCTCCTGACCCCAATAAAAGAGCCCATCACATCAGTAAGAGCCTGGGAGGAAGGATTTTGCCATTGCGTGCTTTACAAGGCATATCTCATAAAGTCCCCCCGAGAGCCCATTACCTCCTCATGTCTGAGAGTGTAAAAGGGTTAAGGTGTGTGTGCGTGAATGGGAGTGAGAGTGAGGTAAAAATGGGGCCACAGCACTATTACAATATTGAGGAAGTCAATTCCTCTTATGTTGTTTTTAACTATCAGCGTTTCACGGTGATGACCACAAACAACAAACAGGCACATTAGAAATCCCTTCTTAGAGCGATCTGACTGTAAGTAAAACAAATAAAATCAATTATATTCTGTGCAAAACTACAGTATGATTCAACTAATTTCAACCCAAGGTTTAAGGAATGCACTTTTCATTCTGGCTATGGCTAATTGCAGTGATTAATCTGCATGTTCGTACAGTAGGTGCTTCATCTGGAGCCAGATGTATACGATGCAAACACAGGTTGTCTTTTAATTTTTGAAATCTACACAACTTTTTACTCTCAATTGACTCAAGTTGCATCTTTCAGGTGAATGATGAATGAGACCCTGCAGCAGTGACAGAAATATGTACTGGATTAGTACGAGTTACAGACAGTGTCAGTAAAACTTTTTTGCTGACCTCTAATCGCTGATGGAGCAGACACAAGTATTTATACACAAATGGTGTCAGTGGAAATGAGACTTGTGCATGTGTGCCTATTTCTACAGTGACTGAGATTTAACAGAAAATGTATGGAAAGCCTAAAAGACCAAAAACACATAACTGACACCTGCAGACACCTGTTTGTGCATAAATTTCCCGTTTTTTGGCCTTTTTGGCTTTGAATTATTATATTTTGGGTTTTGTGCAGAGAAATGTTTACTAGTGATTCTACGCAGGGTTTTATGTCTCTAACTTATAGATATGTGAGCTTTAATGTCTACATTTATATAACTTCACCTTTTGGTTGTCAATGCTCAGCACTCCGTGGAACATTTAAGCCTGAGTCCTGTTTATCTGCATATCTATATGTGTTATCAAACCCACACCCACAGTACTCTCAGAGGATCCTTGGCCTAGTTCCACTTGTGAATCAATCCATGTGGCGCAGCCAGTATGAAATGCAGACACTCATATGCAGGAAGAACCCACAGCTAATGGACTCTTTGTCCTGCTTGATGAAAAATAAAGACGGGAAAGTGTTAGAGATGTTTATTTAAGAAAAGAAAGATGAAGGGAAATACTGAGAAATAGGTCACTAATAAGTCTCCGGTTACTAACACAACACTCTCACAGTGATCTCACACTCTATCCATCTCTTGATCCCTTCATATCCCTCTCTTCATCTCTTTCTTTCCCTCCTCTAATTGTTCTCTCTATTCGACTCTCTGCCTTCTACGTTCACAGCACACATTTCCTTTTTCAGACTCTCTTCATTGTATGTTTGAGAAAAATGGTATTGCTCGAAATCACTGTCCACCCACTCCATTCACTCCCTTCCCTCTTCGGCTTATCTCCCTCCTCTCCCTGTCTAACTTTCTCCCTTTTCCTCAGTGCAAATGACATGGGAAATCACAGTTTCTGTTTAATATCTGCTCTACACTTTCTTCTTTTCTGTCATACTTGATGCTGCAGTAAGCATTCATGAATGTGCAGAGGAGCTGAAAAAACAAGACAAGACGCTAGAAGACTTTTTCTACCAAGACTTCTATTGTGTTTGAGAACAATTCATATACAGCACTAGTATATGTATATGGGCATATACAGCATATGTCCTGTTTTTAAAATAGAAAAGCTTGGTTTGCTTTAAAATTCCTGTGCCACTGTGTTTGACATACAGGTCTCAAGATCATGCATGAACGATCTTGGGAGTTCGTTCCCATGCTTTAAGGTGAATGACATGACATACAGTCACATGTTTTTCCTGGGAAACTGGCCTGACTCCTAAAACACTTCAGATAAAGAGCCTTCTGTTCCTCCACTGTACTGTATACACCGAACTGAGTCACAGTCAACTCTTTGAGCCAATTTAGGTGAAGGAATTCAGCTAAACAGCAACAAACAACCCTGAGCTGAGAGAAGATTGTTCAATAGCTGCTCGCTGCAGTGCTTCATTGCTATTGGCTGCAAAATCAATAAGGAACTGAGACTGAGCTCTAATTGGTTCCCAAACACTGCAGAAGCACACATTTGAGGAAACCCCTGTACATAGAGAGATACAAACATTATATGGGAATAGCACGTTCAGGCTTCGAATCAATTCTAATTTCAACTAATTTATTCATTGTAGCTCCACTCACAGTACCGTCTATGTCAGCTGTGCTCAGCTGGACATACTGAGATGTTAGGGCCACTATTCTACAGATAGGAATGCTAAAATAACAGTCTTTTCATTTTATTTAACATGCAGTAGCAGTGCTGAACAGCCCACGTTATCTATGCAACACAACAAAATTAAATGTTAGTATAAATGCAGATTCGGACAGTCAGTATTTAACATTAAGGAATGTGGCTGCTCCTTTTCTGCATTATTGTCAGTTTCTCAAAAAAAGGCTGATTGGGCTTATTCCTTTGTTCCATAGGCCTCCATTAAGCCGCACTGTTGCACTAGATGACATGTTCTGTCATTATGTGCACTGTTTATTTTGAGTGAATCCCACATACAGTTCGCCCTTCTCAATGTATTCATCCACAACCAAAAATAGTCACCTACTAATGCACTATTTACTCTTGCTTTAGGTTGCCGAAAACTGCAGCTTTAGGAAATTACTGTGTTTTTTCTTGAAGATGTGATCCATTATTTAAGAGTTACAGACTTGAAAATAAATGGACTTGGGCTGAAAGCCGCAGACAGGATAGGAAAATCAGAAGGTAATGAGAGGAGGACTAACACATTGTTGGTTTTGGTCTTTTCATGGGATTTGTTGACAGTAAGGAAATGCCAAAACTAGGATTAACCCAGACCAGACATGATGAGCAACAGTTGAAAGTTATTATAAGTATACAATGGTAATGGTGCATTAAAGTAATTATGGGGCAGCTGCAGTTCTGAAGATAAAGCAGCTTGTCCACTAACTGCTTGGTTAGTGGTTCAACCCCCACACTAAACTATTCTTCCAGCCCAAGTCTGGGTGTATGTTTCCTCACTTGTAAGTCACGTTGTATAAAGGTATCTGCCTAATGACTAAATGTAATGTAACCGTAGTTACTTAATAGGTGACTGTAATCATTACTGGACTATATCGTCTCTCTAAACACTGAGAGAAGATGGATAAACAATGGATAAAGATAAGTCGCCATTCAACTGATCCCCTTCAGTTATCAATACTGCAAGTATTAAGCTTAAGGAGCACCAGCTCAACTGTCTTGTAAGGTTGTGAACTGTTGGAGTTCTATGCATCATAATAAAATGTACCACCAGTTGCTTTCGTGTTTTGCTAGTTGCCAGTTGCATCCTTCAAAACAAACTATTTTGCAATTATTTAATAGAGAGACAGAGGCATTCCTTCTATGTCTAAGTAAAAAGTAAAATGTGAAACACACTAAAAGTGAAAAACACGAAGACCACAGTGGGAAAGAGTAAAGTGTGTGTTTGTGTGTTTGTGTGTGTGTGTGTGTGTGTGTGTGTGTGTGTGTGTGTGTGTATCAGTCACTTGCTGCAGCTCTGCCAATACTGACAGCATTAATATTTCAGCTATGAAGTGGAACAAAGTGATTCCCATAACAGATTCACTCCCTCATTTAGATACAACTCGTGGACACACAGATAGGCATGAAGACACAAACGCCCGTGGAAAATATACTTGCACATTCTCACTAGTGGCACAGACGCATGCAGCCTGTGGCCTAACAGGGATCGTAGCTGCTATTAAAAATTGATTAGCTGTCATAGTGTCATTTTCCCCCAAGGTCAAGTCGCAATCTGTGAGGGTGGATGCGTGTGTGCAAAAATAATTGCTGCAGAGATGAAAGAGGCGGGAAAAAAACGGCCATAGCCCTCTGTTGTCATTCAGATATGGAGAAGAGCAGATAGACAAAAGATAAGACTTAAGATAAGACACTGGAAAAGAAAGATAGATGGAGACGTTATATGAAGAGAAGTCCTGCTACCAGGTGACTTTTTTATATCTGCTGTGTGAGGTCGTACAGAGACACAACAGGGCTTTAAACTAAATGCTGCTGATGTTAATCAGGCGTTAATGTTAATGCAATTAGTTTATTACATAACACTAAACAGTCGCCCGAGGTTCACCACCGGCCAGATTATGTTTCTAAATCATTTAACCTGAAGTTAAAGACACCTTCCAGCCATCGTTCATCATTTAACCACTGGCTTTTTTGGGGGAAAACCTTGACTGATTTGAAGAGATGACAGCCATCCCACTTTAGATGATGCAGCTCTCTCTTCTTGAAATATGGAGTTAATTGGAAATCCTAATTGGTTTTGCAGATATTTGGACTTGATGGTGAAAAAGGGGATCACCTGCATTTACTACAACCAATCCAGAGGGGAATGGTTCCAACAAATTTCATCACAATCCATGCAATACTGCAGTACCTGTGTACATACAGTATTTGAGTAGTGATAATATCTGTAAAGCTTAATTTCCTTGACTGATGCGTATCTCCCCCGGCAGTCAATGGTCTGAGAACTCCCACCTGGCTGATTTGATTAAAGCGAGAAGGAGCTTACCAACAACACGCAGAGCGGCAGTGTGTATAGAAATAACAGAGGGGAGTTTGAGATACAGGCGCCACTCAAGACGCCACTCAGGATCCTATTTAATTTGACATCCCTAGATGGAATAAGGCTGAACTCTCACTATCTCTCGCTCTGTCTCCCTCTGCAACATGCACACACACAGTGATATGTCTGACCTGTGCAGGTTGATTTCCCCTGGCTTTAAATGTGATGTCTCAGTCTGTTTTGGCCATATTAACATCTGGGAGAACAGTAACCCCCCATCACTCTCGCAGACAAGCCCATGTATTCTGCAGGATGTATTGTACACACTTCCACCAGGGGCTTAGCTGCTTCCTTGACATCTTTCATTGAATGCTGTAATCCTATGAATTTGTGAGCATGCAGGCCTGTATGTGAGTGTGACTGTGTGCAAATGCCATTTCAGCAGGGAGTATGGGAAAGAGCAGACCCCTGCGGCAGGTGACATTTTTACTGGAGAAATGTCACCACAGCCATTTTCTTCCCATATGTTTGTGCGAGTGTGTGTGTGTGTATAGGGTGCTGTGGGTCTGTTTGATTAGGTCTTGGCAAGCTTCAATTGATTTCACAGGAGCAGCTTATTATGTTCCAAACATTAGAATATCTTCTGGCCTTGGTACCACTTCCTCTCCTTCTTTCTTTTGTTTCCTGCTTTTTCAAATCACAGGGACTCCTCCTCGGTAAGGAAGACAGGTTACAGTGGGAATTTATAGTGTTGATTTCAGAATTTGTGATGTTAACAAATAGGATCTGGCTTTTCTGAGCAGAAAGCCTGGAAAAAGAAGTTGGTCTGGCTATGTCCAAACCAAATCGCTATAAATAATGCTTCTGGCTATCTAACTCTCTACAAATAAGCCTATTTTTCAAGTATGTTAGCAATTCTGTTAACAGTGAATTAAATATATGAGAAATACTGGAGGTTTTAAGGATAGGAAGCCTACTAACATGGGGACAGAAGTTGGTGCATTGCTAAAATGACTAATCACCTTAGTCAAAGGTCGACTGTAACACAGATCACACTAGAATTATTGCTGAAAGAAGCCTGCATGACTGTGAAAAAAGCTGGGTGTCTGACAGTTGTAATTCAACAACAGCCGCAGCAGACATTTGTACTCAGCAGGGCGGGCAAAACGCTGATCAACTCCATCACAAGATCACAGAGGATAATAGCGTGAAGGAACAGGAGAGAGAAATGATATAATAGGACAGAAAGAGTGTGTGATGGAGGATGTTGTGAATGTGGTTTCTAATATATAATGTAAATGGGGTTTGTATAATGTATAATAAGTATTATTTGGCTGTTGTGTGTGAGCGTGCTTGTAATTATCTGAGTGTGAATCTGTCTCCCTGACAACTGAGGAGACATCTGTCACCTCCATATGGAGACAAACGGTGATGGAGGTTGAACTGAGCGACTAATAAACCTCAATATATAAAATTATCGGCTATGAAAATACGAAACAGCTAAATTGAAATGATGCAGAGATTTGGAAAATAAATGTAACCTACACGTGAGGTGTGACAGAGAAGACTGGAAACAAGCGCCACATATCACAAATCTGCAGTTTGTGAAATTCAGACAAAGCAAAACTCAATCGCTGTTGAATTAGGATTAATTCCATTTTATATTTTATTATACTATATACAGTATTTTCTCTGCATTAAAATGTGTGTGTCTGGCTAAGGAGTCATTCTGGATTAATTTAATAAGTAACATAACTCCATCTCATTGCAAAGTTAATTGAATTGACATGAGTGACTGGGTTTGTCCTCTCATCTGCTATTTAATATAAATGTCACACACACACCGTCACACATTTTATTATAACTTGAAGAAAATTACATGTTGAGGAATAAAAGGTAGTCAAATGAATGCAATGTGTTTATGTCCCTCTCTCTTCCTTTGTCTCTCTCTGCTTATTCACATTAGATTATGCAAAAAAAGCAAAAGTGAAAAAAATATAATCACACAGACAAGAATCAACTGGCACAGTATGCATACCCAGCTGTGAAGCACTCTCACAATATAATACTCACACCTACTGTATGTGTTCATATACCTAAAAACACACCTAACACGTGTGGGGTCCCTTTGCTTTTCTATATGGGACGCTCGGTTTGATTTTGTCCACCATACTCGTTCATTCTGTTGCAGTGAGGACACACACACACACACACACACACACACACACACACACACACACACACACACACACACACACACAAACACATACCCAGAGTCAGCAAGCCTCTCATTCAAACTGTGGAGGAGGGGGCACTAAAAACTCATTACATGGACGATCAATATTGCACACACTTGAGAAGCATGGAACCCCTCTTCATCCACAACACACACACACACTCACAGAGGTTTCATCAGCGGCTGGCTGCGGTGACAGATGACTTTTGTCAGTCTGAGGTGCGTTACCATGGTAACCGTTAGGCTACGTCTCCGTGTGGTACAGCAGGGGTGAAACACACTCACACATACCCGTAGACACATTTAGATAAACTGGCAAAGGTCATGATAAAATGCTACAGCTCAATATTTTAGCACATTCCAGTACTCTGTGGTCTGCATTGACACTTAAACCAAATCACTTTAACTTGTTATTGGAGTTCAGATACCACTGGAACCTGGACTACACAGGTCAGACATGTTCTCATCAAGATTTCAAAAGGAAGATGAGTCTCAGTGTTAACTGAGACGAGACACTTGCTGCACAAGACAATTAATGGTTAGCGAGTGATGATGTGTCTGTGACTTTTTAAATGTAAAAATACATTTCTGCTCGACAACAATGATGTCAGGAATCCAACACCAGCAGCAAAACTCTCCATCCCTGAATCTCAAATCAACTGTGAAACAGGCAGTATGAGAAAATACACAGTTAATAAATAAATAGATAAAGTCCATCTTTTGCCAGCAGATCACTACAAGTAACTATGTCTATGGTGCAGTAAACAAAGGACACCCCCAACAAACCTTAAAGTTAATTTTTAAAGTCACTGTTGTTGCAGAGGGAAGTGTCTGATCCAGCAGCAGCAGCAGAGCACAACACACTGAAAAGACCAGAGGAGGATAACCGGCTCCAGCCAATAGAGGAAATAAATTGTAAAAGGATTATTACTCATTATTATTCATTAATCTATTCATTGAGACTGATACGACAGCTAGGGTTTGTGACATGTAAGCTTTCAAAGAATTTAATGCTGCACTGGATCTGAAATTCAAAATTCTGCAGACTCTGCACATCATTAAATACAATAAGCTGATGTTTGTTAAAAACACAAAACTGATGTTTAAAACCCATTATATTGTTGATCACGGGTATCTCTGATTGAAGCCACGAGGAACATTCATGTAAAAGTGACCAATGTGAATGAAATCAGACTGATGAATGCAGAAAGATTCTGTTCTAAAAAATGTTTTAACAGATATTTTTCCGTTACCTTTCCGAGTCCTGGAGTATCTTTGACTTTATTGGCTGCACGGAGAAGGCAAGGTGGGGCTGGAGGCGGAGCCGTCAGCAGGGCGGAGCTGAAGTTGGTGGGGAACAGAGGTGGGTCACATGATGGTGATGATGACGACACTGGGGCTGCGAGTGTGGCTGTCTTCTGCTTCTTCTTCTTGGACGCTAAGTTTAGCTTTTGCGCAGCTCTGAGAGAGGAAGAAGAAAGAGAAGCCAGTCGGTCAAATCAGCGTCACCACACATTATCACTGCAAAAATACTGGCTTTAGTGGATGAATACAGTAAAAGGAGATGTGGAAGGATAGGAAGGATGATGGCTGTGCACGCACACACGGGTCTATAATTACATCCGTATATTTTACTGCAGTACAACCATCACAGATATGCTAATTGCAGAAAAGAACTTGATTACACTCCTTTCAACACATGTACGCACACATGCATGTATGCACTCATACTGCTTCTTACATACATATGTAGCAACATCTGGATAGGGAGTGGTTCATTTGCTTTCTTGCTGCTCAATTCCCTGCAGCATTCACCTCAAATATTGTTTATACCCCATCTTTCCTGCACTGAGACTCTCTTCACTTCTTCTCTCCTTTTAACTTTAACTTCTAAATCTTGTTTCTTTCGCCGTCTGTTCTCTCATTTCTTACTTCAACACAGAAAGTTCCTTCTATCTGCTGCTCTCAGCACAAGGGTAGTCCACATCATTTTTCAGTCTATAACTTTCTTGCTTCACTTCTAAATCTCTTTCATTTTCCCCAAGCAGAAATACCACATACCCACAGCTGAATGTCTGGTTTAACCTACATGAAAGGAAAGTTATTACCGAGCACTATAGTTTTCTCACGCCCTTTCTTTTGTCTTTGTCACAGCGTTTATCTGCAGGTTTATAGCCTGTTTGCTGTTGTATAATGTCCTTAATCCTGCTGTGCTGTGATGTGTTTGTGTCAAAAATAAGATTGAGTAAGAGCCATAGACTCTACTGGACATAATTATGCGATTTCATGTAATGGAGCTATGTTGCCGGGGGCTTAAGCCCCTGGTAGGGTCTCCCAAGGCAAACAGGTCCTAGGCGACGGGCCAGACTAAGAGCAGTTCATAAACCCCTTATGACGAGTGAAAGATCAAGGTCGGATACGTCGCCCGGATTGGCGTCACCGGGGCCCCACCCTGGAGCCAGGCCTGGGGTTGGGGCACGTAGACGAGCGCCTGGTGGCTGGGATCTCTCCCACGGGACCCGGCCGGGCGCAGCCCGAAGGAGCGACGTGGGACCGCCTTCCCGTAGGCCCACCACCCGCAGGAAGGCGCATAAGGGGTCGGTGCAGTGTGGATTGGGTGGCAGCCGTGTGGAGGTGCCTCGACAACCCAATCCCTGGACAAAGAATCTGGCAATTGGGACATGGAATGTCACCTCACTGGGTGGAAAGGAGCCTGAACTTGTGTTGGAGGTTGAGCGGTACCGGCTAGAGATAGTCGGGCTCACTTCCACACACAGTCTGGGCTCTGGAACACAACTCCTTGAGAGAGGTTGGACTCTCTTCTACTCTGGAGTTGCCCATGGTGAGAGGCGGCGGGCAGGGGTGGGCTTGCTTATAGCCCCCCAGCTCAGCTGCCATGTGTTGGAGTTTTCCCCGGTGGACGAGAGAGTTGTTTCCCTGCGCCTTCGGGTAGGGGATAGGTCTCTCACCGTTGTTTGTGCCTACGGGCCAAATAGCGGTGTAGAGTACCCAGCTTTCATAGGGTCTCTGGAAGGGGTACTGGAAGGTGCTCCGACTGGGGACTCTGTCGTCCTACTGGGGGATTTCAACGCCCACGTGGGCAATGACAGTGATACCTGGAGGGGCGTGATTGGGAGGAACGGCCTCCCTGATCTGAACCCGAGTGGTGTTTTGTTATTGGACTTCTGTGCTAGTCACAGCTTGTCCATAACGAACACCATGTTCAAGCATAAGGGTGTCCATCAGTGCACGTGGCACCAGGACACCCTAGGTCGGAGGTCTATGATCGACTTTGTGGTTGTGTCATCTGACCTCCGACCATATGTCTTGGACACTCGGGTGAAGAGAGGGGCTGAGCTGTCAACTGATCACCACCTGGTGGTAAGTTGGATCCGATGGCGGAGGAGGGAGCGGGATAGACCTGGCAGACCCAAACGTATTGTGAGGGTCTGTTGGGAACGTCTGGTGGAACCCTCTGTCAGAGAGGTCTTCAACTCCCACCTCCGGGAGAGCTACAATCAGGTCCCGAGGGAGTCTGGAGACATTGAGTCCGAGTGGACCATGTTTTCCACCTCCATTGTCAATGCGGCTGTTCGGAGCTGTGGCCGTAGGGTCTCTGGTGCCTGTCGTGGCGGCAATCCCCGAACCCGGTGGTGGACACCGGAAGTAAGGGAAGCCGTCAAGCTGAAGAAGGAGTCTTATCAGGCCTGGTTGGCCTGTGGGACTCCTGATGCAGCTGATGGGTATCGGCAGGCCAAACGTGCCGCAGCCCGCGCGGTCGCAGAGGCAAAAACTCGGACCTGGGAAAAGTTCGGCGAGGCCATGGAGGAGGACTATCGGTCTGCCTCAAGGAAATTCTGGCAAACCGTCCGGCGCCTCAGAAGGGGAAAGCAGTTTCCCGCCAACACTGTTTACAGTGGAGGTGGGGAGTTGCTGACTTCGACTGGGGACGTTGTAGGACGGTGGAAGGAATACTTTGAGGATCTCCTCAACCCCGTTGACACGGCTTCTGTTGAGGAAGCAGAGGCTGGGGACTCGGAGGTTGATTCGTCCATTTCCCTGGTCGAAGTCACCGAGGTAGTCAGTAAGCTCCTCGGTGGCAAGGCACCAGGGGTGGATGAAATTCGCCCCGAGTACCTTAAGTCTCTGGATGTTGTAGGGCTGTCTTGGCTGACACGCCTTTGCAGCATCGCGTGGAGATCGGGGACAGTACCTCTGGACTGGCAGACCGGGGTGGTGGTTCCTCTTTTTAAAAAGGGGGACCGGAGGGTGTGTTCCAACTATAGGGGGATCACACTCCTCAGCCTCCCTGGGAAAGTCTATTCCAGAGTGCTGGAGAGGAGAGTTAGGCCGCTAGTCGAACCTCGGATCCAGGAGGAACAATGCGGTTTTCGTCCTGGCCGTGGAACACTGGACCAGCTCCATACTCTCGCTAGGGTGCTCGAGGGTTCATGGGAGTTCGCCCATCCAGTCTACATGTGTTTTGTAGACTTGGAGAAGGCGTTTGACCGTGTCCCTCGTGGCATCCTGTGGGGGGTACTCCGGGAATACGGGATTCGGGACCCTTTGTTAAGGGCCATTCGGTCCTTGTATGACCGGAGTAGGAGCTTGGTTCGCATTGCCGGTAGTAAGTCAGACTTGTTCCCGGTGCATGTTGGACTCCGACAGGGCTGCCCTTTGTCACCGATCCTGTTCATTACCTTTATGGACAGGATTTCTAGGCGCAGCCAGGGGTCGGAGGGAATCCGGTTTGGGAATCACAGGATTTCATCTCTGCTTTTTGCAGATGATGTTGTCCTGTTGGCTTCATCAGACCGGGACCTCCAGCAGGCACTGGGGCGGTTTGCAGCCGAGTGTGAAGGGGCTGGGATGAGAATCAGCACCTCCAAGTCCGAGGCCATGGTTCTCAACCGGAAAAAGGTGGCTTGCACCCTCCAGGTTGGGGGGGAGATCCTCCCTCAAGTGGAGGAGTCTAAGTATCTTGGGGTCTTGTTCACGAGTGAGGGAAATAGGGAGCGTGAGATTGACAGACGGATTGGTGCATCGGCAGCAGTAATGCGGTCGGTGTACCGGTCCGTCATGGTGAAAAAGGAGCTGAGCCGAAAGGCAAAGCTCTCGATTTACCGGTCAGTCTACGTTCCTACCCTCACCTATGGTCATGAGCTTTGGGTCATGACCGAAAGGACAAGGTCGCGGATACAAGCGGCCGAAATGAGTTTCCTCCGCAGAGTGGCTGGGCGCACCCTTAGAGATAGGGTGAGGAGCTCAGTCACCCGGGAGGAGCTCGGAGTAGAGCCGCTGCTCCTCTGCATCGAGAGGGGCCAGTTGAGGTGGCTTGGGCATCTGTTTCGGATGCCCCCGGGACGCCTCGTAGGGGAGGTTTTCCGGTCCTGTCCCACCGGGAGGAGGCCCCGGGGAAGACCCAGGACACGCTGGAGGGACTATGTCTCTCGGCTGGCCTGGGAACGCCTCGGTGTCCCCCCGGAAGAGCTGGAGGAGGTGTCTAGGGAGAGGGAAGTCTGGGCATCTCTGCTAAAGCTGCTCCCCCCGCGACCCGGCCCCGGATAAGCGGAAGAAAATGGATGGATGGATAGGAAAAATATTCTGGATGTATTTCTTTCTTTGTGATGTAAGAAGCCACAATGTGTCCTGACAATCTTAGTTACATGCACTGGCAGTATTAACAAGATGATAAAAAAATGCCTCTAACAGCCCTGTCAGGGTGTCCTGCTCTGTGCAGCTTTAATCTATCCTCATACATACTTCTAAGATTATAAAGAGAGAGAGAGAGAATTTTTGCGATGACACTCTCTCTGTCAAAGAGCCATATTCTCACACCATTGGCTTTCAATTAACTGCAGCAGGTTACAGAAATGAGTGTGAGGAGGAGAGACAGCCATAGAAGGGGAGAGAGAGAGGGAGAGAAAGGAAGACAAGAAGGGGCAGTGCAAAGAGGGATGAGGAGAAGAAAGGATGAGGGAAGTGGATTCAGTGACCCATAGAAGTATGAAGCATTTCACCATGTGAGTAACTGTCCCAGGAGATCAGTGTGTAGGTGTGTTTGTGACTCTAAATGTGTGTGAGCGCTTCACAAGAAGAAGAACCACTAATTGGTTTTTCACTGTGTGAAAGCTAAGCTTACTTACATATTGCAGCAAATGTGATCAATTACACGTTTTCTTATTATATCGCTGTCACACCTAAAAACCTCCCCTGAAGCATGGAGATAGATGTGCAGCATTAATGCCGTGCAAGTGCATTCATTTACTGCATCTTAACAATCCTAATGTTATTGCTATAGATGAATTTGAAAATCTACGATTTGCTCACATGGAAAAGCTGCAGCGTTTGCTGCAGTGGAGGCTGAGGAATGATGATGGATTCATGCACAGTTACTCTGCCGCTGGAGATTCCTATATGTACAGCAGCTTGCAGCAGAGGACCGTCCTGCTCTTTTGTTCTTATACACTTTATAAAAGAGATTCTCTTATATATAAAGCTTTTTTTGGGGTATTCCTGTTACCCTCTTCTTCCACACTAACTGATTTAATCTAAGGCACAATTCAGTCATGGTAGACACACACACACACAGACACACAACCTAATTGGTAGCTTTTAATGACAAGTGGCCTGGGATTTGGCCAAGTGGATCTGTTCCAATCAAACCTTGAAGTGAAGGCCACTTGTTTTCCCATCTATCTACTCAATCTCTCTATCCATCAGCTCTTCATCTGTCACCCCATCCTTTTATCTGCCCCCTCCCGTCCTCCATTAACTACATTCATCCCATCTATTCTTCTCTATCCTTCAATTCCGCTTATTCTTTTCAATTTAAATCTCTTTTCAGTCCATAACTATCCCTTATCGTTCCCTCTATTGTATTCGTCTCCTCATTATATTTATCCTTTCATCCTTTGCCTTCTTCCCTGCCCTCCATATAGCCACCCATCCATCCCGCCATCCATCCCACCATCCTTTCAGCCTTCCTTACATGTATTGATCCCCTTCATCCATCAATGCCTCCCGTCCCCTCTGTCCCTTCATGTGTCTCTCTCTTGTTAAAAAGCAGTGCAGGTCACAGATAGCACAGCCACTTACATGCTGTTGCTTTGTTTTCTTCTCCCTTACATACAATTACAAACACTAACACTTGACGTATACAGTTCAAGACTAAAACCCAACAAACACACAAGAGTCACACAGAGACACAAATGCACAGCGCTGATTTATGACTGGTGTCCCTCGGCTGGGTTGTTGCCTCAGTAGCTAATTACATTCTATTTAACAAGTCGTCAGTGGAGGAAGATACAGGAATGGACAGAGAGTGATGTTGTGGTTGTGTGTGTTTGTGTGTGACATGGAGGGTCAGTAAGACTGGCGTGGACAGAGAACTGACACTATCTATCAACACGAACATTTAGAATCCGATTTACACACTACCTACTTCCTACTACGACGCCATCTTACACGCCGCACTGCAATAGCACACAGGCCTATGCAATAAAATATTAATACATCAATACTGTGGCACAACAGTGCATGGCCTGACATCATATCATATTTTGGACTGTGCTTAGGGATATGAAAAAAGAAATACAATCCCAGTAACACTAATACTAAAACGTTATCTTACAAAATAAAGGACACATGCAAAGGGTTATCTGCTCTGATGTAATTAGGCACTTGTTTTGAAATTTTATTTTATTTATACTGTATATCCAATATTACATATTACAAAATTACCTGAAGGGCCTTTACAATCTGTATAACAATAGCAGTCTCTGATCTTAGTACCTGAACTGGACAAAGAAAAATGAACCATTTAACTAGTAACTAAAATGATATAGTAATTTCTTTATCACTCACCATCTATTTAAAGCTTCAATCAACCATAATGAATGGTGACTAATTTGTGGCCACTTATTATTTGAAGAGGGTAAATAGAGGCAGAGAAACAGGCATCATCCATCCAGATAACAACGCCTTTCCAATTCTCCAATCCACTTGGGACCTATTCATTTACCCTTCTACCTCCAGCAACGCACACACACAGCCAAATCCCCAAAGATCCCCAATCCTCGGAGCATGCAGTAAAAAAATTCCTTCACTGATAGAAACTCCCTTCCCCCAGTGAATAGCAGCACACACACACACCTAGGAATGTACAGCATGTCTCTGTCCTCTATCCCAGTGTCCCCAGAGGGCCACTGCAGCACTGTGAAGATGGGACTCTGTTGTGTGAGCATGACATATTCACAGACAGATTGGTACTAATGAAAGATATTACTCACATGCACATTAAGACAGAGGTAAAGAAAAGGTCAGCGAGATGGGAAAAATTAGGTGAGGTATAAAAAAACGGCAAAGAAAGAAACGAGCGGGAGGAAGTAGAGAGCAAAGGTAAAACAAAGGAAGCAATTAGGTGAAAGGAGGAGGAGAGGAAGACGAAGGAAAAGGCAGGAAGGTGAGAGACGGGATAAACAGAGGAGGATGAGGTAGAAGAAAGGGATCAGGAGAGAGGAGTTGTGGTGAACACAGGGATTTTACCATGTGCAGACACAGAGCACAATGAGGTTTGAGTGTGTGTGTTTAATAAGAGTCTCCGTATGCAGGCCACGTCTGAGTAAAGACCAAGACAGTCATGGGATTTACCAGCATTGCACGGCTGCATCCGTTGACCATAAACAGTCTAGGTATAAAAGGTGCCAGTGTGACCATCCGTTTCTTTTTTGTCAATTAAACTGAAACCAGACGAAATGCATGCAGACACGAATGACTGGAAAAGTGGAGACTAACTAATATGTATGTAAAATGTTTAGCCGCAATCAAAAGCATTTTGTCACTCTGATTTTAAAAGGAAATTTAATTATAGTTTTAGTATTTGACCTAAAACAAGGAGAAAAAGACTGACGGATATTCGCGCATGGGGACACCTGCACCACTAAACAAACCATGTTCTTTCACTTAGAAGGTTAATACTCACAAATCAAGCCCAGACAACTAGTTGTGCGTTTGGAATGTCAATCATGTGCGTGTGTTTGCGTAAAATGGCCTTGTTACCTGACAGTTCATGAGGGCACGGAAAGAAGGCGAAAGGGAGAGCGTGTACACGTGTATGTGTGTATGTGTGTGCGCACTGCTGCAGAATTTACGAGCCAGGTTGGTCACTGGTGCTTCAAAAGAAAGACAGCACTATGTCTGCTACAGTGAAACATGCCGGTCGTATATCAAACACACACACACACACACACACACACACACACACACACACACACACAAACACACAGATTTAGAGAACACACAAGCACAAGAGGCAGGAATGTGCATAACAAAAAGAGAAGAGAAGAAGATGCACAAGAGAGGAGATGACATGCAGGAGTCAGTGTGAAAGTGAAGGAGAAGCATCAATATCATTTAAAATGTGATTTAAAGCAGCTCATTAGATGCGACGTCTCAGCAATACTTCACACACTGCGACACGCTCATAGTGTTGTGTTACCCATGAATAATTTACTCATTCATTTTGGGCTTGCCATGTTTATTCATCAATAATTTACCCGCATTACCCGTGTCTTATTTATGTTATGCTGCTGTGCATTTATCTAGATTTGATTACACAGGTCATTGACAACTGGTGACTGGATAGTGTATTTATACACAAACAAAAGACAAGTGAGTACACTTATGCACAAATGTCGTATGTAATAGTATTCAGTTTTCATTACCTTACAGTGTAGTTTACACAAACCCAGCTTTTCATTCTTTCTGCTTTATAACATGAGATAGAAGGACTTTTTAAACTCAATAATTACTTTATTACATTCCCTCTAATGCTTTCTTGCCCTATATAATGCTTTTAAATGCTAAAATATCATATATCAATATCAGTGCATATTACAGTTCGGTCCCATATAGTCATATTGTACGTAGCTCTATTCAGTTGAATTCAAACAAAGAGGAAAATCTAATCAACTTCATTTATAGTGCAAAGAATTCTGTTTTGTGCATGATCGAGTTTAATTTACTGTAAAAGCTTAAATCACTGTGCCAATTTTTCTACAACGCCATGTGCAGCCTCTATGTTAAAGTAAAAGAGCTGCATGTTAGCACAGTGTGAACAAGTTTAACAGGTCTTCCTGACATTCAGCCACTGGAAAAAAATAATCCAGATGTATAAGCCTGTTCTGTCTGTGGTAGATGTGAAAGATGTGAAAGCATCTTACCTGGCAAAGAAAGATGCGGCAGCAGAGGTGGCAGTCGTAGCTGTGGTTGTTGCAGCTGAGGTGTGAGAGGGAGAGTTTGTGTGTGATGAAGAGTTTGTGTGTGAAGGAGAGTGTGTGTTGAAGCGGTTTAGGGCAGCTTCAGTCAGTTCTTCTCTGGAGGCTTCAGAGATCATCTGGGAGATCTGAAGAAAGACAGATTTTTTACTGTGAATAACATAGATTAGAAATTAGAGTGCACTTATCCCTCATCACACTCATCTTCCTCCTCTCCAGACAGACCTGACTGTACCTGTATATACACACACTAACAAATACAGTTCTGCAATTTATCTCTGGGCTTGTGTTTTACACATGAGCATGTTTATTTTAACCAGGACACAATTATCAAATTAACATGTAAAATCCATGCTCTATATTCTTTATGTTCCTTTTGTCCAATATATCTTTCTTGATGGTTCATTTAATGCATTATAGGATGATGTGTGGGGTAATATATGAAGAATATCTGAATATGAATATTTCATTTCAGCAGAATATAGCAAATAAAAAGTTAGATCAGCACTTTGTTCCAACAAGTCATCCTTAGGAGCATTTGTTGTAAGCATGCCACCACGTTCAAAAGCAGGCATCGCTTGAAACTGCACCCCTTTGGGCACCTGACGCCAGCTGTCATCTTGTAAAATGGCACCAAAATGGTAGCTTTCACCCTACACAGTCACAAACACTGGACAAAAACTGTACAAACAAAATGATTTGGTTAGGATTAGGTACAAAGGTGTCTGGATGAAACTACCAACCCCAGGACTGGTGGTCAACAGCTCTACTTCTATGACAATGATACAGTGTGTGTGTGTGTGTGTGTGTGTGTGTGTTTTCTTGGCAGACAGACTGCACATAAGCTCCAGTGATCACAGTGAACCAGCAGCACAATGTTGTGTTGGTCTCAGGTATTCAGACCTAACCAAAAACGTAACGTAAAGCTGTGTATTTCTCTTTCGTCCACTTCTCTTTCGTCTACTTCTCTTTCACCCTTACGTCACGTTTCTTCATTTACTTTTCTCTTTCCATTTTCATTCCCTCTGTCCCTTTGCTTTGCCATCTAATTCCATTCTTCCATCTAAAGCTATTCATATTTGTCCTTTATTATTAGGTGTTGTTTCATGTCATGTGTGCTTTATTAGATCATATGTTGGAACAAAGGACAGTGAGAATGAAGAGAGAACGACCTTTGAACTTATAACACTGTAAAGAAATTACATTTTCTGATGTGTGTGTGAGATCTTTATTAGATTTTATGATACAGTATAAATATGACATATATGCATGTATGTGCATTATGTTTCCTTTATGTGCCAGATTCCTTAAGGTTATTTTCTGGCATGCTGACTTTATTCAACAGCTGTGGATACTGTAGATGGGAAAGGTGGAGAAAGAATGAGATGTGTGACGTGCAACAAAGGCTCCTGGTGGAGGTGATTTTACTTTAACTACTAGACATCCCCTATCTCTCTACAAATGTCTGCATATCTTATTGTGTTTAGGTACCTGAGAGAGCTGGTGTGTGGGCAGTGTTCGGCATTGTCTAACATCAGAGTCATTATGCTGGAGATACACATACAATACACACAAAGTCACACTTTCAGTGTAAGAGTGTGTATTGCATTTGTTTGTCACTGTGTATAAATGTGTGTGGATTGATGTGTAGACATGTGTGTGTAGGCGGCCCATTTAAGAAACAGATATGGATTATTGATTATAGTTCTTTATGTGCTGCCAGCAGCCCAACTGCAGATCACCTAAATAATACCCCCACGCTCCAGTACAGGAACTATAGCTCATGTGAAATTTAATTTGCAAGCATGTATGTCTTGAAGCATGTATGTCTATTGTGTATATGTCTGTGTGTGCCCTCCCTGGGTGTACGTGTGTGTAAATCACTTTCACTGCACGTACATTTACTGTTGAGAGCTCCTGAGGTCCAAGCACACAGGCCACTGCCATGATAAATTACCTATTGGAAATGAGATGCCTCTATGGTTTATATACCATGCACCTCTGTGCATTTACACCCATTTCAAATGCTCAGACTTGCTTTGCTACCATTGTTTTATTAGAGGAGTGATGAACATATGGAATAAAGGTTCATTGTGCTACATGGAATACCTGTGCAGTTGCACTGGTTACTCATTTATCCTGACGAATGCAAACAGTAAAACTACATGCACAGTGTAGAAACAAATTTCCCCACCGAAGGTTATTATGTGAGTTGAAAAATGGAGGAAAGGTGGTTGAATAATACGCAGCATTTAGTGGTAGAGCAGCAGCTCAGATTGCTGCAGTGGCCGCACAGAAACACAGACTCAAACAATAACATGGTGAATAGAAGGTGAGGCAGGTGATGTTTTCTACCTTATGTTAGTGTGTTAGCATGTTAGCAATCTCACAGACAGATTGACTGTCACTGTCATCCACAAAGAACAAGCATAGCTAAATGAAATGAATGCAGTGTTTATACTTACTTTTGTTATATAGAGAGATTTAAAAAGCTTTGCTGTCTTGTATCTCAATCTGGTCTATTTGTGAAACAGTGACGTCCTGATGGGTATTAAGCCTAATGTAAACTCGGTGTATGCAAGCTATCAAATGACAAAATACTGCACAAACAAAATAAACCACAGCATGATAATTCCTATTTAAAATGAAGATTCCTGCAGTGACACACATGGTGCATTAATGTAAATGGCATAACGGGTAATTAATTATTATTATTTTTAACTTTGTTTTTTGTTGTTACACTTGTGACAAAACAGAAAGTGTGGAGGATGCAACAGCTAAATGTGTTGATAATAATAAGGCAAATCCATAAAAACATGGCACATCAACATATTTTGCAGAACGCCTGGTCGTGGGATTGTACCTGTCAGTGTAGGATTAATGTGATATCTGATTTCCCTTGACATAGGAGGTGAAAAAAAACATGCACACTTATTCTGGCACTCTCACTCCTCCTCTTTCGCTTTACTACATCACTTATCCACACCTCTCTTTATCTGCGCTTAGAAAAAGGTAAAAGCTTGGTCATTCATCTTCATTAGAACAAAAACGCCACTTCTCCAGCACTCACCCTCCTCATCTGTCTCTCTTACTTTTATTTTATTTTTCCATCCTTTTCCAGCCACATGCTATAAGCAAAACAAGATCAAATTTGTGCCTGAAGTTCCAGGTTTGCACGAGAAGGGTGAAAAGAGAAATGGTATGTTTGTGTATTCACTTACGTGTGTGGTCCTGTCTGCTTTTATAAGGGAAAACACAATCTGTAAAACAATCTGAATGCTTACTGCACTAGAATGGAGGGCCAGAGAAAGAGGTTGCCCTTCCAGGATGAAAGTGGGATTGAAAAGTGGGGAACATATGCAAGAAAGAAGTTACTGAGCAAATGGATTCGGGGTGTTTATTTATTACACAATTGGAGATAGAGTTACAGAAACAGAGAATATATACCAGACAGAGAGAGGACACCAAGTAAGTAACAAGGATATAGCAAATAGTTATGCAAAGTGGAAATGTACAAAATGAAATGTAGTGTAAAGTAAAGTTCATATTAGATCACAGCAGTCTCTCTTTACTAACAGGCTATGTATGTGACCACCAATTATGTGCAGTTATGTGACCACCTTTTCCAGGAATAACCTGTGTGAAGATTTCCAGTGAGGATTTAAAGTACATCATAGTACAGAAACAGCACATTTGTAAGACACTGACAATCTTCTCTTAGCCTCAGACAGTAAACTCATCTCCATACTCAACCTGTGTAGGCATAAACATAAGCCTTTGACACTATAGATAATTTTTTACAGAGACTAGAACATGTCAGTATGATTAAAGGAACTGAACTAGATTCCAATTTGTTCATCTAATAATGAATCACAAAAACTAGCTATGGAGTTCCACAGGGTTCTGTGCTTGGAGCCATACTTTTCACTTTATATATACCAGAGAGTCTATGTTGTCCCTTACCCAATAAAATGAAAAACAGCTACATTAAAAGTAACATCCAAAGAGCTATTCAACACATCATTGCACCCAAAGTTCTGACTGGAATTAGCAAGAAAGATCATATTTCTCCTATATTAGCTTCTGTTCATTGGCTCATACAAAGCACTTAATAATCAAGCTCTATTATATTGTGAAGACCTCATTGTACCATACTTTCCCAGCGGAACACTTTATCTTAGAGGCAACTAGACTTGTTTAAGTTCTTAAAAACCTTCCATCCAGAAGAACAGCAGTTCGGGGATAACCATGACCTGGGTGACTGAGAATGTTCACAGACATTTACTCAACAGGTTTACTTGTGGTTTCTAGAGTTTCCAAATGTAGAATGGAAGGCAGATCCTTCAGCTACCAAGCTCCTCTCCTGTGGAACCAGCTCCCACTTTTTTGATAAAGGTATAGTTAGGGATGGCTCAGGTGACTCTAAAGCATCTCTTAGTTATGCTGCTATAGACACTGAGGGACCTCCCATGATGAACTGAGCTCCTCTCCTCTACAGCAGATGTACGTCTCTCTGTACTTTTCTCTCTCCTCTTTCCACTCACCCCAGCTAGTTGAGGCAGATGGCCACTCACCCTGAGCCTGGTCCTGCTGGTAGTTTTTTCCATTAAAGGTAATTATCATTTCTGGGTTTTCTATATAAAGCTATATAGTTGTATAATGAATTGAAAAGGCCCTAACCTTACTAAGTAATGTGTGTTGAGGTGCTATTCACTATATACATACTGAATTGAACTGAGTTGAATTGAAGGCAAGGATAAAATGAAATGAAAGAGTGGGAGTAAACTGTATATATACAGTATAATTGTATATGGAGAAAGAGGGAGAGAAATGGTGAGGCATAAGGGATTTGTGATGCACAGATTATGTTGTATAATTAAATCAGAAACGGACTCAAGGCAATCTATGCTTATACAATAAATTAAAGGTTAAAGGGAAAAGTAATTACAGGAATAAATGTAGTTTTATGTACTTTGCAGCACACACGACTTTATGGACACTAGTGAAATGCATACGTTTGTGATACTCCTATTTAAAGGATAGGGCCTGTCATTTCTATAACAAATCATCATACAGACACTAAAACCAACAATCAATTGCCTCTACTCACAGGTGAGTCTTGAACCTTATTTTGCTTATTTGTGTGTATTTTCTTTATTTCTTTTTTTTTTTTTTTGCAAGCCTCTGAATTACATAGATGCATTGATTGTAGTGAGACTACAGGTTTTCGGTGTGCTACACATTGCAAGAAGCACACATAAGTATCTGCACTGGGCACAGAGGCAGTTTACAAACTACAGTACTGCAACGTCCACATTCATCACATGGCACAGTTTCCCATGAAGGATTGTAAAAAGAGCAGCTATTAAAATACACTCAAAATAAATATTACAGTATCACAAACCCTGCAACTTGACCTTAAAATCTGAATTTGATCTATTGGGTTCTATATAACTTGGAGAGCCGTGGGATTATTTTATTTTATCCTAATTCATGCATGCAGGGAGCCAAAAAGAGCAAATAGAGAAGATTGCTATTTGGGCCAGTCCTCCAATCTTCAACCAGCTGCTTTGGTTTTAGGGTAAATGTTGGGGGCAGTTAGTAGTCATGGCTAGGATTAGGGTAAAGGGCTAGGAAATCCCTTATATCAGTGAGTGTCCTCACAAAGATGGAACTACAGAAATGCATGTGCTGTAGCTCACATCCTGTTTCTTTCAGCCAGATAAACAATAACACATACGTGGTGAATTAGGAAAGCTAATCTACCCATTGTTGAAATGAGCACACACAAACACACACACACACACAGAGGCATGCAACACACTGTATAAACCTGCTTTCAATTAGCTGCTTGAAGGACGGAGTGAGGGCAAAGAGACAATGTTAGATTTGTTTTCTCATTCCACAAAGAAAGAGAGGAGGCATGCAAGAGAGATGGAGAGAGAAGCTGAAGCTTTCATATAACCACCACCATAAAATGCTCAAAAAAGTAAATGCGTTTTCCTGATTTAACTGTGAAAAGGTTCAGAGTGATGAATGTGTTACAGGATAACGTGAATTGTCTCCAAATTCCTGTGGGATCAAAAATAAAAATCCCAATAAACATAAAATGTAGAGGCTGTCACCTGTAAGACTGCCGACCCAGGAAGATTTTAATGTCAGCTCCACTGGCAGACATGTTGCTCACTTTCTCCCTCTTTTAGCTCTTTGTCTTGTGGTGCTAAAGGTGACTTCAATGGTACGTTTAATCATTAAAAATAAAGAGATTGAATAGGACCACATGTGTTTCTGCCCACTGAATCCTACAGCAGCAGTTTGACTTTAACCCCAACAGGACAGGCATTCACTTTGCTGACGACCATGACCATGTTGGAAGCAATTTCTCATTTTGGCCTGTGTTAGATCATCTGCCATTGAAAGACCTTCTGAAAGCTCCAGTGATGCATCAGCTGCCATATTTTATATTTTCTGTTGTGCAGAAGCAAAACAGGGTTCCAAGTTCTCTGCCATTCATATGTTCACATATTTGTACACCAGTGTCTCAAAGTGAATGTGGTCTTATGAAATTGATCTAAATCCTTCAGTCAAACCTCTATTTATTTACTCATCTCTACTTTCTGTTCCTTTTTTTGATCGTCTCACTGCTCCTCCCCCTCTCTTTCTCTCCCAGGGTTGAGTCTAAATGATGGTGATTTATTATTGTGCTCTGTTTCTCCTTTACTGATGAAACATCCCTTCTGTCAAAGTCACAGCAGAAACAATCACCCACATTTCTCACTGATGTTAGTAGCACAGCACATAAAGACATACTCTCACATGCACATGCATCAATTGCACACCTTGATCTTAAGCCAATGAAAAAGTCTTTACCCTCAAATAATCCTTTAAAACTGAGGCAAAAGTCTTCTCATAACAAGCTAAATATTGTTCGTGCAAACACACTAAGACACATATCCACTTTTAATGGTGTCACCAGCACCTCAGGGTCATTACACTGACTTATAGTCATTTCCTCAAGAGTTGCCCTGAACCTAACCCTTACCCTTACCCTTACTTTAACCGAAACCTAACCCCATTGCGATAAACCAATTCTTCATCCTAAATTGAATGACAAATGTTATGTGGACCTACATTTTGGCCCTGAATTCCAGTTGGATGTCATGGTGGGGTTTTCTTACCATTAACCTCCATTGATGAACTGAGCTCCTCTCCTCTCCTCTACAGCAGATGTACTTCTCTCTGCACTTTTCTCTCTCCTATTTTCACTCACCCCAACCAGTCGAGGCAGATGGCCGCCCACCCTAAGCCATCATTCTGACAAAACCTATTCATCTTCATTTTAATCTCAATTGTAAAACCACCAATATATGTATGTGCTGAATACCCAAAACAATTGCTTTTTGCATTACTAGAAAACAAACATACCAAAACATATCTAACTAAATATGTTGAATGAAACCAAAAAACTAAGACACATCTTTAATAATGACTGGGCATCTAGCAGAAGGCAAATCTCCTTTAAGATGTGAACACAGGCCTGAATACATAAAGCCTCTAATGCCAAATTTATAGCTGACCAATAAAACAAGATAAGGAAACAAACCCAGAGATTTAACGCTGTCACACCCACAGTCTGTCTCTGTCACTAATTCAAGTCATGGGATGAATAGAAATCTACAGAGGGATGAACAGCGAGATAGAAGAGGGAAGAATATGAAGTACACACTGTGCAAGAAAGACTGGGGAAGGAAATAAATAGGTGTAAGGAATAACTAGTGTGTGTGTGAGAGAGAGAATGAGAGTGAAAGAGTGAAGGGGTACTGGGGGGTGTGACATAAAGTCCCCAGAGTCCTAATTATCCCTGTATGAATTATTACATCTGTAGAACACATTCATACACACAATCTTAACACACACTCACACACACCTCTGGATCTCCCCTGGAGTCTCAGCCTCCCTCCATAAACCTCTAGACCACTCGTCACCTGAGGCATTTTCTCCCTCCGACTATTCCTCCTCTCTTGTCTGCTCACATTCTCTTCTCTTCCTGTTTCCTCCTAAAACCATTTCTTTTATCTGAATTTTCCATTCGAGTCTCTTTTGCGGTTTGCTTGATGTCCTGCTTCAACCCAGCTGAATACGGCATCTCGTCTCAATTTGAGATGGTTATCAAATCTAACAATGTGGTTAAGTTGTGCTTTTGCAGCTTTAGGCCTTAATGGATACCTGCAAGCTCCCGTACTTCAGTATTTTACCTCCATACGTGTGTAATATTCCTTTGTGAGACTGCTTCAATGCTTTGAGAGCTGTAAACAGAAACTATAGTGGTGCTATTGAGTTAGCTAATTAGCTGTGGGCTATTTAAACTAACTGGCACAGATAAAAGTATGCCGAATTAGAGATTAGTTGTTCCTTTTTGTAGTTTTTCCACAGATGTCCAGACAAATATCACTGGATTACTGTGACACAGAAAAAAAGAAAAAATGTGATGATTCTCATGCTGAGGAGTGTATTTGTCCTCTGATTTCTGAGGATTTATGTATGTTTATTTTTAGTGGACAACAAATTTGATATACGCAGAATGAATAGGTCACACTGCATTTAAATATATGTAAATCGTGTCTCTTCTGTCAGATTTATGTTGTCACAGAAGGAAAATTAATTTGAACGCAGCAATAATCAGTGAAAACTTTGCAATCTTTGCCTTACAGCCCTCCCTGCTTATCTTACTAGGAACACACACAGACATGTGCACATGGACACACACAGTCACACACTTTGCCGGGGGTGAATGTAATAAAGGAATATATAAACTTTGTACAAGCTGAGGAGAGGACAGGAACCTGTATGTTAATGTTGAACACATTATCACACTACAGCATTTGATATAAGACCAGACTCCAGTTTCCTTTGTAACATTTGCAGCATTCTCATGAGAGCAGGATCTTACCTGGTACGGATATAGAGTAACTCCTCCGTTGGTTCGGTTCGTGTGCTGATGGGCCTGCAGAGCTGCTGTACTCAGTACTGCTCCACTCCCGTTATTACTGTTACCACTGTTATTACTGAGGCTGTTTACTCCAGTCACTGGTTGCTGTTGGCCACTAGCTGCTTTTCCTGAACTGGGGGACCCATTTCTTCTGTCAGGCCCACCTACCAAGCCCAAGGGAGCTGGGCTTGGACCCCAGTCTGTGCCCTTGCGGTTGTAGATTTGTAGGGGCACAACTGGAGGTTTGCACCCCTGAGGGGCTCCCATGGCTTGGGTTGGATGGTCCATTGCTTGGGCTGGGCGTTGGGGTCTGGCTGGGGCTTGGGGAAGGTGACTGGGACGACAGGTGAGGAGGATGTGAGGAGGCAGCAGCAGCTGAGGAAGAAGAGGAAGGGAGAAAAGAAGGAGCCCAGTCCCGTGATCCTGGACAGCCAGGTGCTCCAGATGCTCCCGCTGGACCAGGAGGTCCTTGAGAGCCATATCTCCCCATCAGTGAAGGAGGAGAGGAGGTGGGAGACAAATCCCACTGGTCAAGAGTGAGGACCATGTGCACAGCTTCCTGTTTGAGCTGAGTGAGGTGAGTAGCACAGACATCACAGCGACTGTCACGCTCGTTCCACGCCCGCCGGGAGCTGTTGGGCACCTGGAGTTTATCATGGAGGAGGAGAGAGAAGGAAGGATCCTGGAAGGAGAGAAACACAAGAAAGAGAGAGAGAAAAGAGGTTAATTGCTAAAATATAAAATGGAGGAACAGCTCAGTGAAGGTGACATAAACCATTTCTTAATTTTTCATGTCTTATAAAGAAGTTTACATCATTCAAAGTATATCTTAAACACCTCCGACTGCATTCTAGTTGTAATCATCAGGTAGTGACGTCTAAGGAAAGTTCCAGCCTTTCTATTTCTAGTGCATGGCCTTTGTTCACAAACATTTCATGGTCAAATCTATTAGGAGTCAGTATTCTCAGGTTGTTCAGGGACACCTCTGCCTCTGTAACACATCAAAACACCTGCAGGGAAGATACACCCAGGAGTGACTGCGGCAGAACATTTGACTGCTTTTACTAAGGCAAATTCACTTGTTCTAGTTATTGTTGTATTTTCAGGTTTCTAAGAATGCCGGCAGCATTCGAGATGCTAGAAAATATCTGAGATAAAAGCACAACATAAATTGCAATTTTCCCCATGAGGTTGGATCAAATATCTAAACATCAACAATATGATTAAAAAACACTAAAAGGAGGCCCATTATTCTCTCCCTCATTTCTCTCCACCCTGTCAGTGTTTGGTGAATTTGTTTGTATGCGTGTATGAGAGCAATTATGGTCCCTCTGTGTACAGAAATCAGGATATTTGTCCAATTTGTTTGCGCAGTTATCTGTGCGTATGTGCGTGTGCAGGTATGTGTTGTATCTGTGTTTGTTTGTGTGTGTGTGCATGTGTGTGCGTGTGCATGCATTTTCCCAGACTAATTGGAGCCACTTACATAGAGCAAAGCCACTCTAAATAACTCTCTGGTCTAAATATCAAAGTTAACAAGCAAGACACACGAACACACCCAGACGCCCAAATCTGTGTCTAAACCTCATTTGACCCCAGTGAAAATGTTTTAAAATATTTTTCCACAAAGCATTAAGTTCTTTATCTGACAAAAGGTCATTAAATAGAAATTGTTTCCTCCTATAAAAGTCTGGCTTTACTTGCATCCCTGCGGACTGATGGTGGGATTAAAAAGACTCAGTGTGACGTTGCAAGCTAATTGTCAGCTTAAGTGTGGGTGTAGTGTCGCTGTATTATCAGTGAGTGTATGTCTGCTCAGAAGCTCTGTAATTGAACAAAACATCTGTGGAAGGTGGTGCCAGCTCTGATGACTGTAATTATCCTCCCGCTTTCCACCAACCCACCTTTCTGCATCACTGAGGCCAGGTAACTTTGTAGGCCTTTGCCCTTTTCTGCACAAGTGATACTTACGGTAAATAGAGTGTGTGCCCATGGTTTTTTAATAAGAATGTCTCATTGTGAACATATTTGCTGCCCTCCCCCCTTTTCCTCCTTCTTTCTTCTGTGTGTGTGTGTGTGTGTGTGTGTGTGTGTGTGTGTGTGTGTGTGTGTGTGTTGTTGTGTTTGACAGCTCATCTTCCTGAACCCTTTACCTCCAGTACAAACACACACACATGCACGTACACACAAACACAGATCTGTGCTGTCTTTTCTTATCAAATCTCAGTAATAGCATCCTTCTGTGTCCACTCTACAAACACACACACACACACACACATACACACACACACACACACACAGTGTCACTGAGGTCACTGTGCAGTTAGCCTGAATTCTGTTTGTCTGCTTTCTCTTTTTCTGTCACTCAGTCCTGTCTTGCAGTGAAGAGCTGAGGCTGTGTTTCTCTTCTTTCTATCATTTATATGTTATATTGTGCACATTCTTTAGCACAGATGGCATAAAGTGAAACACAGACATTACATCCACAAACCTTCAAAAAAACAGGATAAACTTGATTTAATGTTGAATTGTAATGTGCAACATTTAGTGTGTGAATAAAAGCAAATCCAGTGACATTGTGTGGATCCATACTAGAATAAGCAGCAAACACATGGGACCTTTATTTGAATATCTCAGCGCATCATGCCAGGGAAGAGACTGTCCATGTACAGTATTAATCAAAGTGATGTGTAGGCTCTTTGTTCACGGACGTTTAGTCAATACATGAGTTATGAAGATGCACAATTTGTATGTGTGTGTATATTTGTGTCCAATCAATAGGCATGTGATGGACACAGGTTATGTCTGATCAGATTTAGACAATCAGGCATATTGACAAGCAGATCATTGAAAGAGAAAAATAAAAAATACTAAAAAATAATAGATGACTGACAGGTTAAAACAACTACAAGTATATGAGACACATTCAGAGCTCTTCTGCAGACACACTAATACATTAAATCAATCATTTATATAAGTGTGCATCAATGAGTGGTTGTTTAAACTTCCAGATGGACAAAACAGCTTAAATGCTGTTTAGAAAATACAGTACAAGTCATTTTACAAATGTCGGCCTAGCTATAGAATATCTGGATTAGTGTGTGGCCCGCATGCTATTAATGAAATAGGAAGTGGGAGGGAGTGAATGTAACATACTGTCTGCCCTACACAAATAAGCCCGTTACCTTTCCTCAATCAATAAACTGTCTGTGTGTGAAAATATGTGTGCACACAAAGCAGCATTTCATCTAATAGGAAAATGCAACCTCTCACTCTGAGAGCTGCCTGTTAGGTTAAATCAACAAACCACAAGATACACACACACACACACACACACGCCTGTATGCATGGCAGGAGTTTAAACCCTGGTGAGCATGTGAGCTCTGTGTGTGTACCTTTTACTTTGGTAAACTGAGTAGCATAATTAATTAGAACCTGTTTTTTTTAAAAACACACGCTCTATATACTTGATGTAAACTGTTTATGTGCACTAAATATTAAATGCACATATATTTGAACATATGCAAACTGTTTCTCTGACACACAGAAACATGTTTGCTGAGTGAGTGAAGCCAGACTGGAGGAAAGTTCATATTGAATCTAGTTTATTGCTTACAAATTCACTTTTTTTTACTGTGTTCAACAGCTCTGCTTACCCAATGGGTTATGACAGAAGTACAAAAATTGTGTATTTTCACAAAGACCATAGAGCAAAAACTGGCACGTCTTCCATCAATACAATGGACAGTGATTGTTGAGAATTACTCAACTATCAAATCTCATTGTACTTGTCCTGGAAATCATGTCATCTCTACTATATTTGTCCACCGACCCATGAGAATAGGAAAGAAAATACACTGTCAAAAAGAAAAATGACAGAGCAGGAGACAAAAGACACAAAGCATAGAGAATCATAGGGGCACTGTGAGGAGAGGCAAACCAGGTAAATGTTTGGGACCCTCTAAAAATTTTGAAAAGGGGCCCACGATGGAGACTCATATTGCCACATTTTGCAGAGACAGCTATAAACCCCTCTAAACCTCCAATTAAAGCAGTATAAAGTAGCTGCTATGCCAAAAACCCTAGCAGAGCCCCTTCTAGTCACAGGCGCTGTGCCCACTCAACGTGCTTGTGCCACCTGGCTAAAGAAACTTATGTGAAAATATGATGGTTTGAAACACGTTGAGAGCAGATGAGGTACAGGTGGTGGACTATTTTGCAGTTGTAGCTACCACTTTCAGTTTTTCTGTATTAAATTTTCTTTCTCATTCTGTCTCATCATGAATCTCATCGTGCTACATTCATTTGCTCCAATCATTTCACTCGATTTACAAGTGAAAACCGGATGTTTGCTCATTTTTCATGTCAGTTAAAATGTGTTCGACACAGATAAAATTAACTGCTGTGAACAAACTGTGAAGCAATTCTCCAATCCCTACTTTTTCTGTTCGGAAAGAACTGGAAAAGACAGACCTCTTGCCAAAATTCAGTGACAAAGGAACATTTGATCTCCCCTGGCTTCTTTCGCCCCGTCTGTATCTCACTGTCACACACGCTGAGACGCACACACACACTGCAGACAGGCGACCAAAGGAGCAGTGAAGTGGACATGGTGTATGGTCCTTGAGATGAGGACCCTGTTGTTCCAAATTAGCTGAGATTTGGGGAGCAGCCGAGCTGGCCAGTTGAAAAAAGAGGGGAAATGGAGTGGTGATTTGAAGGGTGGAAGAGAAGGGGGGTCTAGAAAAGAGAGAGAGATTTTTCTAATACTGGCACGCACCCACACACACACACACACACACACACACACACACACACACACACACACAGATACTGTCTTTCTCTCTGTCGCCACTCTCGTCCCTGTTCTTTGATGCTCCCCTTTATTATTTCCAGCTCATCTTTCAGTGGTACTGAATAACTTTGAGGTTGTTTACATTCCCGTGGTCCACACACGCACACATGCATGAGAACATAAACTCTCATTAGTGCAGCATTATGTTGCCAGACAAGCTAGAGTTCAGTCCAGGAAACAATCTTAAGGAGTTTAACATGGAAATCTAATGGGAAGCTATTTAATTTTCCATGTCTTTAAAGGATTTTACAGTATAAATTAAAGTTAGGGTTTATTAGCATTATTAGGCAATTTAATCAACTTGTGGTTAGATAAGAATGTCTCATTGTGAAGCGTTTAAATTTAGCAGAGTTGCTTCTCTCCTCTCATCTAACTGTGTCTTCTAGACATCTTCTCACCTTAGCACTCATCAGTATTCTGGGAGTGACTCAATCAGTCTCAGCACCAAAGATAGATCTATGTGTGTGTGTGTGTGTGTGTGTGTGTGTGTGTGTTTGTGTGTGATTCATTTCCTCATACAAGGGTAGACAAACAGCCTGAGCTCTACACTGTAAGAATGAGTGACAGAAAAAGCGAAAACAGAGAGACGGCATCTGAACTAACTGCACAGTGACCTCAGTGACTCTTAGTGTGCTGTGTGTGTGTGTGTGTGTGTGTGTGTGTGTGTGTGTAGTGGACATAGGAGGATGCTATTACTGAGATTTGATAAAAGACGGCTCTGAACTGTTTGTGTGTGTGTTGTGTGTGTGTGTGTGTGTGTGTGTGTGTGTGTGTGTGTGTGTGTGTGTGTGTGTGTGTGTGTGTGTGTGCACTGAAGGTAAAAGGTTCAGGAAGATGGGCTGTCAAACAAAGACACATCCCACACACACACACACACACACACCACACACACACACACACACACTCTATCCACCACTGGCTGGTATAAGACAGCGTTTTGACACTGGACTGTGTGATCGCAGCCCATCTGCATTATCATCTTCTATTTACCAAACCATAGGAATTCTCTACTATATTTAGCACCGGTTCATGGCATGAAACTCAAAAATGAGGAAAGATAAGACGATGGCACATCAGAGAGAAAAGGAAATGACAGGACAGGACGTGACAGTAAACAATCTTCAGTAACAAGGAGATGAGATGATTAGCTGATTATAGCCAGAATAATGCTGGTGAACTGCCAAGTATGTGTGTGTATGTCCTAATGTCGTTGTCTGCACAAACTGCACAACTTCGCAGCACTGGTTGAGGATTAATATGGAGGTTTTCGGGTTGAGGTTAGGATAAGGCACTACAGAGTGTCAGCTACATAAAGACGTAGGAGTGTGTGAGAAAAAGTGTGTGCTAGTGTGTATATGTAATCAGTTCCAGATGAGTGACCAAGGAAGGTAAACCTTCCCCCCATCCCCCTACTCATTTACCTCCTCTCATCGCTGTCCTCATTTATTCTTCTTCTACCTGCTACTGTTTACACTCTCTATATTCACACACACACACACACACACACACACACACACACACACACACACACACACACACACACACACACACACACACACACACACACACACGCAGGAATGCATGCATTTCTCAGCAGGTCCAGGATCAGTGAATTCATGCAGAAGAGCTGCAGACGGTCTCCTCCACCTGCTCTGACAACACCCCCACACACACACGACAAATGGAAACCAGCATAAAACAAGTGCACGAATGACACAGTGAAGAAAAAACTATAAATTGTGAGTGTGTTGGTGGCCCGTGATGTCGCACGTAGGTCTCATGATAGAGAATGATGGTGTGTCTCTGTGTGTGCATGTAGATGATTGAGTCTGGTGTCTGTGCAGGAGCAACATCAATAACATAGAGGTTATAAATTACATCAAACACCTCCACACCAAACGCATGGATGTGTGCACACACACACACACATAGGACAAATGTTTCACTGACACAGGTCAAGCACAGGTCTCTCGCTTTCTCTCCAAAACATACACTGTCACTTTTAACCTTTCTTTTGTGCTATTTGTTATAATATTAGATATTTATTGTCCAGTTTAAATACTAAAAGCATTTGACATTTACGTCAGCTAAAGACAAGAATGCACATCTGCAGACATCTAGTTTAAAAAGCTACGGCACAGTCTTGCAAGGAAAGAAAACATCATTAATGAAAACCTGTACACTTAATAAGAAAACACCAAATGAACTGTATGCATAGGTGCAGTACTTTGCTGAGAGACAGAATAGTGTTTCTGTAGAACACTGCAGATATAAGTCAAAGCAGAAACTGTTTAATACCCTGTTAGCAAGACTCTGGACACTGAGGAACCCAACTCATACCTCACCAGAAATGTATTTTCTGTTTGCTTAGTGACAAAGAACTCTTCTCTCTCTCTCTCTCTCTCATTCTTATTTATTACTCTAAGTCTCCTTTAATTACCATTTTAATTGGTCACTCCTTCATATGATGCAGGAGTGAATCTAGGAGTGGCTTCGGTTAGGACATTGTGATACACACACATAAATACACATGCATGAAGTCACATATGAACACATTTAGATAAACAGTCACACACTTATTTCCAGACACACACTCCCTCGTGATGTTGACATGTTATATTAATAACAAAGAAAACACAAAGGCTTGTCTTGCCATAGCAATACAGAAATTAATTAGCATACACCACTAAGTGGCTATAGGGGATGCAAATTACTTGCTGCATTCTGCTTTGCTGGAGACTTATAGAGTGTTTGTGGGTACATATTTGCATGTGGATGATTGTGTCTACTGTATGTGTATATGTGCTATCACTAGAAATACAGGTGTCAGATGTGATTACATCCATACCCACAAACTTAAATTGCTCTCTCAGTGAAGATCTTTCTCTCGTTGCCATAAAGTAGCTCATATTGAACACATGCTGATATTTTCTTTGTAAATGTTCCATTCAATTTCACTGATATTGGTATGGCAGGTTTTAGATTCAAAAGTCTGAATTCAGAAAGAACTTTCTTACACATCAGAGAGAAAATGCTTTGGGTTGCTGCTCTCTGCTAAAATAGAAAGAAACATAAATACAAAAAAGCCTACATGCATCAGGGGTACACCGTTTAACAATGAATAAAGTGAGGTGTACCATAGACAGAGGTGGTACGCAGTGCAATGAATGGTAATTATAGAGTGACCTACTGCAGTTGATGATGATGATCGTCAAAACTTGGATGTGAGGATGTGAAGATAAGTAAAAATAGTGAGTAAACATGGCAATTAACAGTCACGATAAAGTGCAGTGAAAATGACTTTTCACTTATCTATATTGAGTTAAGTTTTAATATTTTATGAGCAAAAATAAACACAGTTGTCGAGGCTCAGTCCGTCCTCCTTAAAGAGTTTCCAGTACTTTTGTACTCTAACTACTACTGTAGTAAAAGAAATCATCAATCTATCAAACAAAGATGCACAAAAATCTTTCACACACAGTAAGAAAAGTGGAGAAGATGAAAATGTACACTAATCAGCCACATTAACACTACCTGCTGCTTTTATTGTGGGCACTCTGACCAGTCTGCAGCAACACAGCCCTGTATGCAGCAGGCTGACACCTGACGATCATGGCGATGACCATGCTGAGTCCTGTCCACCGTCATTTTAAAGAACCTGCTGGTATTAATGTTGTGTTGTACACCCATGTGCATCCATGACATCATCATCACTGAATAAATAGCACTGTCAGCACTTGCTAAGGATCTTAGTCCTTCTTCTCAGGGGGGACAGCAGGGTTAATTCACTCAGAGGACAAGACAGTGGCTTCACATGCTTTGATGTGTTGGTCTTCATAGCTGTTAGTCCCCTTTGAAATCGTCTTTGAATGGTTGTGGGCGAGCCACTCTTACAAAGCAGCGTCAGAGTGAAGGTCTTTAAGAGAGGCCTTCAGAGAGGCTTTGAAGGACTCCCTCAGACCATGTTGATGACGTATTTCGGTCTGCAGCTCGCCTCAGGCTACGTTCTGTTGAGTCGACGACCATAATTAATTGGTTGCCTGGATTATCTAAGGTTAAGTGCTCATCGGGCATTCTGCTCCACACAGTTGTGTTTTCCTCACTTCATACACAGATTTAAAAATAGCATTGCTTGACCAGTGTGTGTGTGTGTAGTGGGAAGTTAAACCCAATCAAAGAGGCTACAAAGAACTGGAAACAGATGCTAAAGACAGATCAGATCTGTCACGCTCTCATGCGAACGGAAAAAGTGTTTTTGTGTGTATTTGTGGATTTTTCCATTTATGCTTCATGCATAATTAAGATTGTGTGTCTGCAGAGCTGTTTGTGTAGACACTGTATCTGTGGTAAATACAGTTTTCCTTTTAACAGTTTGAGCTATGAACCTCTTCACAGTTAATGTAAATAAGTGAGCTGGATGAAAGAAACCCTGTTTTTTATTAGCTGACCATCTATATCAGTGCCCAGCTATAAATGAAAAAGTTGTTACTGCTGTTTTTATGAGAAAAACGTGCTTTCTGGTCCCTGTTTCTAATTTATCTGCTTATCCATGGCGGTGCCTGCCTGTAAACTAACTGCATGTACACTCTGCTGCTTGTTTTTAAATTAGTCCACCATCTGCACCCAAGTTGCACTGATCAAGAGGCAGTTGGTGCAAAGCTATATGTGCAAATGATCTGCTTCTGTTGTTAGCTAGTTGCCCATTAGCTAGTCTGGCACCTGAATGTGCTGTAGATGAGAAACATGACCTCAGTTTTAATTAATTTCAGTTAAAGTATACATGCATGTTTTTGCAAGGGATAATTCCAATGGTTCAGGTGGCTCAAGGGAGGTTCTAGTAACAGCTTGTTATTCAGAGCTTGTTTGTTTCCACCCTCTCTGTTGTATTTCCTTCAACTGTCAACAGACAGAAACAAATATGAGGTTTCATTTAACAAAGGATGTTTAAAGAGATATTTACCACTTAGCTCATTGGGTTTTTTTATGTTTTATGAATCTAAATAACGTCTGAAAATCTAAATATTCACTGCTGTTCGTCTGTAAATAGGTTGTAAATTAATATCAGGACCTGAGAGAAAAGGGCCAGAATGTAATTGCTGCCAGTGAGAAACCTTTGAAGGCTTTACACCACCAAGTGTTAGTATGATGCTCCACATACAAGAATCCATGCCTCAGGCAGCATTAGTAGTGTCCTGTCCAACACGCTGTCCTATAGAGAAAGGTAACTTTCTCTGCACGTCTACTACTCTACTACCCTCCTCTGCTAAAATTACACAAGCAGCCTCACTAGAATTAAACAGTTAATGGTCTTCACTTACAGTATGTAGTGCTTTTCTACCTTATCAGTACTCAAAGCTCACTACTCTGCTTCTAATTCACCCACTGATGCTGGAGCAGCCACACAGACACACTGAGATCAACTTAGGATTGAGTATCTCGCCCAAGGACACTCTGATATCTGGCAGCAGGACCCCACAATTGGTGGATGACCGCTCTATTTCCTGAGCCACAACTGCCCCAATTAACATCAAACAACAGCCTCTTGTACAGCAATCACACAATAATGGAGATTATTTACATCCTGGAGGCAAAGTATGTTTCAGGAACCACACAGAAACCTGCTGTTCCCTTTCAGAGGGTCCACCTCATCTCGACCTGTTGTAAGAACGTCTCTGATGATTTTTCTCCCTCATAACTGTTTATCCCCTTTTTTCATCCTTGACCACTTTACCTTTGCCTCTATCCCCCTACTTTCTCTACAGGATACCCTACTCTCGCTGCCTCTCTTTGCTCTCCTCTCTCTTTTCCTCTATCCCCAGTCTCTCTTTCCCTCTCTCTCTCTCTGACAGTGATAAATTGCCTATTGGGTGGTGTAATCCATCTTGTCATATCCCACACCTGAACACACATTCTCCAACGCCCTCTTACTCCTCCCCTGCTACCCTTTATTCCTCCTCTTTTACCCATCCATCCGTTCTTCCCTTTAGTTTTGTTCATCTAAAGATTATTGATGGATGGAAGGTAAAGATCTGACTGACAATTCCCACACACTAGGAAACAGTGTGTGTACAGAATGTGTCATAATTAAGCAAAAAGGTAGAGTGTCCACCATGAGCTACTGCACAACCTGATTCAAAGAGTACAAAACATGTACAGAGTCACATGCACGAGATTGTATCTGGCACTTCTGCTTGTAGTGAAACAACAACTTAAATATTGTCTATGGGTTGTCTATGATGTTATTTATTGCACTATTGCGATCTCATGGTTAGGACTAGTCCATTTAAAATTTCCTGATTTATTTGAATTATGTGCAACTTATTTAGTTTTATATGTTTTATCTGTCAGTCTATGAAATATATAAAAAGAAGTAAAAACAGCCATGCAAGCAGCTCTGTGACGCTGCACACCAGCATGCTAACATGTTTAGGGTGACAATACTAACACTTGTACAATCTGCATTTATATTGACATAAATATACTCACTAAATGTATAACAGCATAAACAAACTCACCGATATGACCATTAAACCAATTTGTTAGGTATCACCCTGAAGGCTTATACAAAGAGGTTTTATGTGTTTTTACATAAACTGTAAACCTCCTCTGGGTGCGCTTCAATCATCCTGCAAGTCTTTAAAACTAAAACACTATTTTAACAGTTCTACATCCATGAAAGTCAACCGAGCGTGCTCGCTCTTTTCCAGACTTCATAATCGCACAGTAGCACTCTTTCATACATGAGAGCTCTGTAAAGCAACCACAGTGCTCCACTGTTGATCACTGGGCTCCTCAGAGGGAGCAGCTGAGGTTAAAGAGTTGCTGAAGAACACACACACTGACAGAGCGGCAACCAGGTTTGACATGGACCTCAAACCTGGATTCAAGATGGAAACCATCCGTCCAAACGCTTGCATTAGCAAAGGGTGAACTGATGCTGCTCCAGAATATATAATCAGTCACATATTGTTCATGCTTTGTTGTATATCTGAGATTTATTGAGATGAATGTGAGAAAAAAAGAGGCGACACACAGAGTCATAAACTGAACCATGCTTTAATATAGCTCCAGCACTGTATGTATCTTGGTGTACAGTCAATAACAGACAGCAGTAAACAACAACAACCATTTCAAACCCTCTAAATCGAGATCTGCAGGTTTCAAGTGCTCAAGGTAATTGGAAAGTTTAACAGCTAAAGATCTAGAGCTCTAGAGCTATTGTCTGTGTCTGATTGAAGCACAGACTGGGAACAAACAGCCAATTTAATTCTATCTCTCTCTCTCACACACACACACACACACACACACACACACACAATCTCAGTCCATCTTTGCCTTGTTATCCTTGTGTAGCCCTGCGATTCGTTACCTCTCCTTTTTTTTTTGACTAATTTATTTTGACCTTTCTCTTTCTCCATCTTGTTAATGAGCTGCAGAGATGAGTCTTGTGAGGACAGAGGGGATGCTCCTGGGCACAGATGAATGATAAACATTAGGAGAAAGTGGATGATATTTATGTCTCTTAGTCAGCAAAGGGTGAATGAAAAACAGATGGAAAGAAAGGGAGCATGTGGAGAAAATGATTTGTTTGTTACTTAGATGATATAATACCAACTGTATTACTGTACAGTTTTTATATCACAGTAAATAAGCACATAAATAAGAAATAGTATTTAAAGTTAATGTTGTCAAAAACCTTTTTTAAGATTTGAATCTAATGACTAATGAGTAACATCCTTTTTTAAAAACACAATAATTAATCCACCACTACTAGAATGAAGTCTAACATGCAGCCAGACTGGAAAGTGCAGCTTAAATGTCATCCTTGTTCTTATTTCACCTTCTGCCCTTTACAATGTTCATACACAATAGACTCACAGTCTTAAAACACACACATACAGAGCAAGAGCAAGAGGGAGTTCTCTTCTCATTCTATCTTTAGCATTAGTCCACCTCTGAACCTAAGCTAGAAAAGTATGCACACACACAAATGTCCTGCAGTGTGTTCTGTTTAGAACAGGAACGCTTTTACAGCCTAGTACATGTGAAACATGACTGGTGGAGCTCTGTCTCTAATTTTGACAGCGCTTTTGGTCTGTTGGCACACTAAGCTTTAACACTCATATTCACATGTGCAAGTCTACTGCACATTTGTAAAAGCAACTATGTCAGCGTTTTTAGGTCCTCACCATATCCCCTTTGTCTTCTGTGATCTCTATACCTCTTTCCTCAGCTTCCGGCGTGCCTTATAGTGATGCAGTAAAATAAGTCTGGATCTGACCAGAGATGCATTTTGGAAAGAAACACACAGTATGTATATGTCTTGCAAATTCTCCAGTTTAAAGTAGGAATGTTTGCCAAGTACCATGAAGCTATATTTAGCATTTTTGTTGCCATGATATGTGTCAGACCTGAAACACAGTGTTTCTCAAATACTGTATCTATGAAGTCACAGGAGCAGTTGTTCACATTATCTCATCAGTGAGCTCATATTCTTTAAATAAACCTGCAGCCAACACAAGCACTGCACTGCAACAAGGCTCCGGGCAGCTGTATGTGCACACATGGGTTTATACTGTATATCTATGTGGGTGTGCATGTGTTGGACAGAGAACAAATGGATTCATCTCTCTCTGCTTCAGTTTCTCTAGTTTTATCTGCATTGACTAGATGCATAATTTTATATTCAAGCCACTTCTAAACAACATCAACATCAGGACTAAACGTAGACAAATCTCACAGAACCACCTCACTTCATATGCTGCAGATACTCTGCTGAAGCTGTCGATCACTAGACTGATTCAAGCACCTTGCAAAGATGCTAAATAAACAATGAAATGCATACAAGCGGCTGGTTAGTGTAGTGGTAAGATCACTACCTCCATGTTGGAGACTGGGGTTCGAATGGCAGCTGTAGGGGCCATTATTCAAGACCTCCTTACACTTACCCTGCCTTTGTACCTTGTACCTCACGTCAAGTCGCTGTGGATAAAAGCGTCTGTTTCATGTAAATGGAACCTTATTTAATTTTATAAATATACTTTTATTACTGTAGCCAAGGTTTTTAAGCACACGTGCATCACTGTGTCCCCATATACTTTGAGGGTTGCAAACTTTTTCACCAAGATGAAAGTAGACCCCCTCACACACACACACACTTACACAAATTCTCATCATCCCTGTCACTCACACCTCACCCTGTCAAGATATTTTCCTGGTGTGAGATGCTGAAGATAGATGTGTTGTATCTGACGAAGTGATGAATCTCGTGTTTGCAGGCCACTGTGCATGCTTCTGTGTGATATATCAGCGTATGACAGCAGGATGGCTAATGTTGGAAGTGTAGTTAACGGGTCTTCAAATAAACTGTTCAGCGTGCAAGACTTCGCAGTGTCACGGGGTGCTGGAGTTGGCACCTGCTACTGAAACACTGGGATATTTTCACTTGTCATTTTGGTTGTATGTGATGGAATTGAAAAGTTTGAAAACTTCTAAATAAAAACAATCAGGGAATAAAAACTGCCTAAATAGGCCCTGCACATTTTGATAGCATCAGGAGGTGCAGCAGGTTGTCCACTAACTACAGGGTTAACAGTTTGATTCCCAGCTCCTCCACTCCATAAAAGGTCCTGAGCAAGACACTGAATCCCAGGTTTCTCCTACTGTGTATATATTGTATTCCTTTGAATAAAGGTATCTGCTAAATGACTAAATGCAGCAGGTGGATTCAAAGAATCAACATAATTCTTATTGAGAATCTCAGACTTTGTATCATCACACACACAAATATACTGTAACATTTATGCATCTCTAGACAGGAGGAGACAGACAGACAGAGGAGACACCTGCACCTCTACTTATTCCTGTATTTTGGAGGTGATGGAGAGGCAGTTGCCATGGTAGCTACAGACCTCATGGCTGCAGCTGCTGATCCCACTTTCACCACCATCCAGTGTGTAGTCTTGATAAAGCACAGACACACATGCACATGCGTTTTGATATGAACCTCAGGGTGCCTTGGTGTGTGTATGCCAGTACAATTGTGTGAGCATCTGTACACACTGTTGTGTGCCAGTGTGTGTTTGGGTGTGTTCACTCATGCATGTGATTTGGCTGTTATTGCCATGTGTTGTTAGTGTGCAGAAGTGGTGAGTATGTTTGTCTTGGACTTGTTTTGGCCTGTGGGCTATGCAGAGGTGCTATAAATGTAAAACTGGCTTCTCTTAAATGGACTAGTGCTGCTTTAATTTATTTGACAGTATTAGTCGAGTAGTAGAGTCGGAATATTTCAACTTTACACCATAAAACATACTAATGAAAACATAAATAAACATTTTCTAAATAACAGACAAAAAACATGCTTCAGAACCGAGTCATTTGCTTAAGAAATAGCCAGTGAAGAGTGACTGTGGTTGAAGAACAAAACAAAACAACAAAGCAAACTGGCAGTACCACTTGTGCCAACACTTCACACACTCATCTACTGGATCTAATATGTTTTTGTGTTCAATTTCCTAATTAATGCACACTGGCAAACTCAAAGTCATCATCTGTTGTCTTTTGAAACCGGCCAAGCTTTTTGTAGCTTATCTGGCTCTTTATAGACACACACACACAATGGCTAGGGTAGTTAGCCTAATTAAGTGTGTCCGCTCTGGGTCAGTGACTGTAATGACAATGATGGTACTATTAGGAGAAACTATCTTCCTTCTTTTCTGTAGCTACTCATTTTCCCCTGTTTCTCATTCTCATCTTCCTCCTTCTCCTCCTCTAAATTTAAATAAGTGTTTTTCACATTTTTACTTGCTTTCTCTTCAGGGTAATTTAGCTAAACATGTGTTTGAGACGAAGATACTGTGTGTGGTTGGTCTTATGTCTGCATGGTAGCATCTGCAGACATACAAACTGAAAGCATCAGGTACAGATAAAAAGATGTGAGCACAGGCCAAAGGCATTGATGCAGGATCTCAAAGTGCATATTCATGCTGGTCCCACCTTGGCCCAAAGGGACTCTATTATAGGATGAGAACTGTAGACTGTGTAGATGACAGGATAAGACAGGAAGTCCCAGTTTATTGTTAGGCACAGTGTCCTTCAACATGTCTAAGAACTAACAGTGGCCCTAATGAGACACAGGTTCTGTTAGAAATTTGGTTAGTTACAAATGAGTTTAATACAAGTGAGAAGCATTTTTAAACATTAAATATAATTATGTTCCTTGAACAGACTTGACTATTGGATAAAGTGAACCATCTGTTAATCACTGATCTTTGCAGCTCCAAGATGTTATTTCCACACTTAGATACTGTATACACGTAGGCCCATCTGTTAACTTGATGGAACTCTGCCAGTCTCTTGACCTGTCTTGCCAACGAGACATTTTGGCCGTATTTGAATGATATTTGATTGCTGTATCTTTTTGAGGGTCCATGCAGACTGTATTCATTACATGGAAATGTATTAGATTGTCCAGGGTTGTTGTACCAGCAGTGATTATGTGCTTTGTGGTTTCATATGTGTTTCATATAAATTCCTACAGTTTAGTCTAATTACATATACACACAAGTGTTTGGGTATTTTTGCTAGCGATATAGTAGATCTCCATCTTTAGATGATGTCTATGCATGTGCGGCTGGGGTGGATCAAACTGACATAAACCTAGTAACTTCCAGCATCAGCACCCTTCTCTCTCCTCACATACACACATGCATCCATCTACACCGTCTTGTTGTTATTGATGAAGCCACCTCTTTATATGGTAATGTCTTTCACACCTGAAAGGCATCAGGAGGGCATTTTCGCTCTCTCTCTCTCACTCACACAAACACACATGTGCACACTATCACACTCACCACACTGCACTCTTGCCATAAACACACACAAGCTCGCCAACACACGCTATTATTCACATGAGCTCCATATATTTTCACCCTCTCTCAGCCTCTCACCAGCACGCACACAGCTATGAGAAGCCCATTAACGCTGATGGAGATATGTATGCGGCTCACATCTGTCACATGTCGCTGCCGTGGCAACACCAGCTGCCGTGGTTACCGGAGGCCTGCTTCTGTAGCGTTATGGGATTTGGTTATTACAGCATAGCCAGCTACCTGTGTGCAGAAATACAGCCTTTTGAGGACACTGCTGAGCAGTAACACTCCACCATTTGATCTGATAAGCAGACTAATTACAGACAAATTACTGGTTAATTACTGGTTTGTGGTGAAAATGACCTAGTGACTGGGATTAGTTAAATTGATTATATCCACTAGAGGATTAAGTCCACTTGCATTTGTGGGTTGGAAATGGCATCAGAGGCAGCAGATAGACCAGTAAGCTCTAAACCTCAGTCTTTTGTTCACTTAATGGACAAATGTGCTGTGTATTAAAAGGATCTGGCTGGAAACATTATAGGTAAAAAGAAAGTGTCTTTACAGAGCAGATCTAGCAGTTTGTCACTATTAGTGTTTGGAGAATGAAAATGTTTGTACCAGATATTTGGCATCAGGATGTATATTGTGATTAGAAATAATGTTGGTTCATCCAGCGATGTATGACATTCATATTGAGAAGTACTTAGGGCTGTTTTTCATAGTTCAATAATAAATATCTTTTAAATCTTTAAATCAATAAATAGTCTTTTCAAAGTAGCCAAAAACAAAACAATAATGCTGTTAATGGCAAAGATGTTCAATTTACAATGATGTAAACCCAAAAATAAAAAATAAGACTAATAATAAGATGACATGAATGTTTAATGGACTAATTACACATCAACATTCGAGTCAACATGGACAAGAAGTCCAACAAATTCTATTAATCACGTTACAACAGCTGCTAATCTTACATATTAACAGACTCAATCTCTATGACAACTGAGGAGCAACTACCACTGATGAAAACTGTTATTACATTGACTAATCCTCTCATTGTTTAAAAACTAGAGGGCGCACCTTTATGGAAGGCGACAGTGGCCCGACAAACCCCAGGATCAGTGGTGGGACTCCCCGTCCCCCCAATTCCTAGAAACACAGCACTGCAGCCACAGTAATGTGCATTAAACTGCATTAGTAGTACACTTGAATGGCTGTTTAATCTACAACTAGACATATGCACCACTAGGTCTGTTAAGACAAACATTTTAAGTGCATGCATGATATATACATCCAGAACAAAAGCAGTCCAAGTACTCTGCACTTCATATAACATGTTAAAATGTACAAAAATGTGCAGCTGAAAGCAATCTCAGTGAATCTCAAGTTGACATTAAGAGGTCCTCAGGGAGTGAATATATTCACATAGTGACCCACTTTCCTCATCTGAACTGGACCAACCAAAACCAGATCACCCTCCATCCATTTATAATTTGGACATGAATGTAAGGGATGAATACACATACAGACGGACACATGGATACACACACCAGCAGAGCAAGGACAGAGGCTTTAAGTGATTACAGCTGTGTAGCCAGATGTGCTTTTTTGAGTCCTGTGGTTACAAGAGTGCGTGCGTTTTACATGTGTGTCTGAATCTAAACCTGAAAACCTACTCTGCTCATTCTAATCCCTTCACAGAGTGCTATTTGCCCCCCACACCCTCCCAAACTGCCTCCAGCAATTTGACCTCCCTGTCTCTCCCTCTCTGCCTCCTTTCAATGGCTGACTAACAGCAGTAATAAAGATATGTGGGCAAAATGTCCTGAAATGGAATTCCATTTAATTTGAGGGTAGCATTTAAGTCATAAAAATGCATGCTATATATCCAGTACACTCAGTTTGTGGTTTATGGCAGGCACACCGCCCTAAAACTAATGCTGCCTAATTCAATAGATCTGCAATAAATCCGGCTTCAGGAACATGATAATGTCCATCTTTTGTCAAAACTATTTTACAGGTGTTGATTCAACTCTGTGGAATTGTACTGTACTATACAGGTATTATTTTCTGATTATTTGACCTAACCTCATTGCTTAAACGGAGTGGACAAAATAATCAAGACACTTGTTTACCTTTTTAACAAAAGCAGCACATGGAGTGCATTAGTTTTAGTCAGCTGTATCTACTGTAGCCCAGAAAAATGAGTTAAAAAATACCTGGGATTATAATATATAATAATATTCTGGGAAAAAATACCCAGAATGCAACTGTTGGTGTCTAGGCAGAATAACCCTATCTCTGCATTGTCTAGGACAAGTGCTGCCACCATGTAACTGAAGGTTTTAATGGCATAAACTATAGTACACAAAAGAGTTTTGAGAGATTATTAATCATATTCTATTATATTTACCAGCTAATTAACTACAAGCTGAATGTTTATACATGGTATCTCTGTTTATGTCCCACCCAAGTCCAAGACATACAGTATAATGTGCTGCAAATTAACATAACACAATCAAAACACTTTCTTTGCACGGTTAGTTGCTTATATTTCCTACCAGTGGGTGAGCACAAACGGTTTATCAGCTAATGCCTAATATTTGAACATGTAGGCATAGTCATAACTTATATTAGGGACTTGTGTGTGTTTATGTATTCACAGAATGCTCTAACACACAAACATGCTAAATGTCTTGCCAGCACAAATGAGCACACTCTCTCCCTCACACACACACACACACACACACACACACACACAGAGCTGCAGACATCCAAACAGCAAAATATTCAACAGTAAGACCTGTGAAGGTCATAATTAGCATTGTCTTTATGTGTGGCTAGCTCAGGTCAACCATGACCTATCATGTATTCCTATCCAGAGACAAAGAGGTCTAGATGGTTGTGAGGTGTGTGACTGTGTGTGTTTGTAGAGAGGTATATTCGCTGGTGGATGTGTTTTTATTCTAGCTGTGAGGGGTCACATATGTCCCAGTCTCCTGTGGGAATAACATGAGGTCTCATGCTGACAGGACAACAGGAAGGGACACATACACACACAGAGACCCACAGACGCGCACACACACACACACACTCACACTCACACTGAACTGCTGCTCCAGCACATTTGGTGAAGGAGGAAAATTATTAGGTCACATTGCTTCACCAAGGACACAAGTTCAGCTTTTTCCTGACACAAAACACCTGTGTAGTTCAGTTCACTCTTGTAAGAAAAGTCTGGGGAAGAAGCCAAAATGTAATGTAAGTAAAAATAGCCAAGAACTGCTTGCCGGCCAAGATGGCAGACAGTAATGGCAATGGAGGGCTGCTCCTCACTGAGATGGCGTTAGTATAATGTGTCATATACAGTGCTGCATCATTTTTATGTGAAGTATTTATCAAAACAATAGTTTATGGACTGAGAGATGAGCATGTTGAACCAGAATGAATTCTTTATATTTCTACCATATTTCTACCATGACTTTCTGTATTTGCTAAAATTACAGAAAAAATTCTTGAGCCAGAGAGGGAGATATAGCTGTGTGCACTAGTTCAACAAGCCAAACTATATCTGCAGCTGGTATAAGCATACTTTACTCAGTTTACATGATCTGCAGGTACATTTTCCACAAACACATGCACCTACACCAGTTCCAGCACTGGGTGCGATGTGCCTGTGCTTATTCTTCACTTCAGTAAAGTTAACCACAACGGGGAGGTTTCAACCAGCCTGAACTCAACCCGACCTCACAAATAACGTTTTAATTAGTGGTCTGCCCACCGACAGTCCCCATTAACCCCCACTGTTCCTAACAATTTCCAACTGTCATGTTCTTGAGCTAATAAGAGCCCACTGTCTTCACTTCTGTGTATCTACAGAAACCTGCATGTCCCACTATACTCTGTACTCTCTCTTTCTCACTGGCTGCAGTTTCATAGCCCCATGGAGCATAATGCATGCTTATTCGTTACCAATTAACTCTGACGTGAAGCCCCACTGTATTCACAACTAAAATCCAGTCAACTGCAGCAGAACAACTTCAAACCTAGAGGCAGCATGATTAAAAATTATGGTTAATCAAACACTCTGCCAGTCTGGTTTTCATGCTTTATCATGCCTTCAATGTGCATAACAACAAATGTTTTGTAAAACAACAAAAATAAATAACATTTGGCTGCAGCAGAAATAGAAAAAGGAAGATTAGATACCAGGAGTATGTTACGATGAATTCATATACATGATCAAATTCACAATAAATCAACTTGCAATACTCCAGGGCACAAAATATGCTATTTGATAATGACTGTACTAATGGAATTAAAATTGATTATTGATGACTCACAGAAAAAAAGAAATCACCTGTCAAAGAAAATTTGAAAAGGCAGTAATCCATGTGGATTAATAACTGCTCCAAGTCAATATCTTTCAATAACCCATCACATTAATTCCCTCAGAAGAAGAAAAGCAATGTAAAATAAAGTGAATTCATTGACTGTGGTCATATACTCAATCAGACAAAAAGAGAAAAATAGAAATCATCTCCTGTGTGTTTGTCATTTTGTCTTTGGCATTGATTAACAGTATTAGATACAGGAATGATCCCAAATCCCTAAGGCTGTTTGGTCTCAGCTCTTTTCCACAGCTGGTCAAATAAGGGTTGGACAAATTACAGGAGCCCCGTGATTTATGGGAACAATAACTCTGTCTACCCAGCAACACAGTAAGCAAGGAAATGATTAGAGGCCCAATCTTTCATGAGCAACCAAGTTAATAAGTGTCACTGTCCGAATGCCACAGTTAATAACAGAACAAGTTATTTTTGGAGGCTATGCTATTCAACATTACCAACTCACCACTAGGTGACAGAAAATGTAGTATAAAAACAGAAACAACATGATTTGTACGCACACAATCATACACATCACAATAAAGCTTTGGTTTTTACCTTGCTGGAGTAAGGTCCGGGGATGAGCAGTTTCAGAGCTTGTCTTTTCAGCTCCGTCAGCCTAGCGTTGCAGTTCTCACACCAAATCCCTCTTTCACTACCTGGGGAACTTCCGCTGCCTGAGGCTGGTGATCCAGTACCAAAACCTGGGGAGCCGCCTAGAGAGCCAGGCGATCCTGTGCCAATCCCTGGAGAGATGGTCCCCGGTGACCCAGAGAAGGACCCTGGTGAAGAGATTCCCGAGCCTGGGGACGGGGTGCCTGTAGAGCTCGGCATGGAGCCAGCACCCTCTGGAGTAGGGCGCGTGCTGGAGCGGGTGTTTTCCTCGTAGGGCTTTCGGTACCAGGCGTCGGGGAAAAAAGAGGCAGATTTGGTGGGTGAAGTGTCAGGCATCTGTAAAAAAAACAAAAATTTAAACAGTTTTTAATAAAAGATCGTGCAGTTATAGGCCACCATGCGTAGCTGAGACTAAGATCATGAATAAGGGACAGGGCACATGGCCTGTATCCTGCATATTAGCAGTCAAGCTTTTTACATTGTGCCTGTGAAGCCTAATCATGATGTGTATTCACTACAGTATATCCAACACAGCTGTAGCCTGTTCTGTTGGGTTCAACAAATCCTCCAGTGCTTAAAGGTGAGTTCAACATGTATGTGAAATTTATGAGAAAAACAAATCATATAGACAGTCACAGTTTGCCCTGCTATTAGGGCATTAAATTAAAGAGTGATTCAAAACCCCACAAACAGGAAGCAGTGTTCAACATTTGCTGTGATAATGTGACAGTGATGCCCACGTTGAGACACTCAGCATATTGGATGCTTCTGTTAACAGATAAACAGGATCAAGTCAGAGGTCGTGTATAGACCTGCGTTATTTTCCCCCACGCAGAAATCACATGGGAACATCAAATGAGCTACCATGAGTTGAAAATTAGATCTTTTGCGGCTAAATCCAGTCAGAGAAGAGAGACCCATTGATGTGGTGGTGACTGGAGAGGTTGGGTAGTATAGTTACAGTAATGCCTTACAAGGGCTATAATAAGGTAGTAAATAGTAGGTTTATAGGTGGGAATGCTCAGTCTTCTCAAAGAAAAAAGGTGGGATAATGTGGTATGAATGAACTCTAATTAGGCTGTAGGCAGTCCCACAGGTGAACTGCAGCTCTGCTTGGATTTGCTGCTTGATCATCAGTTTGAGATAATCAGGAGATGTGGGAGATATACCTGTGAAAATGAACGACACTGTTGTGACACCAGAAGCCATGATGTGTGAAATGTGATCTTCTTAAAGCCATCAATCACCAGCACAAGCACAAACCTACAGTTTCATATTCATGTGATTATTATGTCTCAAATGTGTCAAACTATTTTTTCCCAGCTGCCAACAAATAGCACTTTTGGAAATAGTCTATCATGAACTGGATGAAGCTCCACAGACTTGAACACTGCAGGTTCCTATTAAAACAGGTTTATGATGCGGGATGAAGTGCGTGAGTTCTTCCACTCAGCGCGTCCATAGATAACAGAGGTGTGTCCGGCCATCGGCTACTGGAATGAAACCTACCCCATGTTTTCTGCTCCGGCTGCTCACAGACCTCTCCTTGGTCCCCGACAGTGAAGTCATGTTGGAGGTGAGAGGAGAGGAGGAGAGGAGATGCTGCTGCTTCACATTAAAAAAAGAGACGGAGACCACCGGATCGATTTCAATTAACTGCACGCCCCTGCAGCTTTCGCTCTTCTCTATCTGGAGGAGACCTCACGCCACATGTGGAAACCGCTTACATCCCCAGTCCGGCTCCGACAAACCAAACACAAAATCCAGAATTGTTTTGCTTCCAGAGAAAACCTGGAAACACTTCTAAAACCCAGACTGAGAATTCACGCAGGTCGTGCAGACAGACAGCAGAGCTCTCTGTGTCAGCAGAGTCCGCTCCGCGCTCAGCTGCGCTCCGGACTGGCTCCAGCCCTGCCCCTCTCCATCAGCTCTGCGGCTGAGGCGGCCCAGGTAAACAAGAACCCACGGGGCCAGGTCTTATGTGCACACGGCAGTCACGACTCACTAGATGGACTAAGATCCGGCCGGTGTGCAGCACAGCGTCTCTGTTTAGAGTTTAGAGTTGTTGGTCCCCCGCTGACTTCCCGAGGCTCCGCACTCTGCGGAATCCAGCAGCGCACTGAAGCGACAGAGGGGCGCACATCTGGATGAGGGCGGGGCATCCCTGCCCCTCATCAACCACACCAATGCACATCCAGAGGTTCCAGCTGAGTGAGAGGTGGACTGAAGTGAGGAAACCGAACTTTTACGATGGAGATGTGGATATTTCTTTAACATGTTGATGTTGAGATTACGTGCCTGAATCTGACTTGGAATGAAAATGGATTTCAACAGATTCAATATCAAGCGTATAAAGGTTAATAAAATATATGACCTGTCTCCACAACAGCACATTTTCCTAATTATAATACCTACTGGTCTGGACACTCTTAATACACACTCTTAATGAAGCAGGCCAGTAAAAGCTTTTCCAAATCGAGGGGGTGGATGAAGAAAAGCAGCAAGTCCGAAGGTGGCTGGTCCTTTCATTGATTTAAGTGCTACTGATGCAAAGCAGAACTGAGAGTAAAGGATTAAGATCTAAGCCAATGGAAGAGAGCAGGAACTAAAACAGGAGCCTTTAATCTTCCTCTATTAACTGATATTGTCCTCTTGTAGTGGAGCAGACATAAAGTCACTCAGGTGTGTTTGCAGTGTATTGTAATAAGGCAGCTTGTGAGTGGTTACACAGTGTCCTCTGCTGCTCTACTAACGTTACTGCCAGAGACAGAATAAATAATAAATAATAAAATATTGAGTTTGTGTACTTCTCAGAGGTGGCAGTACACAAACTCAGTATTCAAGTAAAGGTAGATTACATGCCCAAAAATACTCACTGGGTATTAATTAAAAAACAATGTAGTATATATAACAAAAAAGATCATAATTAAAATATTAATGTATTATACTTAATATCTACATCTGGAAAAAGTAAGTGGTAACTAAATGTGTAAAATACATGTCGTAGAGTAAATAGCACGATATTTACCTCGGAGCAAAAGTAAAAGTAACATAGAATACAAATACCCCAGTAAAGTGCAAGTACCTCCTATCTGTACTTCAATGAGTAAAAGTACTTTATTACAGTAGTAAGGAAATATGAATACGGGATGTCAGGAGCCATAGATGTAGGAGGTACCGCCGTGAAAGGGGAGATATGATAGAGAACTTCAGGAGGAGAGTTTAAATAGAAATTAATTAAAGGATCTTTAGAACAGTAGAGACTTAGACAAAGTGTGGATCTGCAGAACATCAACAACATAAGACGACGCAAAAACAATTGATCCTATAGATATCAAACCACTTTCCTTAAAAGCCCAGAGAGGAAGAAGCACAAGGTACTTTGTTATTATTATTAATTACTTTATTAGTTACTTAGTTAGTACTAAAGTAGTTAGTTAGTTAGTTAGTTAGTACTAAAGTGGTTAGTTACTTAGTTAGTACTAAAGTAGTTAGTTACTTAGTTAGTACTAAAGTGGTTAGTTACTTAGTTAGTTAGTACTAAAGTGGTTAGTTACTTAGTTAGTTAGTACTAAAGTACTTAGTTACTTAGTTAGTTAGTACTAAAGTGGTTAGTTACTTAGTTAGTTAGTACTAAAGTACTTAGTTACTTAGTTAGTTAGTACTAAAGTGGTTAGTTACTTAGTTAGTTAGTACTAAAGTACTTAGTTACTTAGTTAGTTAGTTAGTACTAAAGTACTTAGTTACTTAGTTAGTACTAAAGTGGTTAGTTACTTAGTTAGTACTAAAGTAGTTAGTTACTTAGTTAGTACTAAAGTACTTAGTTACTTAGTTAGTTAGTACTAAAGTGGTTAGTTACTTAGTTAGTTAGTACTAAAGTACTTAGTTACTTAGTTAGTTTAGTACTAAAGTGGTTAGTTACTTAGTTAGTTAGTACTAAAGTACTTAGTTACTTAGTTAGTTAGTACTAAAGTAGTTAGTTAATTAGTTAGTACTAAAGTACTTAGTTACTTAGTTAGTTAGTACTAAAGTGGTTAGTTACTTAGTTAGTTAGTACTAAAGTGGTTAGTTACTTAGTTAGTTAGTACTAAAGTAGTTAGTTAATTAGTTAGTACTAAAGTACTTAGTTACTTAGTTACTTAGTTAGTTAGTACTAAAGTAGTTAGTTACTTAGTTAGTACTAAAGTAGTTAGTTACTTAGTTAGTACTAAAGTACTTAGTTACTTAGTTAGTTAGTACTAAAGTAGTTAGTTACTTAGTTAGTTAGTACTAAAGTAGTTAGTTACTTAGTTAGTACTAAAGTAGTTAGTTACTTAGTTAGTTAGTACTAAAGTGGTTAGTTACTTAGTTAGTTAGTACTAAAGTGGTTAGTTACTTAGTTAGTTAGTACTAAAGTAGTTAGTTACTTAGTTAGTTAGTACTAAAGTAGTTAGTTACTTAGTTAGTTAGTACTAAAGTGGTTAGTTACTTAGTTAGTTAGTACTAAAGTGGTTAGTTACTCACCTTCTGACGTCACTGAGTGTGCGGCCGCTGCCTCCTCCGGTGCAGCAGGTGGCGCTGCTCGCTCCATCCTTCAAACACACAACATCAGCGTCGCAGAAGAGAAGTTGTTTTACAGGAATTATTTGCACGACGTGTAGATTTTCACATAAAGTGTCACATTATTAACACTTTATCGCATTAAAAGATTTATTTTACTCGTCTTAGAGATGTGGCTTGGTTTGGCTGTGAATGCGTGCAGGGTCGACGCTGCGTGACGTGTTGAGTAAATAAAATATAAGTTGAGAACAGGAACATTAAGCTGAATTTTAAGGTTTAAAGGTGAGTGACTAGTTCTAATGTGCTGCTTCGTTTTTGATCATGTCTGTGTTCATGTGTTTTCATCATGTCTAACACTTGTTTAGCTGCTGGGGTGTGTAACGCTAACTGCTGCATTAACTTGAGCTCAGTTAAAATGTTTTTGGGTTCCTGTTAGCTAACATAATGTTACACCTCTGCAGGTTGCGCCCAGTAATAAGAAGGTTGGATGTTGGATAAGTTCCATTAAGAACCTTTAAATTGTTTTGTTTGTTTATCACTTGTTACGCATTGGCAGCAAACATCAGTCGCTGCTTTTATTGCTCAGGGTTTTTGTGGGCGCGATTGTTTACTAGCATGTTATGCTAACGTGAGTTGTTTGCTAGCAGCCTGTTTTATTTAGCCTTTGTTAACGTGTTCAGGGGAATTGACGCTATATTATTGATCTGACGTTATATAATTGATTGATATGATAATTGTTTAACTTGGTGTTTGCACATACGGTATTTGAATTTAGTATTCTGTGAAAACCTGAGCTGAACTGTCAACTTTCTTGCAGCCACTCGAGGCTGCAGGAGACGCAACCTAAAGATAAATATGATATTAGCTACAGAGAGATAAGTTAGTAAGTTTGCAGCGTCAGCCTTAAATAACGTGATGTATGTTTAGTTCCTGTTTTTAATGCATGTTTTGATTCCTGTTTCCGTGGTGACACTCGATGGCGGATGTTCTTGAATTTAGCAGGCGTGAGTAAATGACCATAATGTGTAAAAACGACATGCATCTTAAGTCTAACATGGCGCAACGCTAAAGTGAAAGTACAGCCTACTGGGCAGGGCCCAGCGTTTGATAGTATTTCCTTAAATTCCCACGTTCTTTGTCCGTCACATAACTGCCCATATTTTTGCATGTCTGTCAAGTCGATGGATCAGAAGTAATACTGTCCTGATCTGTGTCACATCGTCAGGGATCCAATGAGCTCAATCAAAATCTTCCCACAGAGAGGACCACATCAACTCAGAAAACAATGAAAGGTAGTATTTTTGACTTTATGAATCTTTTAAGCAATCAGAAAGCTCCTTAAAAGCAATTTAAATCTTTAAAGACACATATGAAGCAATTCCAGATGTCTTTCAGATTGTGACTGTGCATGATCTTTCAGGTAGACCTCGCAAAACAAGAATAAGGGAACCTAAAAAGACAGCACCAAAGACAGTCACCTCAGAGGCGGTTTCATCTGCAGCCGCTGAGGAATCCAATGCTGAGCCAGGCAGTGAGTTTGCCATTCTCAGCCAGTCCCCAGCATGTTTCTTACCAAGTACTCCAAAAAGAGGCAGGAGACAAACAAGACAGAAACAAGGGGACCGCCGGACATCTACACCGGAACATAGCTTGTCCACTGACCACATGTCCAGTATTCCAACGTCTCCTCCTGGAGCAAAACAAACAGTGCTCAAATACACAGAACTCATCTCTCAGATAAAGGTGCTTGATCAAATCTTTACTGATAAATATTATTTGTGCATTTTTCCAGCCCTGAGATCCTTAAATTCCTTTTCTTCTGTTGTAGACATCAGAAGTAGAGTCATCATGTTGCCAATCAAAATCTCAAGGGACAAGACGAGGTAGAAAAAGGGTGGCAAAGGAGATGCTGGAGGCCTGCAGTAAAACCACCAATCCACCAGCCAAGTCCCGACGTGGCAGGGTGCAGAAGGAAAAGGGGAATTCACAGAAGGAGGCCAGTCAGTCATCCATGCGTACTAGATCTAAGTTTGAACTGACAGAGCAAGGTAGTATCTCCTCAGTGTTACTAAACCACACTGTAAATATACCGTGCTCTCTGTGAAATTATATTTTATTAGACTAGTAACTGCTCATGGAGGTCTCACATTTTGAAATCATCCAGGTGAAAAAAGTATCCATTCTAATTCAGTGTTATTGCTCTACCCCCTATGCCCCTCTTGGTCCAAAAGACGACTCTTTGCTGTCTTCAGATCTATCAATAGAGCTGAGCCACCATGAGGAACTACTGCCAATTTTGTCCTTCCAGGAAGATGAGGAAAGTGCCGATGAAGACGATGACGAGTTGCCAAGTTTCCAGATGCAGATGGACAAAAGTAAGTGACTGAATGACTGAATGGAAATAATTCCTAGGGGCTGGATTATGTGAACAAAGTGTATATCTTACATGGTTTGTGCTCTTGTTTTTCAGAGCCGCCGTCCATCACAGAAGGAGTGTTTGTATGGTACAAATATAGAAGTTATCCTTTTTGGCCTGCATTGGTGAGTACAAATCTCAGAATCACATGTTTTTACTCATTTTATAATGGAACTGTGCACAATTTCATGCTTGCTTAAATCCATAGAATGTGTTTTGTTGCTTACTCCATTACTTTATTAATAATAACTTGCAACCTATGTAAACACATAAAACTATAATGTCTGTGCTCTTTTTATCTGCAGGTTAAAAAAGTGAACCGCAAGCTGAAGAAAGCCAGTATCATTTTCATTGATGACCCAATGATTCACAAAAAGAAAGGGTAGGAAAGACAACTTATTTTCTCTCCCTGCTTTGTGCATTAGTGCCCCTGCACATTTAAAATGTATAAGATGTCACAATAGGTTGTGAGCATCCCTAATCCACAGAGATCGCCAACAGTGCAGGTTTCTTGTGCAACTATACATGATTGTAAAAATCTCTGTATGGTCAGAAAAAAAAATAAAACAAAACGTTAATGTACAGGTAGTGGTAGAAATCCAGTCATTGGGATTTTCACCTTTAGTTGTTTGTGGTTCTGAAGGTTTACTGTGGCTCTGAAAATCCTGAAGCCTTTTGACTGTGAGGAAGCTAATGAGCTCATGGTAAGATCTGCTCTTGAATTATACACTGTGTTTTAAAACCAGTGTTTGTTTGACACAGTGGCAGTCTAACTACAGTATGTCTGTTTTTGTCATAGTGTAATGCCAAAGAACAGTATGATGCTGCCATTGAATGGTCCTTGGAGCTCATAACCGACTACAGAATACGGATTGGTATTGTCTATTTAATTTTAGTGTGGACATGACTATTATTAAAAATACATATCAGGTGTTAATTATGTTTCTCTTTGTAGCGTGTGGATCATTTTCTGGCTCTTTCATTGAGTACTTTGCTCATGACATGAGTAAGTTTTGTTGTATCTCATTGATTAACATGACACCCTAGAACTTTAGGCTATTTGAGTACATCTGCCTCCCTGCTTGATCCTGGTTCTGGTTTTCCCTGATGGTTTTTCACTAATACAGGCTATCCAGTGAGGAGAAAGTACCCACAGGCAGCCTCAGAGAGACTAACCATTACTAGTGACACAATGATGGAGGACCTGTGTGACGATCATAAAGAGGATAGTTTCAATGAAGAGCAGGAGGCGGTCAGCAGGGGCTCAAAGAGGCTGTTGCCAGACCGAACACATGCCGCCCACAACCGCGCTAATGAAAAGCTCGTACATTTCATCGTCAAGCAGCGCATGGTGGAAGGCCGCCTTCTGGTATGACTGATGGAGCCTTTTGTATTGCTGCATTGCAGTCGTAGTTCGCTGAAGTCTACTAAGAGTATTATTATCAATGGATGTTAGAAGTACACTTCAACTAGATGCCATTCATTAAGGCCTATTCACATAAAAAGTGTACTTTATCAGTCTTTTACAACAGATACTAATATTATTAGATACTTAAAAATCTTTACCTACACTAAAGAATTGGGTTTAATGTTTCGTAACAACAAGACGGCTAGCAACTTAACACCATTACTACGTTTAATAGGCATTTTTTGTGATGAGCACCCATGAATAAATCCACCCTTACTGCATCACCCTCTCCTTACAGGCTGTGATACGTGGGCAGCAGCAGTCCAGATGGCTTCGCTCCTTTCTAAGTGCCAATCGGAGACGGGTGGTGAACATATACCTGGAAGATGACCAGCAGTTGGACCAGGTCTACTGGTACTTAAATGAGCTCTACACGACAGCCACGGCCACTGCCTCTTGTCTGGCTGAGGTTAAATCCATGGAGCGCGTCCCATTTGTCCTGGATGTGCTTCTTCCTGAGGTGAGGTTTCCTCAGAGCTTACTAGAGTAATTTTTCTGTTATAGATTTGGTAAATGTACTGATACTTACACACATGGACAACATTGTTGGTACCCTTCTGTTAAAGAAGGAAAAACCCACAAATGTCACTGAAATAACTTAAAACTGACAAAAGTAATAATAAATTAAATTTACTAAAAATTAACTAATGAAAATCAGACATAGCTTTTGAGTTGTGGTTCAACAGAAGTTTTTTAAAAAACAAAATAATGAAACGGGCCTGGACACAAAAAAAATGTTCCCTTAACTTAATATATTGTTGCACAACCTTTTGAAGGAATCACTGCAATAAAATGATTTCTGTAACTCTCAATGAGACCTGTCAACAGGTATTTTGGTTCACTCCTCATGAGCAATCTGCTCCAGCTGTCTCAGGTTTGAAGGGTGCCTTCTCCAGATGGCATAGTTCAGCTCTTTCCACAGGTGTTCAATGGGATTTAGATCAGGACTCTTAGAAGGCCACTTTAGAATAGTCCAATGATTTGTTCTCAGCCATTCTTGTGTGTTTTTAGCTGTGCTTAGGGTCATTATCCTCTATGACTATGACTATGACTATGACCTGTCACAAAGACCAAGCTTTCTGACACTGGGCAGCACGTTTTGGATGCCTTAAATGTCTTGAGATTTTATTGTACCATGCACAGATTTAAGAAACCTTGTACCAGATGGAGCAACGCAGCCCCTGAACATAACAGAGCCTCCTCCGTGTTACACAGTAGGTACAGTGTTCCTTTCTTTGTATGCTTAATTTTTACTTCTGTGAACATAGAGCTGATGTGACTTGTCAAAAAGTTCCAGTTTTGTCTCATCTGTCTCTGTTTTGTCAGTATGCGTTTTCTATTTTTTGTTTTTTTTGTTTTTTTCGATTTGTTTTCATCAGTGGAGTCCTCCTCAGTCTTCTTCTATTAAGTCCACTTTGGCTTAAACAGTGACTGATGGTGTGATCTGACTCCGATGAAATCTTCGATTTCACCCACGTCCTGGGAGGTTGGCTACAGTCCCATGGACCTTAAACGTCTGAGTAATATGTGCAACTTTCACAGGAACATCAAGCTGCTTGGAGACGGTCTTACAGCCTTTACCTTAACATGTTTGTCTATCTGTTTTTTCTAATCTCCTGAGACAACTCTCTCTTTAGTTTTCTCTGGTTCGTGTTTAGTGTACACACCATGAACAGCACAGTGACCACCTTTCACCCTTTAAATAGACAGACTGACTGATCAAAAGTGTTAAGACACCTGTGATGCTAATTACAGGAAACACGTTAGTTTAAAATGTCCCTGTGGTCAAATTATTTTACACCTCTTCTAGGGGCACCATAATTTTTGTCCAGGCCAGTTTCATTAGTTTTTTTTTTTTTTTAAAAAAAGCTTTTGTTGAACCACAACACAAAAGCTATGTCTGACTTTCATGAGGTAATTTTTACTAAATTTGAATTATTATTTTTGTCAGTTTTAAGCTATTTCATTGACATTTGTGTTTTTTTTTCTTTCTTTAACAGAAGGGTACTAACAGTCCGTGTTTGTATATGCCGCTCACAAATTGTACAGCTATAGTGCTGTTTAGACAATAGTGTTTTTGTTTAGGCAATCATCTACGCCATAGCTGGGGTGGACAAGGTCTCCGTAAAGAAGGCAGAGGAAAAGTACCTAAGAGGACGTTGTATAAGTAACAGGTGAGAGGTTGATGAATTAACCCATTAAAAGAACAGTTTTTATACTGGATACTGATTTTGATGAGCAACTGTGTTTTGTACACTTCTTTTTCAGAGAAAGACAGGAGTTTGACTTGATGATCGAGCGCCAAATAAGGAAAAAGTCATAGTCAGAATTGTCCACTAACATTCTCTGACACCATCAGTTAGAAGACTGAGAACTGTAAAAAAAAATTTTTTGTATGTTTCTTTTTTCACGTTTTGTTTATATGTTTAATATAGCCATATCTGTGTGCCTTCAGATCTATGATAAATCATATTACAGTGATCCACGTGTCATTTTACTGTACTGTAAAATAAATATTGAAATTTAAGTTTAAACAGAATAATGGTAATATTACAACCAATAAGCATTAACAGGTTCCTTACAGTATAAAAACAGTGTGTGCTCACTGCTTGTCTAACAAATAAATAAATAAACTTATGGTGGTAGATCAGCAGCAGAGCCCCCACGTGTCCTCACGACTAAAATAAGGCATTGGGACTCCTTTTGAGATATTCAAACACCAATAATACAGATTAGGTTTAATAGGGTTATATAGTAGCTCCAGTCCATATATAGTGGAAGCTGAGGCCAAAGCTGTGCCAGACTAGTACCTATTCTTATTTTTAAAAGAGTATTATTTCTGATGAACTGTGCTGCAAGAAATGCATGCTACATAACACTGAGTCCGTGGCTGAAATTAACTGTGTACAGACATGTAGCATAGTGTAATGTGACTGAGGCCAATTAATGTGTATCAGACAATGAGAAAATCAAACTTTGAATCGGTAACCTGCTCCATTCTGCTGCTGTTTGCGGTAAAGATCTCTATCTGTATCTATAGCCATAACAGCAGACTACTGGACAACTTCCTTTTCAGATTGCGAGCCTGCTTAACAAAGCATCACCAATTATAAGAAACAGCTTGTCTTCTTTTGAACTATTTATTTATTTTTGCCACTGTGGTCATAATTATCTTATCGTGAAACTCTTAGTCCTGCCAATATGTTCAGTATGCTGATGTTGCACAACTTCCTTTTTCTCTCACCTATTTTTGGTACATTTACAAGTGAGAGCAAAATGACAGAGCCACTTGTGCAACCATGTACAAATTCAGACTTACATCTTGCTCTCTCCTATTGTGCCTTTTTCACTGTTTGTTTATGTGTGTATGTCTCCCCTTGTATTTACTATGGAATATGACATAGAAGCTCTTAAATGTTACATTTGTTATAACATTTCTTGTAAAATGTGTAGCATAACACCTTTGCATTTGACTGTGCATGACAATAAACAAACCTTGACTTTAAATGTGCTACTTATATTATAAGTTGTGTGTGTGTAGAGTGTGTTTTTATTAAATTATTTTTTTGTTGTTGTACCACTGATTTTTTTTAATGCTTTTTAAACAGTGGTAGCAGGAGTTGACCTTCAGTGTGGAATGTTTGCAAAGAGCCTATTGCTATATGAGCTTGATCTAACTACATTCACGAGCGAAGGAGATGCAAGTAAAACAGCTTTTAAAAAATCACTCAGGCTTTCATTCTTTTTCTAATATAAATGTGCACAAACAATACTTTTCCACAATATGACAAATACATGAGGCTGATAGGGATTATGGTAATTGTTATGTTATAATTGTAAACAAATATTTAGATAACCTAGCAGGAAGTGAAAGTATAAACTATTAGTGACTGAGGTGACACACAAATTATATTATTATATTTTTTATTATATTATTATTTTTAATAATAATTTAAATTACGTTTTCCGCCTGAAGGGGGCGACGTCGCGCCATTGTTGTGTCTGTTCTACCAGACCCCGGATGGTGAAGAAGAAGTACTTTCCGACTGTGGAAATGGCGCTTTGCGTTGTCGAAGCCTGAAGTCGGACGGAGGATTTCGTGCCTGTCAGCCAGCTGCAGCGCTCCAGAGGGCTCGGCACAATATCTGTAACTTTGTAAAAGCAGCGGATTATGACAGATGACAGAAGGAATCGGTGGATTCGTCAAACAGCACAAAACATTCGTGGCGCCGACAAAGCCGTCAACATCATCGCACAGGTAACTGTTGGTGTAACGTTAACGGAGGTAACTAGCAGCTAGCGGCTCGTTGCATCACGTTTTCCAGCGCAGTTGGGCGAGAACTAAACGGGCTAGCTCACTTAGCGTCAACTTTCTAATACTGGATAAATCCTGGTTAATGCTTATAGTGGGAATGTGACATGTCGCTAACGAACCTCTTCTACACGGTGGTGTTGTCAGGAGCTACGAGCTGCTGTCAGACTTCAGTACGTTTGTACTGTTGAATCCAGCTAAAGCTAACGTTAGATCACAAACGTTAGCTTAAAATGTCTTTACCTAGCTTGTAAGCTCAAATCCTAGCAAACAGAAGATTTGTCTCAGAGTACGATCAGAGTAGAATACTACTGGGGATTTCAGTGAAGAAGTAGCTTAGCTACATGTTGCTATAGAAAATATTAATGCGAGGAATCTCGAAACGTTGGCGTAAGAACGCTAGCAATATAGCTCAGGCTAGTTTAGCTAGCCACGCTGAATTCTCTTTTAACTAACGTTAGTAGTTCTCCTATAATTTAGTTATACTAACGTTGTGGTTGAATTCTTATCTCTAGTGTAGCGTAGTTGTTGTGGATCGGATAATTTAAGAGCAAATGAAACGTCAAACACTGTTATTTCACGTTATGTTAGTCAGTGCTCATGCATCCACATAGCTAGCTGCGCTAGCTCAACTTCAACGCTGAACTCGAATAAACTGCAATCCTGCGTGACCTTGCAGGCTAACTGGGTAGCCTGCTAAAGTAACAGGGGGGTTGTAAGACAAACACAATCCCTTATGCAGCACTAAATATCATTAGCATTGTATGATCAGTCTTTACTATGACACGTGTTAACATCGCTGTACATTACACTGTACCGAGAAAGAGATCAGTTGTTTGTTTACATGATGTGTAGCTAGCTCAATGCTAACAGGTGGACAACCGATTAAGCTAATCTGTTCTGTGCTAACACATTTGCTAACATTAGCTAGTTAACCGAGGTTTAATATCTATAACGTCTAAATCAGGTCACGCATTTATCTTTGGTAGTTGTTCGGAGCTGTAAAAAATGTGAAGGTTACGAATGAAAAGAGCTGCGATCCTCGCAAATATTGACACATGTGAGTGCTAGCCAGATGTATTTGGTGACTCCGGATTTGTTATTTGTATTAACATTTCTGCTGATGTAGAGGCGTTGCCTCTGGCAGTGGTCTGTAGCAACGTTGCGACGCGTTTAACTGCACAGATTGGGCTCGTTTTATCCGTAATTGTCCTCCATCTATGTGTCCATGTCAGGACATGTGGCAGCAGACTGACAGGCTTGTTGCGCGGGAGTTCACTTGAATCCACTCTGTTTTCCACTGTGGTCACAGAGGGCACTGTTGTGTCCGATTTTACACACTGAAAGTGAACATTTCCATTCGGATTCATTTGGCCTCGAAAACACTAATGTGTGTATTAGAAATAATGGGCATCAAAGTCGGAATCTTAGGACTTTTCATCTTAGGCCAATACATTAAACAATAATGGATTTCTTAGACTGCAGAGCAAATTAAACAGACATTTCAGGGCGTTCTGTGCACAGAGATTTGTACAGTTAATCAGAGCCTGATGTCAGACACCACATCTGCTAACAGGTGTCTGGTAGTGTGTGTTATGTTGTTGCTGCCCCAGTTGTCAGCAAGTTTGCTGACAGCGTGTTTCCTGACAGCTGGGGGTGCAACTCTGGAAACTGGAAACGAAGACCCCTTTTGTACTGTAATACCCAGTTGGGTAGAAAAAGCCTTATCTGGATTAATGATTCAGAAAAGGTGTTTGGTGTAATTTTACTTTGACTTACTGATGTTTAAATGAGCTAAGTAACTAGGGCAGGTTGAGGTATTTTTAGCCATTTACTTTTAGCACAAATTTTGAGGGAACTGTACCATCGATTTATTGCTGTTACTAACAGACTGCGTGTCCTCGTTGTTTTTGCAGTGAACAATGTACGACCTGACTGCACAAGTCACCAGCAGCCTGCTGCCGTTCCCAGGAGTCACTACAGATGCTCTGGGGGAGGACGAGATCACTTTGGACTCTGTGCTTCATGGGAGGTTCACTGTTGGTAAGCTTTTTTTTTTCTTGACAAAAGATTTGTATTAAATTCTTCTGTTTGTCTTGAGTTGTGTTTTTACTCAGTGCACATTGCTGCTGCCTTGTTTGCAAAAACACATTAGATCCATTGTGTTCCTTTGAAGCATTGCCGACAGGAAGGGCATATTACATGATGTAATTATAAAATAAAACATTCCGATAAACAATAAAATTAGGCTAATATCTGGGATAAATTCGTTTCAAATTCACAGTGAACTAAATGCTTTTTTAAAATCCGATCCTATTCGGTAAGATTAGAGATCTATGTAGTAAATATTTGAAAAACTTTTTATTACGTTTTTTGGGCTCAGTGTCCTGGGTTGCGAACAAGCCTGTTCTTTCAACTAAATCTGAGTCATGAACAGAGGATCAACAAGTGATAACAGGGAACAGAACAACTAGTGATTCAATTCAATTCTTTCTTTTTTTTAGCAAAAAAATGTAGTACCGTTAAAACCTTGCCAATAGTTTTAAAACGCAGTCGGATCAGAAAACAACTATTACACAAGTGAAACAATGGAATGGCAAAAAATGTAAACAGTAAATAGCTTTTTATTGAATTTGCTTGTTACATTTGTGCCTACACACTGTATACTGTAAACATACTGCACTCGTGTACATGCACTGTCACACCTACATGCAAGACTGTAAATGTTTGGACATTTTTTGTTCTTCAAGCTCTATGTGTCAGCCCATTCAGTTTGAAATCTAATAATGCAAGTGCAAGTGTCAAATCTCAACTCTCTAAAGAGTAGGTGCCCAAAATGCAAGGATTCAAAAGTAATTGGACAGTGTGCCATTGCATTGGCAGCCATACATGCTCACAGAACCACCCCCACGTTTGACAGATGATGTGCTTGGATTTGGGTCATGTTCACACCTTCTTTTCTTTTTTTCCCATCAATCCATAGATATGTTTCCCAACTGTACTAACTTCAATTTGTATGTTGCTAACTGGCCTTTTTGTTTTTGAAGCTATGGTTATGAAATCTTCTCTTGATTGTAAACAAGGGAACATCTACGTCCTGCAGTGCATTCTTGTTTTAATGATGCAGCAAAGAGCTTTTCTTTACAATGAAAATGTTTGTTGTGATCATCCATAACCGTTCTTCTTTCAACCAGGTCACCTTTTCCAGTGCACATATGCTTTTCAAAATGTAACCAGCTCTATAATTAGCAAGGTTTGATATATCGTTGTGATAGATTTGTGCTTTTTAGCATCATTTTCTTCTCGTCTTTTGTTGTCTATTATTCCTCACCTTAACAGGTAACTCTCTGTAAACTCTGAACCACACGTGAGATGTTTCATCAATGAACTCACAAAACAACACATCTGCCAAAAAACAATATTTAGTACTAACTAACTAAATATCCAATATCTTTAAACCCTTGACATTTAGGCAATATGTGACAAAAGCATTATTTTAATATTGAGCTAAACCTAGGCAATTCAAAATACTGGTCAATACTATACATACACACAGACACACTGATATACCTGATGTCCACAGTTTGCTTTAACTGTCCCTCCCTTTAGGTTTAAAAGGGCTGTGATTCAGCTTCAGATATTCTCTCTAAATACGTGACATCTTTTGCGTGTTCACCTGTACGGTCCCTGTTGAAAAAATAAATAAAAACAATCATAAGCTGTGTTTTCCAGTTGAACAAAGTGACCTTGACCACAGAAAACAACTTGAGGGACCCTGCTCTAGTTGGTCAGTACAGCTGTTTACCTGCCTGCAGGCATCCAAGATCAAAGTGTTTGTGACTGCCACTCCATTCATCTGTCCACTCATACGGCCATGTTGGATCTTAAGCTGTATGATTACCCCGAGTTATATTACATTAACCCTAGATCATAACCTTGTAACCTTTCATTGTCTCGTCAGGTCGTAGCGGCCTGGCCTGGCTGGCCTGTGGCCCCAATCTGGAGGTTGTTCATGCGGTGACAGGGGAACGGCTGTCTGCGTACTGCTTCAGTGGCGGAGGGGAGCACCCTCCCACTGTCCTTGCTGCCAAGGATTTCAGCTGGCTCAAACGGTAAACACTTAGTTTTAGTATCTTTATCTTCACTTTGTAATTCTAATCTCTTAAAACCATAAAATATTCAATCACGCAATGAGTGATTGTCAGCATCAGATGTTTCTGAATACATATTAAAAAATATCAAATGTTAAGTTCTTTACTGTAACATTGGACTAGGTCGGGATTGCTGGTCGGCTTGGAGGAAGCAGAGGGTAGCGTGCTGTGTCTTTATGACTTGGGACTGTCAAGAGTGGTCAAAGCTGTGGTTATACCAGGCAGGGTGAGTTGGCTGTGCACCAGAATCATCTTCAGTCTGTAAAAGTAAATAAATAAATGCAAATAAACTAGTGATACACTGATCAAATGGAAGCAGAGCCCAATGGGCTGGTTTTAAGCTTGATTGGCCGTGACCTGCAGATCAGTATGACGCTGTCATGTAGTTTGTTAAGGGCCTAGCAATCGGCTTTTTACTTCTGCCAATTGTATTTTCCCTTAAAATAACTCTCTCTGTTATCAGCTCTATAAACTCTGAAAAAGCCAATCCCTGTTTCAGCCAATTTAAAAAGATCCTACTGAAGTTTGAAGAAAATTAAACGCTTTATTTTCTTCTATGAACCATTTTCTCTTATGTAGATCACTGCAATTGAGCCATTGGTGAGTTATGGTGGAGCAAGCACTTCAACACAGCACCTACACCAGAGCTTGCGCTGGTTCTTTGGAATTGCCGCCGTAGTAACGGATCTTGGTCATGTTCTGCTTGTGGACCTCTGCCTCGATGACCTGTCCTGCAGCCAAAGTGAACTGGAGGCTTCAGGTGAGGAACTTGCATGAAGAAAAATCAGGTTTATGTGTTTGCAAGCTTGTCTGAATGTTCTTTTTATTTGATTCGGCCTCTTACAAATTGCAAGTTCTGTTTCCAGACCTGCAGGTAGTCACAAAAACTCCTGCAGAGATTCCAAGGCTGAGAGAAGTCAGCACCAGAGAGGGCAGACATCTTTGTCTCCAGCTCAATGGGCCCACTGGAGTTGGAGCATCGGCCCTGCAGTATGTCTCCAGGACCAATCAGTTAGCAGTGGGATTTTCTGATGGACACTTACAGCTGTGGAACATGAAAGCTCTAAAGAAAGAGTGAGTATTTGTGCTGTGGTGGGGAGATGGAGGGTGGAGATGTGTGAATTAGCTTTCCATTCCATTTGATATAAAGCCACATTGCATTAATTAAAATTATGTATGAATATTCTCATATTCTAAAATCTAAATGTAATATTATATGTATAAGACTGAAGTATTATGTGTTAATGGAGAAAACAGAGCAGCTATAATACAGTATTACCGCACCAATAAATACCTCTTTAAATGTTCTTCAGTGTTGTATTTGGTTTTTCTTGTGTAGATACCACTCCCAGTTGGAGGTTGGCAGGGTGCCTGTGTTTGCCTTCACCTTCCAGGAGCCAGAAAATGACCCCAGGAACTGCTGCT